>NC_058521.1:319195364-319506727 GCF_904849725.1 Hordeum vulgare subsp. vulgare
AAGTTTCATGATCATCATCAATAGCTTCCTCTTCAACTGGTGTAGCTTTGAGATAAACTTCTTTCTGTCCTGCGCCACCATCTGGCTCAAGCCAAGGTTCTACAACCTCATCGAGTTCTATCTTCCTCCCACTCAATTCTTTCGAGAGCTACTCCTTCTCAAGAAAAGGTCCGTTCTTAGCGACAAACACTTTGCCCTCAGATCTGAGATAAAGGTATACCCAAGTTTCTCTTTTGGGTAACCTATGGACACACACTTTTCCGCTGTGGGTTCCAGCTTTTCAGGCTGAAGCTTTTTGACATACGCATCACATCCCAAAACTTTAAGAAACCACAACTTTGGCTTCTTGCCATACCCCAATTCATATGTTGTATTCTCAACGGATTTTGATGGTGCCCTATTTAAAGTGAATGCAGTTGTCTCCAATGCATATCCCCAAAAGAATAACGGTAAATAGGTAAGAGACATCATAAAACGCACCATATCTTATCGGGTATGATTACGACATTCGGACATACCATTGCGTTCTGGTCTTCCAAGCGGTGTCAAATGTGAAACAATTCCACATTGTGTTAAGTGAGCACCAAAATCGTAACTCACATACTCACCTCCTAGATCAGATCGTAGGAATTTGATTTTCTTGTTATGATGATTTTAAACTTCACTCTGAAATTGCTTGAACTTTTCAAACGTTTCAGACTTGTGCTTCATCAAGTAAATATAACCATACCTACTCAAATCATCAGTGAAGGTGAGAAAATAACAATATCCATCACGCGCCTTTATGCTCATCGGTCTGCACACATTAGTATGTATGATCTCCAACAAGTCACTTGCATGCCCCGTTGTTCTAGAGAATGGAGTCTTAGTCATCTTGCCCATGAGACATGGTTCGCATGGGTCAAGTGATTCAAAATCAAGTGACTCCAAAAGTCCATCAGCATGGAGTTTCTTCATGCGTTTTACACCAATATGACCTAAGCGGCAGTGCCACAAGAAAGTGGCGCTATCATTATTAACTCCACATCTTTTAGTCTCAATGTTATGGATATGAGTGTCATCACTATCGAGCTTCAACATGAACAAACCCCTCACATTGGGTGCATGACCATAAAAGATATTACTCATATAAATAGAACAACCATTATTCTCTGACTTAAATGACTAATCGTCTCACAATAAACAATATCCAGATATAATGTTTGTGCTCAACGCTGGCACTAAATAACAATATTATTTAAATATATCACTAATCCCGATGGTAACTAAGTGAGATCATGCTGACGGCGATCGCATCAACCTTGGAACCATTTTCCCAAGCGTAGCGTTACTTCATCCTTCGCCAGCCTTCGTTTATTCCGCAGTTCATGTTTCGAGTTGCCACTATGAGCAACAGAACCGGTATCAAATACATAGGCACTACTACGAGAGCTGGTGAGGTACATATCAATAACATGTATATAAAATATACCTTGTTTGGAGTTGGCCGCCTTCTTATCGGCCAAATACTCGGGGCAGTTTCGCTTCGAGTGACTAGTACCCTTGCAATAATAACACTCAGTTTCCAGCTTAGGTCCAACCTTGGGTTTCTTCATCGGAGGGGCAACAACTTTTCCACTCTTCTTGGAGTTACCCTTCTTTCCTTTGCCGTTTTTCTTGAAACTGGTGGTCTTATTGACCATCAACACTTGATGATCTTTCTAGATTTCTGACTTTGCGACTTTCAACATCGCAAACAGCTCGGCGAGTGACTTATTCGTCCCTTGCATGTTATAGTTCAACACAAAGCTCTTATACCTAAGTGGCAGTGATTGAAGAACTCTCTCAGTGAGAGCCTCTTGCTGGAGATTAATCCCCATCTCAACTAGATGGTTAGATTACACATACATTCTGAGTATGTGTTCACTTACACACCCATTCTCCTATATTTTGCAAGCATATAACTTTTCGGAGGTTTCATACCTCTCGATCTGGGCATTCTTGTCAAAGGTAAACTTCAACTCCTAGAACATCTGATATGCGCCATGACGTTCAAAACATCTTTGAAGTCCTGGTTCTAAGCTATACAAAACTGCACATTGAACTAATGAGTAGTCATCCTTACGTGACTGCCAAGCGTTCAAAATGTCTTGGGTTGCCGTATCGGGTGGTGCATCACCTAGAGCAAAACCAAGGACATATTGGTTTTGGCCGGCCGTGAGGATAAGCCTCAGATTACGAGCCCAGTCAACAAAGTTGCTTCCATCATCTTTTAGCTTAGCTTTCTTTAGGAATGTAGTAAAATTTAGGGTTGCTACTCCGCGAGCCATTGATCTACAAAGTAAAATTTTGAAAAGATTACTTAGACTATATTCAAGATAATTGAGTTTAGCTAATCATATTACTAATAAACTCCCACTCAAATTGACATCCCTCTACTCATTCAAGTGTCGCATGATACAAATTCACTAACTCAAGTCCAATCATCACGTGAGTTGAGTATAGTTTCAATGGTGAACATCTCCATGTCGATCATACCAACTATATGATTCATGCTCGACCTTTCAATCTCTTGTGTTCCCAGGCCATGTTTGTACATGCTAGGCTCGTCAAGTTTAACCCGAGTGTTCTGCGTGTGCAACCTTGTATTTGAATGTTAAGTCTATCACACCCGATCATCACGTGGTGTCTCGAAACGACGAACTGTCGCAATGGTGCACACTCGGGGAGAACACAATTTTATCTTCAAATTTTAGTGATAGATCACCTTATAATGCTACCGTCGTTCTATGAAAAATAAGGTGCATAAAAGTATTAACATCACATGCAAATCATAAGTGACATGATATGGCCATGAACTTGTGCTTTTTGATCTTCATCGCCAAAGCACCGACATGATCTCTGTCGGATTTCGGGCTCCGCTAAACCCTTAAGATTCGAACTCAGGGGTGTGTACAAAGATCTCTCGTAGGCTCGCCCCACCTAAGTCACTACTCGTCGGGGGTGGCAAAGAACTCCCTTGATGGTGAGGAAGACACAGAACACGGCAGTTTACCCAGGTTCGGGCCGCTCGGAAGCATAATACCCTACTCCTGCTTTGGTGGATGAGATCGGATCCCTCCCAACGAAGGTTCCTATCCTCTATATATAGTGGCGGCCCGGATCCTCTTCCCTTATCGTTCCGGTGGAAGGCATCCCACAATGGCCATTTTTGAAGGGGAACAAAGGAACATGCTCCCCCTGCTCAAAGGTGGTCTTCGCCTTCCAATTGACTGTCAGCACAGCAGGGTCGGGTCCAGGGATGATGTTCGTCCTGCTTGCGGGCAGCTACGGATTTTTTACACCAGAAGGGAAACCTTTGGAAGAAACCGTGGGAACCCCGGTACGTCCTTGCCCCCTTTGCACTAAAGGGGAAACTTCTCCGTCCTGCTGCTAGCTGCTCGCGTGTCCTTCCTACACGTCATCCTTGACTCTTGAGGCTGGGCCTCGCCTCAAAATATCGGCCGCTCCGGAGGGGTCCTGAGGAGGCCCCATGCGGGTCTTGAAGCTGCTCCTCCTCGCGAGGCTTGGACCCTCGCGAGGATCTTGCTTCGAGGGGTGCCGGGCCAGTTGGTTTTGGTCGATGATGTGGGCCAACCCTGGCCCATAGGCAGGCAGGTCTGGGTACCCACATTCCCAAAACGCTGACAGTAGCCCCCGGGCCCAAGGCGCGCCTGGGCTGGCTTCCCGGTGAAGCCTTGAGGGCGGCCCGAACCGTCGTGGGCCCTTAACGCCTGTGGGCCAGGTCTAGCGCGCGTTCTCGGGTTTCCCTTGCCTTTTGCCTCTGCTCGAGTTATCAGGAGTCTAACTTTTTGCGTTGGTCAATAATTGTTTTCCCTTCTCCCACACTCGCTCTTCCTCCTTGATCTCCAACTCCAACCGACGTCTCCCAGATCTAGCGCCGCGCTGCTCCCTTGCTAGTTCAGCGATGGCCCTCGACGGCAAGCAGAAGCCAGAGGCGCAAGGTCTTGCCCCGGCTGCTCCGCTCCTAGAGTGTGCCCGCTCCAAGGATGTGGATCTCGCCCCCTTGCATTCATGGACTGCGGCCGAGTCCAACGAGCATGGGTGGACCCTGATCTGGCCTGGCGCCATAGAGAAGTGGCCCCCGAGGCCAAGCTCACCGCCCGGGAAGAAGAGATGTGCCAGGGGGAAAACCGCCTGGGCGCGAAGCAGGCTCGCTTGGACGAGCAGGAGAAGGAGGCCGCCTCAAGGAAGACCCTTCTCGATGCCAAGGAGGAAGCCCTCGCCGTGGCCGAGAAGAAGAAGGCCGTGGAGCTGGGCGTCTTCCCGGATGTTGAGCTTAGGCTTCGCATGACAAACCGCACCCTCTGCCGAGACGGGTTCGACGTGCCTCTCGCGAGCCCAGAGAGCGGCTCCGCCGTGCTCGCGGCGGAGCTCGCCGTGCTGTTGGAGGATGCTATCATCCAGGTGGAAGAGATCTTGGACAACAAGTGTTGTGACCTCTTCTTCGACACCGCGACACGCGTCTTGAGTCACCTCCATCTTCGTGAGCCGGTGTTTGACTTCGGCTTCATGATCCTATCGGTCCCCACTGAGGCCCGCCACAACACCACGAAGGCGGTAAAGGGCCTCGTGGAGGTGTTGGTGAAGAGGTTCGCCCGCCTCTCGGATGTCGCGGAAGCTGACGATGGGGCAGACAACGCCTCTCACACCGACGAAAAGCCCCCCGAAGGTGGAGCGGCCGGCGGCGGCTGCTCCTGATTTCTTCTCCCAGTTTTTTCCCTGCAATGCGCATCATGCCTTGTGGAGGTATCAAACTAATTTTCGTTTTTAAGAATTCGTTGACGCTTGTAATAACGGGCTGACTGCTTGAATGTTTTCTTCGCCTCGTTTCTTTCATATTTGTTGTGATCCTCTGCATCGGTAGGGCCCGCGCCTCGCATACCTCCGCTGCCAATGAACCGATCGGAAACCAGGACGACCCAAAGGGGGAAGGGGCTACGAGCACGGTTGGGCCCCTGAGTCCCGATCCTTAGTGGTCCCCCTTGACTTGCAGGTAGCCCTCGTGAGGGGAACACGGCGAGGATTTTGAAACATCAGAACACCTTCAACATTCTGCGTCGACAGGGCCCGCCCCACACGTACTTCCTCGTGATTGGACCGACTAGAAACCAGGACGACCAAAAGGGAGAAGGGGCTACGGGCGAAGTTCAGGCCCCTGAGTCGTGATGCTCATAGGTACCCCTTGACGTACGAGCAAATCCAATGTCCCTCCTATGAAAATGACAAATTGAGATTCCCGAACTCCTTCAGCACTCTATGTCGGCACGGCCCGCCACCCGCGTACCTCCGCCGCGATTGGACCGACGGAAAACTAGGACGTCCCAAAGGGGGAAGGAGCTACGATCATAGTTCACTCTCTTGAGTAGCGATGCTCAGGAGTCCCCCTGAACGTAGGAGTGACTCTGGCGTTCTCCCTGAGAGATTTTAAGTGGTTTGTTGAGCACACTAGGCTCTGCGTCAGCAGTGCCCGCCCGACGCGTACCTCCACCTTTGTTGAACCGACCAGAAAATACGGCGGCCCAAGAGGGAAGGTGCTACGGGCGTAGTTAGGCCCCTGAGTCGCCATGCTCAGGGGTCCCCCTTGACGTACGAGCAACTCCGTACCTCTAGTTGTCTGACCCCCGCACTGGGCGTGGGCATAGTCACAGGTGGAATGGGTTGGTTTCCTAGCCAGCTCCGAGCATAGTCATTGGTGGACTGTGTTGATTTCCTTGCCAGCTGTGGGCACAGACATTGGCGGACTGAGTTGATTTCCTCCGTCTTCTCCCCGGCACGAAGTTTAGGGCTGCCACTAGGCGTGGGATGGACCCTTCCACGTCCTCGGGGGACCCTAGGCATATACAGCCTCGACTCATTATTACGTGAGAGTGTCACGGTGGGGGTGTATGTGGGAGGTCGCGAGGATGCTTTGGCCTCGCAATTGTCCCTACCCCCGAGTCATCGGTGGACTGAGCTTCTCACCAGCGTGGAGCATAGGGCTTCCACTAGGCATGGGATGGACCCGTCCGCGTCCTCAGGGGGGCCTGGG
This sequence comes from Hordeum vulgare subsp. vulgare, assembly GCF_904849725.1. Taxonomy (NCBI): domain Eukaryota; kingdom Viridiplantae; phylum Streptophyta; class Magnoliopsida; order Poales; family Poaceae; genus Hordeum; species Hordeum vulgare. The sequence goes on from NC_058521.1 coordinate 319,201,435, forward strand.
TGTATACAGCCTCGACTCATTATTACGTGAGAGTGTCACGGTGGGGGTGTATCTGGGAGGTCGCGAGGAAGCTTTGGCCTCGTGAGTGTCCCTACTCCCGATTCACTGGTGGACTGAGCTTCTCTTGGGACATTGGTAAACCCTGCTGACTTCTTCTTCTTCGGGAGTGAGACAGGGTGTCTGTTGCCTCAGGAGGCCTGCAAGGATAAGCTTCGACCGGAGCCCCCAAGCGGGGGTCGACCGTCCAAAGGAGCAAGCAAGGTAGAATGTTATGGTTCGAACTGGGTCGGTAGAAACAACTTAAATGAAAGCGGCGGCTGGGGAATGCCCGGAAATCCTAGAGGCCACACGGCCCTGCTGGTGCCCTCGGACGGAGTGAGCCAAAAAGTTACCTGGCAGCAGCCAACCAAAAGTCACCTGGCGGCTGTGCCGCTAAAGTGCCGAGTGCGCCGCCTTCGCCCGATCTCGTGACTTTACGATCACGAACCTCACAAGCCTGCCGTCCCGTGAGGCTCGGGACCTTTGCTTGGCCTGGGCATCTCCTCCTCCTCCTCCCCACGACCCAGCAGGCAAGGCATGAGCATGTCCGGTTGGAGCCTCTGGTAGGTGGCAACCGCATTCCCCAGCCCAAAGGGCATGAGGGTGCCGGCGCGTGAGAACACCCACCAATACTCAGTCGCGCAACCCAAAAGGGGCCTTGAGCCGCAGCTTTGTCGATTGCAAGAGCGATGATGCAGACGCGAGCCGATCGACCCTGCCGCCGACGACGACAGCGATTGGTGATGTAGGGCAGTCCCCGCCTCGCACATCCTGGGCCTCTTGAAGTTCTTGGATTGCTCTGATGATAGACTCACGCGCGCCGGAGCGCGCCCTCAGGTCATGCCCGAGCACCACCCTTGCCTCACCAGTCTGGCCCGAGACCTCCCCGGTGTGAGCCCCCAGCCCTGACCCAAGGGGACACCAAGCGCGCCTTCCTATGCGATGGGAGGCATGACCCCATCCCTGGGCACGGAGCCCGAAGCCCGGGGCGCTCCACGGGGAGGAGCTGCTTCTTCTTGTTGCGTGGGTCCTCACGAGGTGGCTCGTCTTCTTTGTAGTCTGAGTGTTCCACCGCCGCTGCACAGTAAGCACGCTCGAGTGTACAAATGACATCTTTCTCGTCGTAGGTGATGATGATGACGCCGCCGCTCCCTGGCATCTTGAGGATGTTGTAGCCATGGTGGGTCACTGCCATGAACTTGGGGATAGCCGGGTACCCAAGTATCGCGTTGGATGGTAGTTGGATGTGTGCGACGTCGAAGACGATGATCTCACTGTGGTAGTTCTTGCGCTCGCAGAAGGTGACTGGCGGATGCACCTGCCTAATGGCACGGAGGACCCCTCCATAACTCTTGAGAAGGGCTTGTTTGGCATGAGTTGTTTATACGGCAGCTGGAGTTTCCCGAAGGTCTCGACCGAGAGGACGTTGAGCCCCGCTCCATTGTCGATAAGGGTCTTGGTGACGAGGACGTTGCTGATGGTCAGGGTGCACATCATGGGGAGCTTGCTGGCGATGAACGAGCACCTGAGATGATCACCTGGGTTGAAGGTGATGGTGGTCCGGGACCAGTTGAGGGGGAGCATCTCTTTAGGCTTCGGGATAGTAGATTCACCTCCCGTGCAAACTGCTTGAAGGCGCGGTTGGAGGCCGGGCTCTGGGCGCCGCCCAGGATGGATGCCACTTCCCTGACCTCCTGGAAGCCCGCAGCCCCATTTTCATGCGTGTCTTCATCCATCCTACTCGGCGGAGGCAGCGGAAGCCCCGCCCTGGGTTCACGAGGCCGGTCGCGGGGACGCGCTTCCTGCTTGAGCTAGGGGTTTGTGCCATGATGCGGAGTTAGGGGTGGCGCGTCTTGCTCCTCATCGTTTGCCAGGGACGGTTGGGGTCCGAGCGAGCACGAGAACACAACGTAGTCACCAGCAGTGGCAATGAGCTCCTTGATGCGCTGGAGACAATCATTGTGGCGATCAGGGGAAGGCCGGTAACAGAGCAGCTCGGTGGCCATGGCAAGCGTGCGCCGCCCATGCGGCATCTCCGACCCGATGCGTGAGGCCGACCCAGAAGCCTGGATGAGCGACAAAGTGGCGGTGCGGCTGTTGGCCTGGTCGGTAGCCGGCTGGGAGGAACCTTGCTGTTCTTGAGCGTCGAGGCCGATGGCGGCGTTCACCACTGGCGATGGTGACTGGTGCGCGCCGGCGGGCCTGCATGCGCCGTCTGAGCAACGCGGGTGGAGCTGGCTCGGTGCGAGTCCGGCGAGTGTCAGCCATTGGTGCAGCGAAGCTTGGAGGAAACCTCGACACGCCCCCTACCTGGCGCGCCAAATGTCGGAGTTCGGGCTCCGCTAAACCCTTAATATTCAAACTCAAGGGCGTGTACAAAGATCTCTCATAGGCTCGCCCCACCCACCTCGCTACTCGTCGGGGGTGGCAAAGAACTCACTCGATGGTGAGGAAGATACAGAACACAACAGTTTACCCAGGTTCGGGATGCTAGGAAGCATAATACCCTACTCCTGCTTTGGTGGATTGCCTCTCGTGGAGGTTGTCTGATGAAGTAGTATAGCGTTCGAGGGCCTTCGGACGGTAGTGGCCCTTGTGTGGCGCTGGTGGGCAAATGAATCAATTGGGGTGGATGAGATCGGATCCCTCCCTACGAAGTATCCTATCCTCCATATATAGTGGTTGCCTACCGCTCGCCTATCGTTCCTACATGTCATCCTTGACTCGTGAGGCTGGGCCTCGCCTCGGAATATATGCTGCTCCAGAGGGGTCCTAAGGAGGCCCCCTCCGGGTCTTGAAGCTTCTCCTCCTCGCGAGGCTTGGACCCTCGCGAGGGCCTTGCCTCGAGGTGTGCCGGGCCCGTTGGTTTTGGTCGATGAAGTGGGCCAGCCCTGTGATGGTGAAGGTTCGACACCTATTGGGGCCTCAACGGTCCCCTTTTTGCTGGTTTGGCGGGGAGAGGGGTCACGGCAAGAGCGGAACCAACAGTCAGGGCCCGGCAAGATCTTTTTACCTAGGTTCAGGCCGCGTGGTGCGTAAAACCCTACTCCTGCATGCGTTTAGTTATTCATTTGGGGTTACTGTAGATATGTCCCTCTTTACAGCCTTTTGATTGGTCAAAAAGCCAAAAGCCCCTATTATTGAGCCTCAGGCCTCCTTTTATAGGCGAAGGGGTCACCACAGTGGCTCAGTGGATGATCGGTGGGTTCACGAGTGAACTGCAACGACCGACAGTGACAGTGTTACTGCCTTGTCAAAGGTGCATTAAATGCTTCGATAAACTTCCCTGACCTCGTCGGGGGGGGGGGGGGGGTTGGACACATACACACACGTGCCAACTTCGGGGTGTAGCGCTGGCGTGCGGGCGGACGCGGGATCCATGCATGGTCGTTGACATGATCGTGGTGGAGTCGTTCACAGGTCGCAGGGGCGCACTGGACCCGCGCCTCTCCTCGGGCCTTCACTTCCTTCCCGGGAGGGTTACCTTGCTGGGGATCTTATTCTTCCTCTCGGCAGGGAGGCGATGGCCTGCCGAGGCCTTGTCAGCCTTCCCGGCAAGGGTGGCTTGTCAGGGCTCAGTCCTTCTTCCTTGACGAGAGGGTATCGCCGTTGTATTGTCTATCTCCCCGGCAAGGAGCTCCTGCCGGGGTCTGTTCTTCCTTCCCAACAAGCGAGTGCTTGTCGGGGCTTCCAATCTGCAATTGGTGGCTTCTGAGTCTTGCTTTCGCCCTAAGACCCAGCGACGCACCTTGCCGCTGTGGAGGGCCTGCATGTGTCCGCGCACTAGTCCGGGGCATTGGAGTCCCCAGTCTTTAGTGCACCGATAGGAGCCCCGGGGCCTGGGCCACACACACTTGCGAGGCGATGTTGGGCCAGGCCCAAAGAGGTGCGCGTACTCGCGCGTGCCGGGCTTATCGAAATTGAGCCGTTACACGCTTTCTTTCCCACATCGCGCATTGAACGCGCAAAGTGGGAGGGTGTGCGGTGTGCGCGTGATGGCCTCTTTATTCCGTGAAAACACCTCTGCCACGTGTAGGACATGCGCAGCGGCGGTCGGGCAAGTGGCGATCGTGGCCTCAAATGCCACGGGCGTGGATGGGCCCGCCTTGCATGCATTTGTGCATCAGGGCGGTTCCATGTTCCGCTCGTGACTTGAGGGCGATTGGGCGAGAGGGGCGGTGGCTTCTTGAGCGAGGAGAGTGGACTCCGAGCATTCCCTATAAATTAGAGTGTTTGCGTGGAGGTTTTGCCCATCGATCTCACTCTCGAAGCCTTCAGTGCATGTCGCCTTGCCGTCTCTTGTTTCTTTGAGGGACGGGGCCGCCCTCCGTTGGATGCCAGGGTGGCAAGGGGATCCCGATCGGATCATGCCACAGCTTTCGGAGCCGCAGCCCCGTCGATCATGGAGGGAGAGGCTCGAGGGCACGAGGACGCCGGGGTCATGGCCGAGGGAGGCGGAGCGCTACTCTAGCGTCTCTGCCTTCCCCTAGGCTCATTCCGGTGGGAACTCATGTCGAAAAGACCCCATTGATGTTCCTTGTCCATCTGCGAGGATGCATCACGACCTGGCTACAGCTCCCCAACGCCTTTGCCAAGGCGATGGAGGAAGAGAAGCACCCGATGCTATAACTACGGGTACACGACTACGGCAATGGTGCTGTACCGGTGGCCGTAGATCATCTGGGGCACCGGCTCCTGTTCCTTCGCCTTGGGTGGAAGAGCTTTGCTCGTGCCCACAATCTCTGGGATGGGCACGTTCTCCGCTTCAAGAATGACGGTGGACAACCTACTCTCCGTCAAGCTATATGGGAGCTCAGGTGCGCGTCTCGGCTACTGCGATGAGAGCTCGGCCGTGACTGATAGCCCTTCCTCGTCTGGGGGTGACGAGGAAGGGTGGGATGGCAGCGACAGCGGGGTCGGGTTAGATCCTCGGTGGGTTAAGCCTGTGTATGAGGATCTAACCTCGGATTGACCGCCGGTCGCACCATCACCGTCAGCTCGCGACCCACTTCGTCCTGAGCCGAGACCTACGCGCCGGAAGAGCCGACGATGCCTCGTCTTCTCGGCAGCTTCCGGAGTTCTGCTCCATCTTCCCTCCTGGCCCCGCTCTCCTCTGAGCAATGCTGGTCCAGGAGGAACCAACCTGGGTTGCGCAGCGGGCCCCACCGCTTTTTTGTCTTTTTGAACTTCACCTCCTCCGCACATGTCGCCCCTCGTCAAAAGACAGAGTCTTTAGGTTAGGACAAGAATGTTTTGTAAGTGGAATCGAATGTACCCAGACAAATGAATGAATAGTTGCATCCTTTATTCGACTCTCATTTTGTATGATTATTGATTTGCACTTTCTGGATGCTTGCCGGCTTGACTTATCCTGCCGCGAGCAATTAGAGGAGCGGATCCTCAGAAAACTCGGCAGAGGAGGTCGTCATCGGCAAGACTCCTTGCCGCACTCAATGCGACCATGTAAATCGTCGAGCGCGGCACGAAGCGAAATAAGGTGCCACGTAGCCATCCGAAATATTGAGCGAGTTTGAAACAAGATAAGGGTACTCTATGGCCGCTCAAGTCGGATTAACAAGCTCGAAATGGAGTCGGAGTGCACTGGATTCTCATACAAAAGTCGATGCTTCAAAAGGATACAACTAATCTACCAAGAGTCTGGCAAGAGGTTTTCCTGTGTACTTATATCGCGCGTCGCGGCATGCCTAGCCGCAGCGTCCGAAGGTGCTGCCGTGGAGAAGTATCCATACCCCAGCAAGTTGACGTTGCCTCCAGCGGCCTCCTTGCCGACGAGGTTTTTGCCTGTGGCCTTTGGCTACTCTGGAGGAAAGAGGCATGCCGGGGCGTAAGGCTTTCTCATCTCTTCTGCAAGAGATTTGTTGGCGGAGCCCCCGAGCACATCTTTCTGGCGCTACATCGCTCCAAGGAGAAATGCGAGCCGGAGGGCGCGTAGAGGGGCGATTCGGGGCCTCGGACCCGTCCTCGACGACCATGCATCACTCCGGAGATGTGCGTCGCTCGGAGTAAGCGTCGGAGGCCAGGCCGAAGCCCCCTGTCATGCCCATGACAGCAGCACGGCGTTCCAAGGAGGTGTGTCGGCCAGGTGATGCGGAGCTCGGGGCTTCCGCTCCTTCCACTCGCGCTTGCACAACACCTATGGAGGCTCTATGAGCTCTCATACTGGCAGAGCAGCACTTCTTCCTCCCACTCACGGAAGATGCAGCGGCGAACTGAGATCCGTGGAGCCGACGAACGACTCGTTGGATTGGGGTGGCGCTGACACCGGCCTGCTTTCGGCGATCCCCCATACCTGGCGCACAAAGATGTCGGTGAAGGTTCGACACCTATGGGGGCCTTAACGGTCCCCTTTTTGCTGGTTTGGCAGGGAGAGGGGTCGCGACTAGAGCAGAACGAACATTCAAGGCCCGACAAGATCTTTTTACCCAAGTTCGGGTCGTGTGGTGCGTGAAACCCTACTCGTGCATGCATTTAGTTATTGCTTTCGGGTTACTGTAGATATGTACCTCTATACAACCTTTCGATTGGTCAAAAACACAAAAGCCCCTACTACTGAGCCTCGAGCCTCCTTTTATAGGTGAAGGGGTCACCACAGTGGCTCAGTGGGTGAACGGTGGGTTCACGAGTGAAACAACGCCGACCGACAGTCACAGTGTTACTGCCTTGTCACAGGTGCATTAAATGTTTCGATACACTTCCCTGATCTCGTCAAGGGGGTTGGACACGTAACCACACGTGGCAACTTTGGGGTGTTGCGCTGGCGTGCGGACGAACGCGTGGTCCATGCATCATCGGTGGCGTGCTTGTCAGTGGAGGTATTCACAGGTCGCGGGGGCGCCCAGGGCCCGCGCCTCTCCTCAGGCCTTCTCTTCCTTCCCGGTAGGGTTACCTTGCCGGGGCTCTTCTTGTTCCTCTCGGTACGGAAGCGATGGCCCGCCGAGGCCTTGTCAGCCTTCCCGGCAAGGGTGGCTTGCCGGGGCTCAGTCCTTCTTCCTCGGCGGGAGGGTATCGCCGTGGCATTGTCTATCTCCCTGTCAGGGAGCTCCTGTCGGGGTCTCTTCTTCCTTCTCAGCAAGCGAGTGCTTGCCGGGGCTTGCAATCAGCACTTGGTGGTTTCTGAGTCTTGCTTTCGCCCTAAGCCCCAGCGACGCGCCTTGACGCTACGGAGGGGCTGCCGGTGTCAGTGCACTAGTCCGGGGCACTGGAGACCCTAGTATTTAGTGCACCGACACCCTGGCCCATAGGCAGGCAGGTCTGGGTACCCCATTCCCAGAACGCCGACAATCTCCATCGTCACAGGGGCCACACCATCATCTCCATCATTGTGCTGCCATCGAGGTTGTCGTGGTAACTATATTGTTACTACTAAAGCTACTACTAGCGATAAAGCAAAGCATCACCAAGCGCAAAAATAATTAAAGACAACCCTATGGCTCCTACCGATTGCTGTAGCATTGACGTGCAAGTCGATATTTAACTATTACAACATGATCATCTCATACATATAATATATCATATCATGTCTTTGTCCATATCACATCACATGCATACGTGCAAAAATAACTTAGACGTCCTCTAATTTGTTGTTGCAAATTGTACGTGGCTGCTATGGGTATCTAGTATGACTGCATCTTACCTACGCATAGCCACAACGGTGATATGAAAATTTCTATTTAACCTTCTCCAAGGACCGCCTCGGTCAAATCCGATTCCACTATAGTTTAAAAAACAGACACCCGCCAGTCATCTTTATGCAACAAGTTGCATGTTAGTAGATGAAACTGGTCTCTCATAAGCGTACGAGTAATGTCTTTCCGGGCCGCTTCAATCCAACAATACTATTGAATCAAGAAAAACTAACAAGGGCAGCAAATTGAACATCAACGCCCACAAACCCTGTTGTGTTCTACTCGAGATATCATTTACGCATGAACCAAGATCATGATTCCACTGTTGGGAAACATTGCATGGGAGATAAAAAAATTCCTACGCACACGAAAGACCAATCATGGTGATGATCATCGACGAGAGGATAGATCGGATCCACATACCCTTGTAGATCGCTAAGCGGGAAGCGTTAAGAAACGTGGTTGATGTAGTTGAACATCTTCGCGATCGAAATCGCAAGCGTCCCACGAACTCCGTCCCGATCTAGCACCGAATGGACGACACCTCCGCGTTCAACACACGTAGAGCTCGATGAATATCTCCGCCTTCTTGAGCCAACAAGAGAGACGAAGAGGTAGCTTAATTCTCCGGCAGCACAACAGCGTGGCGGTGATGGTGGTGGAGCTACTCCGGCAGGGCTTCGTCGTGTCGTACCGAACTAGCGACGGGGTGTCAAGAAGTGGTGGAGGGAGAGAGGGCTGCACAATGGCTTGGGGTACAAAAAGCCTCTCAAACCTCCAGTATATATATAGGTGGAACAAGAGGGAGGTTTGCCTTGCCTCCTAGTCAAAGTAGGAGGGTTCGACAGAACCAAGAGGGAGGAGCCCTCCTCCAATTCAGTTTAGTGGAGGACTCCTTCTCCAATTGTCCACCTATTTCCTTTTACTTCTTTTTCCTTTTTTTTTGGTTTGGCCGAAATAGGTTATTGGGCTGGCCTCACCAGCCCACTAAGGGTTGGTGCGCCACTCATAGGCCTATTAGGTCCTCTCCCAGGTGAGTGGCCCCTCCAGGTAAAACCCCTAAACTCATTCGTCACTGCCGGTACTTTACCGATAATGCTCGAAATATTTCCGTAAGCTAAATGCAACATTCCTATATCTTCATTTTCGGGCCGTTCCAAAAACCCTCGTGACGTCCTGGATCTCATCTGGGACTCCGAACAACATTCGGTTACCAACATCAATAATTCAACTATACTGAAATGTCACCGAACCTTAAGTGTGCAGACCCTGCGGGTTTGAGAACTATGTAGACATGACCGAGACGTTCTCTGGTCAATATCCAATAGGGGACCTGGATGCCCATATTGGATCCTACATATTCTACAAAGATCTCATCGGTTTAACCTCTATGTTAAGGATTTAATTAATCCCGTAAAATATTCCCTTTGTCCTTGGTATGTTACTTTCCCGAGATTCTATCATTGGTATCTATATACCTATTTCAATCTCGTTATCAGCAAGTCTCTTTACTCGTTCCGTAATACAAGATCTCGTGGCTAACTCTTTAGTCACGTTGCTTGCAAGGCTTGTTTGTGATGTTGTATTACCGAGTGGGCCTTGAGATACCTCTATGTCATACGGAGTGACAAATCCCAGTCTCTATCCATGCTAACTCAAAGGGCACCTTTGGAGACACTTGTAGAGCACCTTTATGTTCACCCTGTAATGTTGCGACGTTTGATACACATAAGGCATTCCTCCGGTGTCAGTGAGTTACATGATCTCATGGTCATAGGAACGTACACTTGACATGCAGAAAACAATAGCAACAAAATGACATGATCACATGCTACATTTATAGTTTGGGTCTTGTCCATCACATCATTCTCCTAATGATGTGATCCCGTTATCAATCGACAACATTTGTCCATGCCTAGGAAACCTTAACCATCTTTTATCAACGACCTAGTCAACTAGAGGCTCACTAGGGACATTGTTTTGTCTATATATCCACATATGCATTTATGTTTACATTCAATACAATTATAGCATGGATAATAAACTATTATCTTGAAATAGGAAATATAATAATAACTATTTTATTGTTTCCTCTAGGGCATATTTCCAACAAAAATAACTTGAGATCTCCAAAAAAGATTAAAAGAGGCAGGTAAGATTGTGGGAAAAACCTGTGGTTATGGGCCCACCAAAAGAAACACCAGCGAAGGGATTGCTTAGAAAGAGAGATTGCACCGGTACAAATTAAAAACTTGATTAGGTGAGAAACTCTAAATAATTTGAAAGGATTTTAATGGAAACACGAATCTTCGGACATATATTTAACACTCCGGATAGAATAGAGAGGTGAATAAACAAGAGAGGCTTGAATAAGAATTTCCAACACGGAAAAGCTTTCGATGCATGACGAAGGATATGATGAACACTGAGAGGTTGAATCGAATCCACCTGAGAGGAAAACGGAGACAAAGAAATGATGAACTTGAAGCTCCTAACCTTCTTCACACTGACTCACCGGATACGATACGGAAGAAAAGATAGCGAAAGCATCAATGAAAAGAAAGGCACTTGGATGATAATTTAATCGTTAAAGAAAAGGGTAGAATGATGGTGAAAAACAAAGAATACTTAGACAGATGAAAAAGAACTCTCTAAAGAAAATTTAGACAGATGAGAACTTAGACTGAATGATAACAATGTATCGAGAACCCCGTGGAGCTCTACTGCCCAGAATAAAGTCAATTCAGACAGGAGGCTCCAAGTACATAATTACATCAGATCGACATCATATAGGTTCCAAAATACCCACGTGATCCGGAAAAAATTTGAGTGACAAGAGGAATAGAATTAAAATTCCTACTTCATGAATCCTACTCCCCGATATATAACTAGACTCAGAATATTTTTACACTAGACTCGACAACAACCAACTTTGATCAGTCAAGAGCGCTCCTAGGTCGGTACAGATATATGCGAAGATGTCCCTATCTTTCGATGCAATGGTGCCTGATGACCCACAAGTGTAGGGCATCTATCATAGTCCTTTCGATAATTAAGAGTGTCGAACCCAACGAGGAGCAGAAGGAACTCACAAGTGGTTTTCAGCAAGGTATTCTCTACAGGCACTGAAATTATCGGTAACAGATAGTTGTGTGATAAGGTAATTCGTAGTGAGTAGCAAGTAACAATAGTAACAGAGGTGAAGCAATATGGACTAATCCCTTTTGTAGCAAGGGACAAGCCTGAACGAACTCTTATATCAGGTGAAACGCTCCCGAGGACACATGGGAATTTCTGTCAAGCTAGTTTTCATCAAGTTCATATGATTCGCGTTCACTACTTTGATACTTTGATATGTGGGTGGACCGGTACTTGGGTGCTGCCCTTACTTGGAAAACATCCCACTTATGATTAACCCCTCTCGCAAGCATCCGCAACTACGAAAGAAGAATTAAGACAAAGTCTAACCATAGCATTAAATTAGTGGATCCAAACCCCTTACGAAGCAACGCATAAACTAGGGTTTAAGCTTCTGTCACTCTAGCAACCCATCATCTACTTATTACTTGCCAATGCCTTCCTCAAGGCCCAAATAATGGTGAAGTGTTATGTAGTAGACGTTCACATAACACCACTAGAGGAAAGACAACATACAACACATCAAAATATCAAACGAATACCAAATTCACATGATTACCTATAGCAAGACTTATCCCATGTCCTCAGGAACAAAAGTGACTACTCACAAAGCATAATTATGTTCATGACCATAGGGGTATTGAATAGCATTATGTATCTGAACATATGATCTGCAACCGAGTAATCCAACTAGTATCAACTACAAAGAGTAATTAACACTACTAGCAACCTTACAAGTACCAATCGGAGTCGCGAGACGGAGATTGGTTACTAGAGATGAACTAGGGTTTGGAGATGAGATGGTGTTGATGAAGATGTTGATGGAGATGAGTCCCCTCCGATGAGAGGAGTGTTGGTGATGACGATGGCGACGATTTCCCCCTCCGGGAGGGAAGTTTCCCCCGCAGGACGGCCCTGCCGGAGCTCTAGATTGGTTCTGCTCAAGTTTCGCCTCGTGGCGGCGGTGTCTCTTCCTGAAAGCCTCCTCCTGATTTTTTCTGGAATGAAACCCTCCTTATAGAAAAAGATGGGAGCCGGAGGGGCATCAGGGGGCCCACAAGCCACCCAGGCGTGACCAGGGGTAGGCCGTGCCTGGCAGGCTTGTGGCCTCCTGGTGGCTCCCCTCCGGTACTTCTTCAGCCCAGTATTTTTTATAAAATCCAAAATAATTCCTCGTTTATTTTCACGTCTTTTGGAGGCACGTAGAATAGGTATCTCAAACTTGCTCCTTTTTCAGACCAGAATCCCAGCTGCCGGCATTCTCCCTCTTCATGTAAGCCTTATAAAGTAAGAGAGAAAAGGCATAAGTATTGTACCATAAAGTGTAATAAAAGCCCATAAAGCGATAAATATCAACATAAAAGCATGATGCAAAATGGATGTATCAACTCCCCCAAGCTTAGACCTCGCTTGTCCTCAAGCGGAAGCCGAGATCAATAAATATGCCCACATGTTTAGAGATAGAGGTGTCGATAAAACAACATACGGACATGCTGGAATCATGATCATATTTAGAACAGCAATAACATCATATAATCTCTTATGCTAAAGTGACAATTCCATCACAATGTAAAGTAAGAGTCAAGAACCTTATGGAGAATTAACAACCAATAGCCTTTAGTTATTGAAGCAATTGCAATTTATCATAACATTGGAAAGAGTCAAATAAGAGCTTGTAAAGCAAATCGACATACTTAATCATCCTTTCATCTTCTACAATTGCTAAAACTCACGTGGTACTCATGAGATCAAAGTTTCAGTTGGACACAGAGAAAGATAGGGGCTTATAGTTTAGCCTCCCAACTATTTACCTCAAGGGTAATGTGAACAATAATAATTCATGAATAATTACTTCCAAGTTGACATATGAATGTAGATCTTTCCCTAGCACATGACGTTAGCCAAGATAATGGAGAAATAAGGAATTGGTGTCAATAACCATGACTCTTTTAAGGATAAAAAGTAAAGGTACAAGATAGGCCCTTCACAAAGGGAAGTAGAGGTTGTCATGTGCTTTTGAGGTTTGGATGTGACCTCTTAGTGTGAAGGAACGTCACTTTATATTGCCTCGTGTGATAAAGAACTTTATTATGCAGTCTGTCGCTTTTATGTCTTCCTCATCACAGGTTCGTACAAAGCTTATTTTCCACACACTAATAGATCATACATACTTAGGAAGCAATTTTTATTGCTTGCACCAATGACAACTTACTTGAGGGATCTTATTCAATTCATAGGTAGGTATGGTGGACTTTCATGACAAAACTAGGTTGAAGGTTGATGGATGCACAAGTAGTATCTCTACTTAGTGCGGAAGTTTTGGCTGATATGAGGTGGAAGCAAGCGTCACATGCTAAGGGATCTCTAGTCATATAACATTGTTCGTATCCAAGCAAACATAATTCATTATGTTGTCTTCCTTGTCCAACATCTACTTCTAAGCATGTAATAGTTTAATGAGTGTTCAGAATCATAGACGGTGCCAAAGATGATATATTTATATGTGAACCTCTGTTTCTTTATTACTTCCTATTAATTGCAACGATGGCCAATGTCTATGTTTGTCCACCCACAACAAGTTTCAATCAACATTCTTTTTATATGTGAAGCCATCACTTCTCATAAGATCATTACATGATCTTTCATGATTTTGTTCTTTTATTATTCTATTCTTTAGATCATGGCATGAAGCAAGGCCCTTAACTAAAACATTCTTTATTATATGACTCACGAACTCGAATACATTGGGGCTGACACAAAGCAAAACTCTAGCCTAGAACATACTAAGAATTTTATTCTACTAGAGAAAGATAAAACCAAAAAGGATCGAACTAAGAAAAAGGTAAAGGCAAAAGATGTGATGGTGATACGATACCGGGGCAACTCCCCCAAGCTTGGCACAAGCCAAGAGGAGTGCCCATACCCGTGCTTAAGTTCTATTCCTTTGAAGGTGATGGTGGTGGAGTTGTCGCAGTCTGGGGTTGATTCTCCGTCTTCCAAGGCATAGGTGCTCCATCATGGAAAGATGACCGAGTCTTCGGAATCCTCAAATCTGCAACCAATCGTATTGATTTAAATATATACTCATACTCACAGTTTTGTTCTGCAGGTCGTAGATCTGGGCTTGGAGGTGATCAATTCTGTCATAGAGCCTCGAGAGGTGTTTCCCAATGTCATTGGCATCGATCTTGTGCTTGTTGGTGAACTCCGCGATCATCATGTGGTTGGCATTGAGTCCGCGTTCCACCATCCCTTGGCACTTGAAGACTTGCTGCTCCATTGCTTCGAGTCGAGCCTCCATGCTTCCGGTCTTTGGGCCCCTCAACATCACGGATGTGCGGCACCCCCTCATGCATCTCGATAGATTGAGGGTGTTGAAGCACTCCCCCGAGGTAGGGATTGATGACCTTCTCGAAGAACTTGTCCTTCAGAACTTTTAGGGACGCCATAGCGATCTAGATCTGTCTGCACAGCAGCTCGAAACGAAAACAGAGGATATTTGCGCGATACGAGGGTCAGACCTTTCGGGAGAATATATAATGAATTTTCCCCCACCAAAAGGAGTATTCCACCAGAAAACTGAGTCCGGAAGGCACACGAGGTGCTCACAAGCCACCCAGGCGCAGCCAGGGGGGTAGGCCGTGCCTGGCAGACTTGTGGCCTCCTCATGCGCTTTTCGGACTACTTTAAATTTTTCTATTTTTCTAAAAAAATCCAAAACGGAGAAAATTTTCTATTGGAAAAGTTTTGGAGTCGGTTTACTTACCGAATCACATACCTCTTCGTTTTTGGAGTCTGAAAGAGACTGATAAATATCCCTTATGTACTCCTCCAGAGTTATGGTATTAATAATATTTCTTTCAACATTTATGGGAGTACCTAAGATATAATGCTTGATTCTTTGCCCATTTACAACTCTTGGAAAATTACCTTCCGTGTTGTTGATCTGTATGGCACCGGAACGATATACTTCCTCAACAATGTAATGACCTTCCCATTTAGAGAGATGATTGCCTGCATCCGGAGTTATGGTATTAATAATGTTGCTTTCAACATTTATGGGAATACCTAAGATATAATGCTTGATTCTTTTCCCATTTACAACTCTTGGAAAATTACCTTCCATGTGTTGATCTGTATGGCACCGGAACGATATACTTCCTCAACAATGTAATGACCTTCCCATTTAGAGAGAAGCTTGCCTGCAAAAAATCTTAAACGCGAATTGTAAAGCAATACATAATCACCTGCATTGAACTCACGTTTTTTTATCCTTTTATCATGCCACCTATTAACCTTTTCTTTAAACAACTTGGCATTTTCATATGCGTGAATTCTCCATTCATCAAGTGAGCTAATATCAAATAACCTCTTCTCACCAGCAAGTTTGAAATCAAAGTTGAGCTTTTTGATTGCCCAATAAGCCTTATGCTCTAGCTCAAGAGGTAAATGACATGCTTTTCCGTAAACCATTTTGTATGGAGACATGCCCATGGGATTCTTATAAGGAGTTCTATAAGCCCACAGTGTATCATCAAGCTTCTTAGACCAATTCTTTCTAGACCTATTAATAGTCTTTTGCAGAATTAGTTTAAGTTCCCTACTACTTAGCCCTACTTGACCACTGGACTGAGGATGATAAGGAGATGCAATTCTGTGGTTGACATCATACTTAGCAAGCATTTTACGAAAAGCACCATGAATAAAATGTGAACCACCATGAGTCATTAAATATCTAGGGACTCCAAATCTAGGGAAAATAACTTCTTTAAGAATCCTAATAGAGGTGTTATGATCAGCACTAATAGTTGGGATAGCTTCTACCCACTTACTAATGTAATCAACACCAACTACGATATGAGTATACCCGTTGGACTTTGGAAAAGGTCCCATATAATCAAAACCCGAAACATCAAATGGTTCAATGACAAGTGAATAATTCATAGGCATTTCCTCACGTTTACTGATATTACCTATTCTTTGACATTCATCACAAGACAAGAGAAACTTACGGGCATCCTTGAAGAGAGTAGGCCAATAAAATCCGGATTGGAATACCTTGTGTGCAGTTATATCTCCCGCATGGTATCCTCTGTAAGCCTCGGAGTGACACTTCTGTAGGATCTGTCTCTGTTCATGCTCAGGTACACAACGTCTAATAACACCATCTACTCCTTTATAAAGGTGAGGATCATCCCAAAAGTAATATCTCAAATCAAAGAAGAATTTCTTCTTTTGTTGGTATGTGAAACAAGGTGGTATATATTTAGCAACAATATAATTTGCATAATCAGCATACCAAGGTGTACTACGTGAAGCATTGATGACATTCAGTTGTTCATCTGGAAAGCTATCATCAATAGGTTGTGGGTCATCAAGAACATTCTCCAACCTAGACAAGTTATCTGTTACGGGGTTCTCAGCACCCTTCCTATCAACAACATGCAAATCAAATTCTTGTAGCAAGAGAACCCATATGATAAGTCTAGGTTTAGCATCTTTCTTTTCCATAAGATACTTAATAGCAGCATGGTCAGTGTGAATAGTAACTTTGGAATCAACAATGTAAGATCTGAACTTTTCACTTGCAAACACGACTGCTAAAAATTCCATTTCAGTAGTAGCATAGTTTCTTTGGGCACTGTCTAGGGTTTTACGAGCATAATGAATAACATTCAATTTCTTATCAACTCTTTGTCCTAGAACAGCACCAACAGCATAATCACTAGCACCACACATAATTTCAAAAGGTAGGTTCCAATCAGGTGGTTGAACAATAGGTGAAGTTATCAAGGCCTTCTTAAGTATTTCAAATGCTTCCTCACAATCATCGTCAAAAACAAAAGGAATATCCTTTTGCAAGAGATTGGTAAGAGGCCTAGAAATCTTAGAGAAGTCCTTAATGAACCTTCTATAGAAACCTGCATGACCAAGGAAAGTTCTTATACCTTTAATGTTTGTAGGGCATGGCATTTTCTCGATCGCATCAACTTTAGCCTTATCGAGTTCAATACCTCTTTCAGAAATTTTATGTCCTAAGACGATGCCTTCATTAACCATAAAGTGGCACTTCTCCCAATTCAAGACAAGGTAGGTATCTTTACCTCTCTGCAAAACTCGATCAAGGTTGCTGAGACAATCATCAAAAGAAGACCTGTAAACGGAGAAGTCATCCATGAAAACCTCAACAATCTTTTCACAAAAGTCAGAGAATATAGCCATCATACATTTTTGAAAGGTAGCAGGTGCATTAAATAAACCAAAAGGCATACGTCTATAAGCAAAAGTACCGAAAGGGCAGGTAAAGTGGTTTTCTCCTGATCAGATTGTGCAACAGGTATTTGGGAGAAACTAGAATAACCATCTATTCTTAAGGATAGGATGTTGTTCAAAGATAACTCTATATATCTCATTCCTTTCATCCATATGCATATTATTTTCATGCTCAAGCAGGTACTGCTCTAAACGATCAATAGGAGGCACAGCAATAGAAGCTAGGGCAATAATTTCATCCTTACTAGACAATTATTTTTCATGAGGTTGTCTACCAAACTTGGAGAAATTGAATTCATGTGACACACCTTCAAAGCCAACAGTGACAGTTTGCTTCTCACAGTCCATATGAGCATTGACAGTATTGAGGAAAGGTCTGCCAAATATGATGGGACAAAAGCTATCTTGTGTGGTAGCAAGAACGAGAAAATCAGCAGGATACTTAGTTTTACCACACAAGACTTCAACATCTCTAACAATTCACAAAGGGCACATAGTATCTCTATTGGCAAGCTGAATAGTAACATCAATAGGTTTCATCTCGACAGGTGCAATCTCATCTTTAATTTCATCATATAAAGATCGAGGTATTGCACTAACACTAGCACCCACGTCACATAAACCATGATAACAATGATCTCCTATCTTAACAGAAACAACATGCATGCCAACAATAGGCCTATGTTTGTCTCTAGCATGAGGTTTAGCAATGCTAGGTTCAACTTTAATTTTCTCAGGGGGTGTAGGTGTTCTAATGTAGCCCTTACGTATCACAGTTGGAGCTTTAGCATGATCCTTTATTCTAACAGGGAAGGGTGGTTTCTCAATGTATGCACTAGGAACAATAGGATCATTATAAGCAATGACTTTCTCATCAACTGGATTGGGTTTTACTACATTAACTTCTATGGGAGGATGATATTTAAACCACTTATCTTTAGGGAGATTAATACCAGCAGCAAATAATTCACATAATGAAGCTATTATCTCAGAGTCAAGTCCATGTTTAGCGCTAAAATCACAAAAAGTATTTGTTTCAACAGAGGATTTAACGCAATCGAACTTAAGATTCATACCTGACTCCTTACCTTCATCAAACTCCCAATCTTCAGAGTTGCATTTAATTCTTTCCAATAGATTCCATTTGAAGTCAATATCTCTCTTCATAAAAGAACCGGTACAAGAAGTGTCAAGCATGGTGCGATTATCATGAAAAAGCCGAGCATAAAACTTCTGAATAATAATTTCCCTCGAGAGCTCATGGTTGGGGCATGAATATAACATTGACTTAAGCCTCCCCCAAGCTTGGCCAAAAATTATTAATATAATTCGGATCACGATGTACCAGATGCATAGGATAAAACTTTTGATGAAATTCCAATTTCAATCGGTTGTAGTTCCATGATCCAGTATCATCACATAGCTTATACCATGTCAATGGTTTATCCCTTAAAGATAAGGGAAAGACCTTCTTCTTGACCTCATCCTCGGGCAAACCTGCAAGCTTAAATAAACCACAAACTTCCTCTACATAGATTAGATGCAAGTCGGGATGTGATGTTTCATCTCCTGTAAAAGGATTAGCCAAAAGTTTCTCTAGCATACCCGAAGGAATTTCATAATGACTATTTTCAGTAGGTGCAGTAGGTTGAGGAAAAACTCCTTGTGCTTCCGTTCGAGGTGAAGATACCCCGAACAAGCTCCTCAAAGGATTAGTTTCCATAGTGACAAGTGACAATAAATTTCAGCACACTATATAAATGTTTCCTTACCAAATTCCACTTACCAAAGGCGCTTCACTCCCCGGCAACGGTGCCAGAAAAGAGTCTTGATGACCCACAAGTGTAGGGGATCTATCGTAGTCCTTTCGATAAGTAAGAGTGTGGAACCCAACGAGGAGCGGAAGGAACTGACAAGTGGTTTTCAGCAAGATATTCTTTGTAGGCACTGAAATTATCGGTAAGAGATAGTTGTCTGATAAGGTAATTCATAGCGAGTAGCAAGTAACAATAGTAACAAAGGTGCAGAAAGATGGCCCAATCCCTTTTGTAGCAAGGGACAAGCTTGGACGAACTCTTATATGAGGTGAAACGATCCCGAGGACACATGGGAATTCCTGTGAAGCTAGTTTTCATCAAGTTCATATGATTCGCGTTCGCTACTTTGATATTTTGATATGTGGGTGGACAGGTGCTTGGGTGCTACCCTTACTTTTACAAACATCCCACTTATGATGAACCCCTCTCGCAAGCATCCGCAACTACCAAAGAAGAATTAAGACAATGTCTAACCATAGCATTAAACTAGTGGATCCAAATCAGCCCCTTACTAAGAACCGCATAAACTAGGGTTTAAGCTTCTGCACTCTAGCAACCCATCATCTACTTATTACTTACCAATGCCTTCCTCTAGGCCCAAATAATGGTGAAGTGTTATGTCGTCGACGTTCACATAACACCACTAGAGGAAAGACAACATACAACGCATCAAAATATCAAATGAATTCCAAATTCACATGATTACTTATAGCAAGACTTATCCCATGTCCTCAGGAACAAAAGTGACTACTCACAAAGCATAATTATGTTCATGATCAGAGGGGTATTGAATAGAATTAGGGATCTGAACATATGATCTTCCACCGAGTAATCCAACTAGCATCAACTACAAAGAGTAATTAACACTACTAGCAACCTTACAAGTACCAATCGGAGTCGCGAGACGGAGATTGGTTACAAGAGATGAACTAGGGTTTGGAGATGAGATGGCGCTGATGAAGATGTTGATGGAGATGAGTCCCCTCCTATGAGAGGAGTGTTGGTGATGACGATGGCGACGATTTCCCCCTCCGGGAGGGAAGCTTCCCCCGCAGGACGGCCCTGTCGGAGCTCTAGATCGGTTCTGCTCAAGTTCCGCCTCGTGGCGGTGGTGTCTCTTCCTGAAAGCCTCCTTCTGATTTTTTCTGGAACGAAACCCTCCTTATAGAAAAAGATGGGAGCCAGAGGGGCATCAGGGGCCCACAAGCCACCCAGGCACGGCTAGGGGGGTAGGCCGCAACTAGCAGACTTGTGGCCTCCTGGTGGCTCCCCTCCGGTACTTCTTCATCCCAATATTTTTTATAAAATCCAAAATAATTCCTCGTTGATTTTCACGGCTTTTGGAGTTGCGCAGAATAGGTATCTCAAATTTGCTCCTTTTTCATACCAGAATTCCAGCTGCCGGCATTCTCCCTCTTCATGTAAACCTTATAAAATAAGAGTGAAAAGGCATAAGTATTGTACCGTGAAGTGTAATAACAGCCCATAAAGCGCTATCATTTTTGGTGGAGTAGACTTTGACGATCCGACTATGAACGTGTGAGGACGTCGTGCTTTAGCAATCGGTAAACAACCTCCGAGAGGTTATTGACCATGCCGGAGCACGATCAACCTGACCACAAAGGTCTATTTCCTGCACGCAAACGAAGAAAAAGTAAGAAACTGAAATTGCAATCTAGATATTTTGAATATAAGAGGAAAGGTTTACTGATGAAGTGGGGTTTTGTGAAGTCTTGGTTTGGTCGTAGAACATAAACAAAGAACTCAAAGTTGCAGCTATGTCGAACTTGTAATCTAAACAAAACCCAAGTCTAAACGACCCCCTAAGGGTTGTATATATGGGGGAATAGAGGGGAATTTCGTGACCCTGATACATCTCCAGCGTATGTACTTTTCCAAACTCTTTTGCCCTTGTTTTAGACTCTAATTTGCATGATTTGAATGGAACTAACCCGGACTGACGTTGTTTTCAGCAAAATTGCATTTGTGTTATTTTTTTGCAGAAATAAAATTTCTTGGATTGCCTTGAAAATTTACGAAAAATATTTTTGGAATTAATAAAAAATATTGGCGGAAGAATCAACCGGAGAGGGGCCACCACATGGCCACAAGCCAGGGGGCATGCCCCCCTATCTTGTGGGGCCACTGTGGCTCCGCCGACCTCGTTTCCACTTCCATATATATTCCAATTCAGGGAGAAAAATAAAGCAATAGAGTTCATCATGTTTTATGATACAGAGCCGCCGCCACTTCCTGTTCTTCGTCGGGAGGGCAGATCTGGAGTCTCATTTGGGTTCCAGAGAGGGGAATCTATGCCATCGGTATCACCAATCGTCCTTCATCACCATTTTCATGATGCTCTCTGTCGTTCATGAGTAATTCCATTGTAGGCTTGGTGGACGGTGATGGGATGGATGATATTTACCATGTAATCGAGTTAGTTTGGGTAGGGTTTGATCCCTAGTATCCACTATGTTCTGAGATTGATGTTGCTATGACTTTGCTATGCTTAATGCTTGTCACTAGGGCCCGAGTGCCATAATTTCAGATCGGAACCTATTATGTTTTCATGAATATATATGTGTTGTTGATCCTATCTTGCAAGTTGTAGACACCTTTTACGAGTTGTGATCCGCACCCCCCAGGGTGACAATAACTGGGATTCTTTCCGGTGATTACCATAGTTTGAGAAGTTCATGTATTCACTAAGTGTTCATGATTTGGTCCAGTTCTCTATTAAAAGGAGGCCTTAATATCCCTTAGTTTCCATTAGGACCCCGCTGCCTCGAGAGGATCAGACAAAACATGTCATGCAAGTTCTTTTCCATAAATATGTATGACTATATATGGAATACATGCCAACATTATGTTGATGAATTGGAGCAAGTTCGGTATCACCCTATGTTATAACTATTGCATGATGAATGCCATCCGACATAATTATCCATCACTGATCCATTGCCTACGAACTTTCCACATATTGATCTTTGCTAAGCTACTTTTCCGTTGCTACTATTACAATCACTACAAAACTGCCACTGTCACGTTTGCCACCGTTACCGTTACTTCCATACTACTTTGGTACTAAATACTTTGCTACAGATATTAAGTCATTCAGGTGTGGTTGAATTGAGAACTCAACTGCTAATACTCGAGAATATTCTTTGGCTCCCCTTGTCTCGAATCAATAAATTTGGATTGAATACTATACCTCGAAAACTGTTGCGATCCCCTATACTTGTGGGTTATCACACCCCTTGGAGGAGGGCTCCGATACCAACCCAAGATCAGTCCCCCCCCACACACACACACTCTGAAAACAGCCTATAATGTGGTATTTCAAAGTTACATGGCCCTAGACCAAAAACAATGTGGCACAACACCTATAATAGCTTATGGATGAAATTTATGAAGCGGCATCTTGTATATTTGTTCCAAGCCTTCATGCTCTCCTGATGGTGGCTTCAAAGTGCAAAAATCACCGCTGGAAACTCCATTGTTCTTTCCTGCGCGCGCACCTCCTTCTCCATGCTTGATTCCACTCCAATGGCCATCCTTTTTGTCCATTCTAGGTACTTCATTCATAAGTAAAACAAAAGCATCTAATTTAGGCACCATCATATGTTCATGAACATTAGAAGGATTTCCAAGAAACGAAAGTACCTGGTAATTTAATTGGGGAACACGAGCTCTAGTAATTGGTCCAGTATATATAGCTGGAGGGGTTGTGGGTGTAACAATGGTATTGATGTCCTCATCAGGTACTGCTCTAATACCAACTTGTAACACCCAATATGCGGTACTATCCTCATCCGGGCTTGTGGCCTTGATGTGGATAGATGTGCATCTCGTCATTTCACAAGAATGGATATTGTTACAAGTACATGTAAAGAGTAGATGAGTACATGTAACTGGATTACACTCGCCACAAGCTAAATCATGATCATCTCAAATACAAAAATTAATTGCAATCATCATACATAAAAGCAGGGTCTGACTACGGATGAAAATAAAGGACGAAAGTGACATTCATCCTTGCTAATCGCATGTTGTCCTCCTCGAATCCATCCCATGATCGATAAACAAGAACAAGAAGAAGAACTCCAAGTCAAACAAGCATCACTCTCACGTTAAAGAATCTCAATACCTCTACGTGCAACTGTTGATGTAATAATATGTGAGACACAGGGACTCAGCAATCTCATTTCCAAGGGTATCAATGCTAGCAAAGCTCGATGGATAAGGAGGACATAAGTGGTGAGGCTTTAGCAAGCAAGCACTAAGCTAACTTACGAGTACAAGAATAAGAAGAGTGATCTACACATACACAAACGTGAACTAATAATGATCAAGAAGTGATCCTCAAACATAACCCCACCGTGTGCCCTTCTTGGTTCAAACCTCATAAGAGGAGACGGTCATGGTTACACACATGGTTGGTGTATTTTAGTTGAGTTTACTTGAATTTTCCTACAACCGGGTGTTTAATTTTTTTTCAATTTGCCACATAACCGTGGCCACAACACTTAGAAAGATTTAACCAATGCAGGGGTGTTCCAACTCATCCATCAGAAACTAGCACAAGCTGCATGGAACACCTCAACCTATAGATAGCCCAAAGTATCCTCCAAATCCTAGTGGACAAGACGTTCAGGAAAGGTAAAAAAATCTAGCAAGGCCGCTTGGTTTGTCAACAATCCCGACAGGAGCCGTACATATCAAGTTCTGAGGACACGACGGGATGCGCACGACATACAGTAGGCTGGTAGAAATCTCCCGAGTTGACTTGGGTTGGCCACGCACACGACTCTAGTCTGGACTAACACTCATGAGGAGCAGTGTCCTGGGGGTTGATTAATTTTCCATGTGGTCCGAAAATTCCCGATGCAAGTTTTATTAGTTATTAGGCAAATGTAGTACCAATGTTGGGCCTTGCGAGAAGAATTTTATCCCAAAACAAAAATCAAGGGGGTCCCCGATGACGCCCCCGATTTTGATCGTATGCTGATCATACATGCAAATTCTTGCGACCAAGATTAGGGACTCATGGGACGATATCACAACACAACTCTAAACATGAATAAAAGACAAACAAGCTTCGTATTACAAACCAGGGGCCTCGAGGGCTCGAATATAAAGTAACAGTTCTAGTTGTGTTAGATCGGGATAAAATTCCACGTCGTCCTGTAACCATGGACACGACTATTCGAATAGTTAATTTTCATCCATGGAGGGGTCCACCAAATTACCCAACACGCTCGATAAACTCTGGTCGGACACACTTTCCTGGGTCATGCCCGGCCTCGGCACATCAACGCATTGCATCCCTACCAAGGCTCAACGCAGAGGCGAGCTCGCCTGTATAAATCCTATGAGCGCATGGGTCATGGACCCATCACCCTTTCCACTCCTGCACGATGCGAGCACGGCCGAGGTCATTCCTCGGACCTCTAATACAAGATCAATGCTTAGCGGACCACTTGGGCGCGTGCCGCTCCATTGCTGATGTCTGAAGAGCTTCGGCTGATACAACGATCCTGAGTACTCATAACTTCTCCCACATGAAGGTTAGTGCAAAAAGGTCAACGACCAACTCAAATCAAATACCCAAATCCCATTACCATTTTAATTAACATTTTGGTGACGATCAGCAATCCATGATATGTGGTCATGTCACCACGCCTCATGACATGCACGCAGGGTTTCACGAGCAACAAACCTCATCATGTCCCCAGTAGTAAGGTCAAGTAACTGTGTGGCTATAACATCATAGGGATCCGAGGTATCACCCTCGAGGGATTCCAAATGATGTAACCATCAGGTCACCATGGAGGAATCACCCTTGATGGTCCATGCTTGAGGGGTTGTACGACAGAGTCGTTATCGGAAGTGGTCCAGGAGGAATCACCCTCAATGAACCACTGTCGGTTAACTTCACTACATAGCTAAGATCACGAGTATATAATGAGGTGTCACCCTCGGTACTCGATAGTAGCTCTACAGCGTCGTACAACAAGGGGGTGTGAGTGATTTGACGGGTCTTGGCCCATCGAACAGTAGATCGAGAGTTTGATGATAAAGCAGGGGCAACTAGGACTAAAGGGTCAATGGGGATCACAGGTCCACCTATACTAAGCATTTTATATTCATAGCAGTTGAACAAAAACTCGCTATGCATCAATATAGGAGCTATCTACAACAGTACCAAAATCTAATGCAAGCATGAGGGAGAAAGAATGGGCGGTATAGGAATGATGGAGGGAGGGGGTTGCTTGCCTTGTTGCGTTGGTGCAAAAGGATGATCGTCGGTGTTGTAGCCGTACCCGGCAGTAGCGTCAGTCTCGGGGTCTGCTGGAGAGAAGATGGGGAATAAACAATAAATATAAATCAAACACATGCCTTACGATGCATGGCATGGCAATATGCAGTGCTAGGGATGAGATAACGTTGTACGACACGTCACAAAAGGAGCGGGGTAATATCAGATGATATTTCCCGGGTCTTTGGGTGCTACCAGACAAATGAAATTTATGGAAAAGTTCCATGTTCATCATGTTAGAGGCATGTGATGGGTGAACACACAATATATACTGATTCGTTGGAATTTTCTGAACTACTTTGATGTATAAAACTTTTTGATCAAAGTTATGGTTTATTTTACATTAATTTTCAAACTTTCATTAATTTTCTGAAGTTAAACATATTTAATTTAACTCTAAATTCCAATTATGACATCAGCATGTTGTCATGCTCACATCATCAGTCAACGGTCACGTGTGACTAGTCAAACTCACCACTAGGACCCATTTGTCATAGACACAGGGTTACTGACCAGTGGGACCCATCTGTCATAGACACAGTTAACCGATGTTTAGTCTTAATGAAAATAGGTTAATTTAGAAGGGGGACCCACATGTGAGTGTCCCATTAAGATAAATTAATTGTTTTAATTAATCTAACTCATGCAATTAGTGCTAATGGCCCTAGACCCACATGTCATACTATGTTTACTAAACAGAGTGAGTAATTAACCTAATTAAGTGTAATTAAGTTCTTGATTAATTAATTAATTAATTAATTAATGCTTTTTACTATTGTTATTTTTATTTTATTTTTAGTTTTTGTTTTCGTTTACATGGATGTGGGGCCAAGTTGGCATTCCTAATGGAAGAGGGGTTAGTGGGGCGTTAATTCCCCACTAACCGAACGGGGTAGGGCGAGGCTCCAGTCCAGCCACCAATGGTGGTGTCCAACGGTGGTGGTGGCCCGTGGGAGTGGCCAGGGGGGCGTGGAGTTGCGGCAGCAACAACTGGCACAGGGCGGCCGACGCACGGACATCAGGGAGTGAGACCGAGCAGCCGCGACGACGGTCGCGAGCGTCCGCGCGTGCGAAGGGAGCAAGAGGCGTCGCCAATAGTGTGGCCACAAGAGCAGGGTGCGCACGGAGGCGGGGCGAGTGCAGAGACTGGGGTGGCACGACAGGGCCGTGGGAGGCAGCGGCACGGGCGAGGCTCACCGGAGGGAGCCGAGGAGCGACAACGGCGGTGTGCGGCGCATTCCCCCTCAATCTGAACTACATACAAGATTCAGATTGGTTCTAAAGCGGTCTAGCATTTATCGAGTGGTGGGTTTAGTAAATACATCCGCAAACTGATCATCTATTGAAATGAACGTGACTTCCAATGCACGTGCATCTACTCGTTCCCTCACAAAACGGAAATCTATCTCAATGTGTTTGGTCCGAGCATGAAACACTCGATTCATCGTCAGGTAAGTTGCCCCTAAATTATCACACCATAATATAGGCGTGCGATGTAGTGTAACTCCAAGTTTTATGAGAACTGAGTCTATCCTTATGGCTTCAGCCGCGCCATTGGCCAATGCCTTATACTCTGCCTCGATGCTAGATCTCGAGACCGTGGGCTGCTTCTTTGAACTCCAAGATATAAGATTGGGTCCAACAAACATAGCAAAGCCACCAGTAGAACACCTGTCATCAACACAGCATGTCCAAACTGCATCGGTGAATATAGTGACACGAGTAAATCTGGACTTACGGATTCATAGCCCCGTGTCTAGTGTACCTTTGACATACCTATGAATATGCTTAACTGCTTCCCAATGTACCTCCGTAGGCTGCGACAGGGACTGACACTCTTTGCTCACATCAAAGGAGATATCGGGATGGGTGAGTGTCAAATACTAAAGTGCTCCAACCACACTGCAATACCTCAAAGAGTCATCAGTACACGGTAGTGCACCACTCTCACATGAGAGACTCTCAGACGTAGCAAACGGAGTGGAAGTGGATTTGCAGTTCTCCATGTTGACTCGATGAAGAAGATCAAGCGCATACTTTCTCTGTGTCAATGTTATGCCCCCAGAATGAAAGCACGCTTCCAATCCAAGAAAGTACTCGAGCCGACCCAAGTCTGTGATGGGAAAACTAGCAGACAATGACATCACCTGGCGATCCACCACAACGGGGGTAGAGCCAACAATTACCATATCATCAACAGACACCGGCATGTATATCTAGATATCTCCATGGGAAAAGATGAACAAAGATATGTCGGCTTTGGAGGAAACAAAACCAAGATGTGAGAGACGCTGACTCAACCGAGCATACCAAGGACGGAGCGACTGCTTGATACCATATATTGACCTATGGAGTTTGCAGACATGAGAGAGATAAGTGGCATCCTCAAAACTAGGGGGCTGCTGCATATAGACATCTTCGGCTAAGTAACCCTGCAGGAAGGCGTTACTCACATCAATGTGTCGAAGGATCCATGCACGAGACACAGCGAGTGAGAGAACAAGACGAACTATGGTAGGCTTCACCACTAGGCCGAAAGTATCTACATAGTGTATCCCTTGCTGTTGAGTAAAATCGCGAGCAACAAGATGAGTTTTGTGCTTGTTGACAGATCCGTCTAACGATGCTTGGTCTTGAGTATCCACTTGCATCCCACCACATTGATCCCAGGAGGCCAAGGCACCAACACCCTAGTGTTGGTGCGATGAAGAGCAGCAAATTCTTCACACATGGCAGCACGCCAAGCGGGTTCACGAAGAGCATCATGATGAGAAATCGGCGTGGTGGAAAATGCATGCCGACGGGAATCATACCAAACAGTTTCATTTGTGTAAGTTTTTTTCCTTGCGCTTATGATCACGATGACAAGTGACCATGACATGACCGAGAGCTGCGTCACCAATAGAAGGTGGCGGCGGCGACGAGGACCCAGCCAGAGGTGTTGCAACTCAGGATTCCTCAGCGACAGGCGACACGGGCTAGGGCGAAGCAGCGGGCTTTGCCGGTCCGGAGAGAGCGGTTGATCCGTGCGATGGTGGCAGCCCAGAAAAATCCGCCGACGACCCACTAGAGGACGCGGATATGCCAACTGGCGATGCAAGCAGGCCAGCCGAAGACGTAGACGGGGCCACGTCGGAGGGCATGACATGCACGTCGGGCGCGATACCAGGCTCGGGATCGACGACACTCACCTATGGACAAAAGGATGCAACATCGCCTGCAAATGGTGGCTTAGGTCACAAATAAAATAGGTCATATTTGCACGCATGGACATAGGAAACTAGATCAATAGATAGAAAAGTGATGGAATGTTCAAGAGTAGCAATATCAATGAAAACTCCTGCGTTGGAATAAGGAAACACAGTCTCATCGAAGACTACGTCAAAAGAAATATATATCCTACCCGAGGTGCGATCGAGACACTTATAGCCCTTATGCATAGGACTATAGCCAAGGAATACACACATCTTGGAGCGAAACTCAAGCTTGTGAGCATTGTACTTGCGAATACTAGGCCAACAAGTGCATCCACAAATCAAAAGTGAGGAATAGTTGGACTGAACATGAAACAGACGGAACAAAGGTGTATCCTTGTTGAGAACTGGAGTGGGCGTACGTTTGATGAGATAACATGCCGTAAGAAAATGCTCATCCCAAAAACGAAGGGGGAGAGAGGAGTGCGCAAGCAAAACAAGACTGGTCTCTACCAAATGAAGGTGTTTGCGCTCGGCAATATCGTTCTGCTAAGATGTATGTGGACGTGACACACAATGAGATATGTCCGTGCATTGAAAGTAGTGATGGAGTTTGTGGTATTTACCACCCCAATCAGATTCAATGGCCATGATTCTACAATCCAAAAGGCGTTCGACATGAGCCTGAAAATTATAGAAAACTTGCTAAACATCATATTTGTGTATAAGCAAGTAAATCTAGGTGAAACGCGTGTAGTCATCAACAACGCTGACATAATACTTATACACCCCACCCCGAAGAAGCAATAGCGGGACCCCAAACATTTGAATGTATTAATTCAAGAGGTACAGTAATACCATGATGAGACGCAGAATAAGTTAGCTAATGACTCTTAGCACGCTGACAAGCATCACACACTAATGGTGAATTATTTGAAATAGAACAAGGGAGATCATGATTCCGAACAATAGAAGTGACCACATTATTTGTAGGATGACCAAGACGCTAATGCGATTGTGTGTTGGGGAACGTTGCATGGGAAACAAAAAAATTCATACGCACACGAAAGACGTATCATGGTGATGATCAGCTACAAGAGGGGAGATCGGATCCACATACCCTTGTAGATCGCTAAGCGGGAAGCGTTAAGAAACGGGGTTTATGTAGTCGATTGTCTTCACGATCCAATCACGATTCGTCCCATGATCTCCGTCCCGATCTAGTACTGAACGGACGACACCTCCGCGTTCAGCACATGTACAGCTCGATGAAGATCACCGCCTTCTTGATCCATCAAGAGGGGCGAAGAGGTAGCTGAATTCTCCAGCAATGCGACATCATGACAGTGATAGTGGTGGAGCTACTCCGGTAGGGCTCGCCGTGCCGGACTAATCTAGCTACGAGGTTTCAAAGTTGTGGAGGGACAAAGAGGTGAACTTTCGCCTGAGTGCCAAAAGCCTCTCTCACCTCCACTATATATAGGTGGGAGGGGGGGGAGGCGACATAGGGAAAACCCTCGGACTTCGGTTGGTGCAAGGGGAGAGGGAGGAGTCCTACTCCAATTCCGTTTGGAAGGAGGAGCCCTTCCGTCCCCAAATGGGATTGGCCCCTCTCCTTGCATTTTCTTCCACTTCGGCCGACCTTGGGCTTCTTGGGCTGGCCACCAGCCCACTAGGGGCTGGTGCGCCACCCTTGGGCCCCTCTTGGTCTTCTCCCGGGTGAGTGGCCCCTCCTAGTAGAACTCCAGAACCCATTTGTCACACCCTGTACTTTACGTGTAATGCCCAAAAACCTTCCGGAAGCCAAATGGATACTTTCTATATATCAATCTTCATCTTCGGACATGTCCGAAAACCCTCGTGACGTCCGAGATCTTAGACAAACCGTGCGGGTTCGAGAACTATGTAGACATGACCGCGACACTCGCCGGTCAATATCCAATAGCGGGACCTGGATGCCCATATAGGATCCTACATATTCTACGAAGATCTTATAGGTTGAACCTCTATCTCAAGGATTCATTTAATCCCGTATATCATTCCCTTTGTCCATCGGCATGTTACTTGCTCGATATTCGATGATCGGTATCCCCATACCTATTTCAATCTTGTTACTGGCAAGTCTCTTTACTCGTTCCGGAATACAAGATCCCGTGGCTAACTCTTTAGTCACATTGCTTGCAAGTCTTGTTTGTGATGTTGTATTACCGAGTGGGCCCCAAGAAACCTCTCTGTCATACGGAGTGATAAATCCCAGTATTAATCCATGCTAACTCAATGGAGACCTTCGGAGATACATGTAGAGCACCTTTATAGTCACCCAATAATGTTGTGAAGTATGATACACACAAGGCATTCATCCTGTGTCAGTAAGTTACATGATCTCAAGGTCATTGGTATGTATACTTGACATGCTGAAAACAATAGCAACAAAATTACACGATCACATTCTATGTTTATAGTTTGGGTCTTGTCCATCACATCATTCGCCTAATGATGTGATCCCGTTATCAAGTGGCAACACTTGTCTATTCCTAGGAAACCTTATCCATTTTTTATAAACAAGCTAGTCAACTAGAGGCTTACTATGGACAGTATTTTGTCTATGTATCCACACATGTATTTATGTTTCCATTCAATACATTTATAGCACGGATAATAAACGATTATCTAGAAATAGGAAATATAATAATAACTATTTTATTATTGCCTCCCACTTACACTAGAGTCCATAATCTAGCATCACATCTCTATGTGATTTACAATGTAACAAATTTAACACCCATACAGTTCTGGTGTTGGTCATGTTTAGCTCGTGGAAGAGGCTTAGTCCGCGGGTGTGCAACATTCAGATCCGTGTCCAATTTGCAAATATTTATGTCCTCCTCCTTGATGTAATCGCGGATGGCATTGAAGCATCGTTTTATGTGTCTGGTCCACTTGTGAAACCTTGGTTCCTTGGCTAGAGCAATGGCACCAATGTTGTCACATAACATATTTATTGGATACAGTGCGGTCGGCACAACTCCAAGATCTGTCATGAACTGCTTCATCTAGACTCCCTACTTAGCCGCTTCTGAGGCAGCTATGTACTCCGCTTCGCATGTAGAATCGCCTTCGATGCTTTGCTTGGAATTGCACCAACTTACCACACCCCATTAAGAATAAATACGTATCCAGTTTGTGGCATAGAGTCATCAGGATCAGCGTCGAAGCTTGCATCGACATAACCCTTTACTATGAGCTCCTCGTCACCTCCATAACCGAGAAAATTTTCCTTAGTCCTTTTTAGGTACTTCAAAAGATTCTTCACCGCTGTCAAGTGCTCCACTCCTCGATCACTTTGAAACCTGCCAGTCATACTTATGGCAAGGCTGACATCCAGTCTTGTGCACATGATTGCATACATGATAGAGCCTATGGCTGGAGCATAGGGCACAATACTCACCGTTTCTTTCTCTTCTATAGTTATTGGGCATTGATTCTTACTCAACTTTATACCTTGCAACACATGCATGAACCCCTTCTTGGATTGTTCCATTTGGAACTTCTTCAAAAGCTTATCAAGGTATGTACTTTGTGAAAGTCCTATTAGGTGCCTTGATCTATCTCTATAGATCTTGATGCCTAATATGTAAGCAGCTTCTCCCAGGTCCTTCATTGAAAAAACTCTTATTCAAATAATCCTTCATGCTTCCCAAAAATTCTATATTGTTTCCAATCAGCAATATGTCATCCACATAAAATATTAGAAACACTATAGAGCTACCACTCACTTTCTTGTAAATACAAGCTTCTCCAAAAACTTGTATAAAACCAAACGCCTTGATCACCTCATCAAAACGTCGATTCCAACTCCGAGATGCTTGCACCAGTCCATAAATGGATCGCTGGAGCTTGCATACTTTGTTAGCATTCTCTGGATCGAAAAACCTTTGAGTTGCATCATATACAACTTCTCACACCCTATTTTCACCTCACTTTTAAAGTAGTTCAAAAAGCAGAGTTTATTAAAACTTTTCAAAAACCAATGTTGTGAGTGCCATGGTTGTCATTGTATGCTTGTATGCTTGATTGTGTGATATCCACAAACCATATTTTTCATAACCTAAATATTCTCAAAATCCTTTTCCTTATTTCAGATTATTTCAAAACCCTGCTTTGGGTTGCACTACAAGTCTGTGGCAGCAAGGGAGTGCTTTCACTCAAAGATGGTGATCTAGTTTTAAAACTATTTTAGCTCGCCAAAACCCTAAAATAATTATTTTATAAAAAAAATTCCTATTTTATTTGCATGTCCATTTTTGAGGCCAGAAATGATATTCCTATATGGAAAAATACTTTTCTCCCTTAGAAAAATCTGAGAAAATTTGGAGATACTCAGAGGACATATATTTTCCATCCATAAGATTTTCAACCCCTATTTATATTCAAAATATTTGAGTAAATCCTTGAAAACTTATTCTGTCTGTTTTGATCTTTTGGAATATTTCTAAAGGAAATATTTACAATAAAATCCCAGAAAGTTCCAGCAACTTTGCCAAGCTATATTTAGTGGCCACACTAAGTTTCACCTCATTTCAAGGTGGTTTGATTCACTAAATAATTCCAAAACCCTTTCTGTCCAGAACCAAGTTGAAACATCTCTACATTGCAAAGTTTATCCAAATGGGTTGAAACTTTGGAGGAGTGTTCAACACCCCAAATGATGAGTCTCTGCCAAAAAAGGGATTTGCGGGAGGTAATCTACCCACATCCCCTTTGGAAGGGACATAACTGCCATTTGGGGGGTGATTTCAAGTTTGCATTGCCAAAATCGTCCAATGAGGCTCAAATTTGATGGAGTATGTTATTTTTGCACCCAAGCTAATCCTGTTAACTCTCACCACCAGTGGGGTGGTGTTGCTACTCCAAACACCCGTCAAACACCTACTGCCATAATAGCAAAACAGCTCCTACCGTACTCCAAACTTAAGATCTTCCCTCCAAACTCTTTGACCAACTAGCCAGCACCACTTCCCAACTGCACGAGAGTGGCCCCTCTTTGAATCCAAGCAGAAGGCTCGAAAATCCTCATTCTAATTTATGGTCTAGCACTGGAATCTCTTCTTTGCTCTTCTCCCATGGACAACAGTGAGCCCCTCGGCTCCCAAATGGCTAGGCATCTCCAAGCCATGCCCCAGGAGAGCCCAGACAAGGCCAAAGCGCCCCAGAGCGCGCCAGCATGTCGTGGCATGCCAAAGCTGTGCTCTGGGCACGCTTCTGGGCACACCCGAAGCTAAGGTGGCCAGCCCGACCGGTTCAAGCCTCCCCCTGTTGCGATTTCCAGTGCCCGACCACCTCTTTGCATCAGGGCAGCTCCAGGGCCCCTCCTCCCTCGCTCTGTTGACCAGAGCGACGCGTGCCCGCGCGCGCCAGATCCACCAGAACATCGTGGCCACGCATGCACGCTCCTCCTAGCTCTCTCTCCCTCTCAGTGGGTCACGCAGGTCCTAAACCACGTCCACACACCGTGGTTTCGACCCCGAATGCTCAGTTCTCCTCCTGCGAGCTACGATGAAACCACCGGCACCACCGGCTCAGTACACCCACGGGAGCTTATAAATAGCCCCTTGCTCCAGCACCTCCATCCCACCTCTCCAGAGCATGAATTCCACCCCTAGCCTCTCCATTTGAGCACAGTGAGCTCCTGTGCTCGAGATCGACCGAGGCCCCGCCGCTTCAGAGCTCCATCGATCTTGGGCTACGGGCCAGCTCCGATGCTCCTTTGACCTCCTACGGGTTCCTAGAAACCACAGGGAGCTTCCCCATCACCTCCCCGAGCTTATCCATGCCTGTAGCACCCAGTTCATCGACCTCCCGAAACTGCTCCGCCGTAGCACCTCGTTATCGGTGAAGCAGGGCCTCTCCATCGACCTCTCAACCACCAGCACGTAGGCGACGGTAGGCTGGTTCCATTTCTTCCCTTGGTTGGGTGCAAGGCCGTCGGTTGCATCGTCGGCGAGCCTCCCCTCCTCTCTGTCCCGAGGTGGAAGACGACCCCGACAGGCGGGGCTCACCTATCGGTGGCTCGTGTATCTCCCCCCCCCCCCTCTCCTCTGTGCCGCTGACCGCAGGGGCCCGCGCGTCAGGTTTGAACCTGGTCGTGCGCGCGCGTGGGCTGGCTGGCTGGCTGGCTAGCTGGGCCGGCCCAAGCCTCGGGCCAAGCCAGGCCTGAGCCTAGTCTCTATTCTTTTTCTGTTAAATCTGGTTTTGAAAGATTTTTCTAAGAATAATTATTCAATATTTTTTTATTATTATTCCACCATAATTCTTCTAAAAATGAGTAGTATTAAACAAAGCCTTTTGAACAATTTTCGAGACAACCTTTTTGTTTTATAATAATTAAAACGGTTATTTGGAATAGTTTTGCTTCTTTTAAAATACTTTTCAAATAACAATATGGATTTATCAGAATTAAACAACATTTTTAAAGTGACTTTGTGATCTGTTTTTTAGTGAGCTACTTATTGCTTTTTATTTGTTACGATGATAGAAACCACGTTTGACGAAGGAGTTGCACTTGAAGACCCAGAAGACCCCGGATACTTAGCTGATCAAAGCAAGCAGCCCTTTGACCATGTTTGAGCATATGTTATATTGCATGCTAAGTAGAACTAATATTCTCGTTACATATGATCATAAGTATCGGTAAATCATTGATGTGATGTTATCAATGGCTCCTCTGAAGCACTTGCATTTTGAGCATGATCCTACCACCTATGAGGGTCAAGCTAATACTGTTGACAAGTAGAGCTAAGCATAGTAGAAGCATGAGCATGATTATGGTAAAAATCAAAGGTCTATGAAAACCCCGTCGGGTGCCACGAATTCCCGAGGGTGATGATGAGTTAGGTGGACACTTTTGGGGAAGTGGTGCACCAGGTGTATTTTGGTGTGAGTGGTTTCGGAAATGGGAATAGATTTATGATGTGTCGACCATCCCAACTTTACATGTGCGACCACCTTACCCCTTTATGGGACAGGGCTTTGTTGATTACTCTGGTCGGTGCTAGCAAAGAGCCATATTACTAGTGGCGAGAGTGATGTGTGGTCACTCTCATGACGGGGTTGTGCCAGGTAGGGCGACTCTGTCATTTTTACGTGTTCCGGGCACACTGTTGGTCCCCGCATGGATGATACGGTCTAGAGTCGGTGCTCGTAAGATGTACAACATGTGGGCTGGGTACCAATCGAGTGGAACTCTTTGTCTAGTATCGTCAAGGGAAAGGCAATGATCGGGTACTTACCTCGGCTATGTTATATACCGCGAGTCGTCGATGACACGGAAGTTTCCCGAATCTCGTGGGTATAGTGTACAACCTCTGCAGAGTGTAAAACTATTCGAATAGTCGTGTCCACGGTCAAGGACAGTTGGGTAATCCTGCTTAAACTACGTCCAGTCGTTTCCGCATAAACCAAGTGTGTGTGTGTTTAATTGTGTTATCTAAGAAAGAGTTGATATGACCAAGTTTGGTGACTTGGCATGTCGGGTGAACCCAAAGTGTTCAACCCTTGACAGATATATTGATATATGTAACCTGTTCTTCTAAATACCATCTAGCTTATGTTGCACACCCATGAGCATGAATATTTATAGTTAAGTTGTTATCCACCAATACTGCATGTAACTTTTTATTCCATCAATTGCATTGTTCATATCATGGGCTTTTTGCGAGTATGTTCAAAGTACTCATTGGCTTGTCATTGGTTATATTATTGACCAGACATGGAAGGAACGGAGTTTGGAGAAGAGTACGTCATCGGAGACGGCCCTGCGAACTAGGTCGTTTCCCAGTCAGAATGCCTGTTGGTGTAGGCTGATGGCATGGGCACCCGCTTAGCCCTAAGATTTCCGCTACTAGTTGTATCAGTGTGATTTGTCCTTATAGGCCCTACCTTGTGAACTTGACCTTATCGGTGATGTGTTGTAATCTTTGGTACTTGGATGTAAGACTTAATATTCAGCATCTGTGTGTTCGGTGAGCATTGATCTCTGGGATCACTGAGCACGTTCATTCGGCGATCTCGACTCGTAAGTAGGGGTCCCCACACAACTCTTCCTTATGAATTATGGAAGGAACGCTGTTTTGACATCCATCTGCCAGAGTTCATGTTTTCACATCCATTTGTGAGATTTGGCCTTAACATGATTCAGACGGAGTTAAGCATTCCTACGGGAGAGAATGTCTCATCGTAGTCAACTCCTTGAACTTATGAAAAACCCTTCTCCACAAGTCGAGCTTTATAAACGGTCACATTACCGTCCGCATCCGTCTTCTTCTTAAAGATCCATTTGTTTTGAATAATCTTTCGGCCTATAGGTAATACATCCAAAGTCCATACTTTGTTTTTATACATAGATCCTATCTCGGATTTCATGGCTTCCAACCATCTATTGGAATCCGGACCCACCATTGCTTCTCCATAATTCATAGGCTCATTGTTGTCAAAGAACATGATTGACAAGACATGATTCTCGTACCACTCAGGAGCAGTACATGGTCTTGTCGACCTACAAGGTTCGACAGAAACTTGATTCGAAGCTTCATGATCACCATCATGAGCTTCCTCTTCAACTGGTGTAGTCTCGACAGCAATTTCTTTTTGTCCTGCGCCACCATCTTGTTGAAGGAAAGGTTCTATAACCTCATCAAGTTCCATCTTCCTCCCACTCAATTCTTCCGAGAGAAACTCTTTCTCAAGAAAAGCTCCGTTCTTAGCGACAACCACTTTTCCCTCGGATCTAAGATAGAAGGTATACCCAAGTATCTCTTTTGGGTAACCTATGAAGACGCACGTTTCCGCTTTGGGGTCCAGCTTTTCTCGTTGAAGCTTTTTGACAAACGCATCATATCCCCAAACTTTAAGAAATGACAACTTTGGCTTATTGCCATGCCACAGCTCATATGGCGTCGTCTCAAAGGATTTTGATGGTGCCCTATTTAAAGGGAATGCAGCTGTTTCCAATGCATAGCCCCAAAACGATAATGGTAAATCGGTAAGAGACATCATAGAACGCACCATATCTAATAAAGTACGATTACAACGTTCAGACACACCATTGCCCTGTGGTGTTCTAGGCGGTGTCAACTGTGAAATAATTCCACATTGTCTTAAGTGACCACCAAACTTGTAACTCAGATACTCACCTCCTCGATCAGATCGTAGGAACTTGATCTTCCTGTTATGATGATTTTCAATTTCACCCTGTAATTGCTTGAACTTTTCAAACATTAAATACTTGTGCTTCATAAAGTAGATATAACCATACCTACTCAAATCATCAATGAAGGTGAAAAAATAACGATATCCACCACGCGCCTCTATGCTCATCAGTCCGCACACATCAGTATGTATGATCTCCAACAAATCACTTGCACGCTCCATTGTTCTTGAGAGAGGAGTCTTAGTCATCTTGCCCAATGAGACATGGATCGCATGTGTCAAGTGATTCAAAATCATGTGACTCCAAAAGTCCATCAGCATGGAGTTTCTTCATGCGTTTTACACCAATATGACCTAAGTGGTAGTGCCACAAGAAAGTGGAGCTATCATTATTAACTCTACATCTTTTGGTCTCAATTTTATGGACATGAGTGTCATCACTATCGGCATTCAATATGAACAAACCCCTCACATTGGGTGCATGACCATAAAAGATATAACTCATATAAATAGACCAAACCATTATTCTCTGACTTCAATGAATAACCATCTCGAAAATAAACACGATCTAGATATAATGTTCATCCTCAACGCAGGCATTAAATAGCAATTATTTAATTTCATCACTAATCCCGATGGTAAATGAAGTGAGATTGTGCCAACGGCTATCGCATCAACCTTGGAACCATTTCCCACGTGCATCATCACTTCATCCTTCGCCAACCTTCGTTTACTCCGCAGTTCCTGTTTCGAGTTGCAAATGTGAGCAACATAACTGGTATCAAATACCCAGGCACTACTATGAGAGCTGGTGAGGTACACATCAATAAAATGTATATCAAATATACCTTGTTTGGCATTGACCGCCTTCTTATCGGCCAAATACTTGGGGAAGTTCCACTTCCAGTGACCAGTCCCCTTGGTATGGTAGCACTCAGTTTCTGACTTAGGTTTCTTCGTTGGAGGGGCAACAACTTTTCCACTGTTCTTGGAGTTACCCTTCTTCCCCTTGCCGTTTTCTTGAAACTCGTGGTCTTATTGACCATCGACACTTGATGCTCCTTCTAGATTTCCTACTCTGCGACTTTCAGCATTGCAAACAACTCGGCTAGTGACTTATTCACCCCTTTCATGTTATAGTTCAACACAAAGCCTTTGTAGCTCGACGGCAGTGACTGAAGAACTCTTTTAGTGATAGCCTCCGGTGGGAGAGAAATTCCCAGCTCAGCCACACAGTTAGAGTACCCAGACATTCTGAGCACATGTTCACTCATAGACCCGTTCTCCTTCATTTTGCAAGCATAGAACATATCAGAGGTCTCGTGCCTCTCGATCTGGCATTCTTCTCAAAGATAGACTTCAACTCCTCTAACATCTCATATGCTCCATGACGTTCAAAACATCTTTGAAGTCCTTGCGCGTGTGCCAAACAAAATTGCAGATTGAACTAACGAGTGGTCATCCTTGCGCGTGTACCAGACGTTGATAACTTCAGGCAATGCAGGTTGGGGTGGTTAAACACCTAGTGGTTCATCAAGGACATACAACTTTTTGGCAGCGTGAAGGATAAGCATTAGATTATGGGCCCACTTAACAAAGTTGCTTCCATCATCTTTCAACTTAGCTTTCTCTAGGAACTCGTTAAAATTTAGGGTTGCTACTGCGCGAGCCATTGATCTACAACATGAAATTTTGCAAAGATTGATTAGAGTATGTTCAAGATAATTGAGTTTAGCTAATCATATTACTAATAAACTCCCACTTAAATAGACATCCCTCTAGTCATTCGAGTGGCACATGATCCAAATCCACTAAATCAAGTCCGATCATCACGTGAGTTGAGATTAGTTTCCATGGTGAACATCTCCATGTTGATCATATGAACTATATGGTTCCTGCTCGAACTTTCGGTATCTTGTCTTCCAAGGCCATGTATGTACATGATAGGATCGTCAAGTTTAACCTCAGTGTTCCGCGTGTTGAACTGTTTTGCACCAGTTGTATGTGAACGTTGAGTCTATCACACCCGATCATCACGTGGTGTCTCGAAACGACGAACGGTCGGTGCACAGTCGGGGAGAACACAATTTTATCTTGAAATTTTAGTGAGGGATCACCTTATAATGCTACCGTTGTCCTAAGCAAAATAAGGTACATGAAAGGATTAACATCACATGCAAATCATAAATGACATGATATGGCCATGAACTTGTGCTTCTTGATCTCCATCACCAAAGCACCAACGTGATCTCCATCGTCACCGGCGTGAAACCATAATCTCCATCATCATTATCTCCATGATGTCCAACATTGTGCTTCCATAGAGGTTGTCACTCTAACTATGTTGTTACTACTAAAGCTACTACTAGCGATAAAGCAAAGCATCACCAAGCGAAAAAATAATTAAATACAACCCTATGCCTCCTACCGGTTGCCGTAGCATCGAAGTGCAAGTCGATATTTCACTATTAGAACATGATCATCTCACACATCCAATATATCATGTCTTGTCTTTGGCCATATCACATCACATGCATACCCTGCAAAAACAAGTTAGACGTCCTCTAATTTGTTGTTGCATGTTTTACGTGGCTGCTATGGGTATCTAGTATGATCGCATCTTACTTACTCAAAACCACAATGGTGATATGCAAGTTGCTATTTAACCCTCTCCAAGGACCGCCTCGGTCAAATCCGATTCAACTAAAGTTGAAGAAACAGACACCCGCGAGTCATCTGTACGCAACAAGTTGCATGTTAGTCAATGAAAGCGGTCTCTCGTAAGCGTAAGTGTAATGTTGGTCTTGCCGCTCCAATCCAACAATACCGCCGAATCAAAAAAATACTAAGGAGGGCAGCAAATTGAACATCAACGCCAACAAACTCTTTTGTGTTCTACTCGAGATATAATCTGTGCATGAACCTAGCTCATGATGCCACTGTTGGGGAGCGTTGCATGGGAAACAAAAAATTTCCTACGCACATGAAAGACCTATCATGGTGATGATGATCTACGAGAGGGGATATTGGATCCACATACCCTTGTAGATCGCTAAGCGGGAAGTGTTAAGAATCGCGGTGGATATAGTCGAACCTCTGCGTGATACAAACAAGATCTGTCCCACGAACTCCATCTTGATCTAGTACCGAATGGACGACACCTCCGCATTCTGCACACGTACAGATCAGTGAATATCTCCGCCTTCTTGATCCAACAAGGGGGCAAAGAGGTAGCTGAATTCTTCAATAGCGCGACGGCGTGATGGTGATGGTGGTGGAGCTAATCCGGCAGGGCATCGCCGTGCCGGAGTAATCTAGCTACAAGGTGTGGAAGTTGTGGAGGGAGAGAGACGCACTTTGGCTTGAGTGCCAAAAGCCTCTCTCACCTCCACTATATATAGGTGGGAGGGAGGGGGCGGCGCCCTAGGGAAAACCCTAGGGTTTTGGCCGGCACAAGGGGAGAGGGAGGAGTCCTCCAATCCCACTTGGAAGAAGGAGTCCTTCCTTCCCAAAATCGGATTGACCCCTCTCCTTGTCTTTTCTTCCACTTCGGCCGACCTAGGTCTTCTTTGGCTGGCCACCAGCCCACTAGGGGATGGTGCGCCACCCTTGGGCCCCTCTTGGTCTTCTTCCTGGTGAGTGGCCCCTCCCGATAGAACATTGGAACCCATTCGTCACTTTGGTGCTTTACTAGTAATGCCCGAAAATCTTCTAGAAGCCAAATGGATACTTCCTATATATCAATCTTTGTCTCCGGACCATTTCAGAAACCACGTGACGTTCGGGATCTCATTCGGGACTCCGAACAACCGTCGGCTACCTACATCAATAATTCAGCTATACCGAAACATCACCGAACCTTAAGTGTGCAGACCATGTGGCTTTGAGAACTATGTAGACATGACCGAGACACTCTCCTCTCAATAATCAAGAGCGGGACCTGGATGCCCAAATTGGATCCTACATATTCTACGAATATCTTATCGGTTGAACCTCTATGTCAAGGATTCATTTAATCTCGTATATCATTCCCTTTGTCCTTCTATATGTTACTTGCCCGAGATTGGGTCGTCGATATCCCCATACCTATTTCAATCTCGTTACCGGCAAGTCTCTTTACTCGTTCTGTAATACAAGATCCCGTGGCTAACTCTTTAGTCACATTGCTTGCGAAGTTTGTTTGTGATGTTGTATGACCGAGTGGGCCCTGAGATACCTCTCCGTCATACGGAGTGCAAGTCCTAGTCTTGATCCATGCTAACTCAGCGGACACCTTCGTAGATACCTCTAGAGCACCTTTATAGTCACCCATTAACATTGTGACATTTGATACACACAAGGCATTTATCCGATGTGAGTGAGTTACATGATCTCATGGTCATAGGAATGCATACTTGACATGCAGAAAACAGTAGCAACAAAATTACATGATCACATGCTACGTTTATAGTTTGGGTCTTGTCCATCACATCATTGTCCTAATGATGTGACCCCGTTATCAAGTGACAACACTTGTCTATGGCTAGGAAACCATATCAATCTTTGATCAACAAGCTAGTCAACTAGAGGCTTACTAGGGACAATATTTTGTTTATGTATCCACACATGTATTTATGTTTCCATTCAATACAATTATAGCAAGGATGATAAATGATTATCTTGAAGCAGGAAATATAATAATAAATATTTTATTATTGCCACTAGGGCATATTTCCAACATTGTGAAGGCGATACTCTAACACTTTTGGATGCATGGCGTGACGATGATGATGAGGCACTGGCGAATGGGATTGGGTAGAGCCCCCTATGACTTCTGCCGTGAAGAATTACACACCTGGTTGCCTTGTCCTTAACAAAGAAAAAACAACGGTGAAATTCAAAAAACATGTCAATATCACAGACAAGACGATAAACAGAAAGAAGATGCTTGCTGATGTAAGGAAGATGAAGGATGTTGTTCAGTTTGAGGGATGAACCGGCTAAATACAAATGACCAATGTGCGAAATAGACAAACCTACAACACTCATGAACCTGGAGACGCTCAAGATCACTATTCAAGTGATCTGTAGCGCCGGAATCCATCATCCATGGATAGTCGGAGGAGTTAGTGGAGGCCAAGTTGTCGGAGCATGTGTTGTTGTCCTGATCATAGCGCTTGCGACACCCATCTGCCTCATGACCCCAGTTCTTGCAGATTTGGCACTTGGGGCGCCAGCGATTGTTGTGACGGCCGCCACTGCCGTTGTTGTCGGCGTTGCCCCTGAACCTTGTCGTTTATTGCCGGCGTAGCGAGGGTTGTGGTCGCGACCACCGTTAGTGCCGACATTGCCACCTTGGCGGCCTTGCCCTGGCTGGCTGTTCCCATGTACCGAGCGACCCCCACCATGAGAGGGGTAGGGCTCCGAGTAGGGCGCACGTCTGCCATTCCCGTAGGAACCAGGGTGGGTCACGATGTTGGCAGAGGAGGACCACCCCTCCTCCACGCTCTGCTGGGCCTGTAGTGCTTCGAATGACACGACGAGCGAGTAGAAGCCGGAGTATTGCATGGGTGCATTACTCATAGCAAGCGAGGCGGCGATGGAGTTGTAGGCGGAGCCAAGTCCGGTGAGGATGTGGTTAATGAGCTCATCATCACTGATTGGGGAGCTAGCGGCAGCCATGGTGTCGGCCAGCGCCTTCATCTTATGCATGTACTCAACAACGGACAACTCCTCCTTCCTCACCGTGTGCAGTTGACGCCGGATGTGACGGACATTGGCGCAGCTCTACGCGCCCAACATGGCACCAACGGCCGTCCACACTGCGTGTGCCTACTCGCAACCAATAAGATGGCATGCAATATCCTTGTCCACGGACGTGAGTAGAAGGCCCTTGACATTTTGATCTTGAGTCAACCAGTGGTGGTACGCAGGGTTGGAGACAGATGTCGCTGCGTCGCCGGTGCCCATGGTGTGAGTTTTCTCTCGTGCCGCCATGGTGCTGTCGACATGATCGTGGAGATTGGCGCTGGCGAGGACGGTGTTGGTGATGCCCCCATAGTATGAAATTGTTCCGACCGAGGTGGACTGAGATCTCTGGAACGGCGAACGCGGCCGGGATCGAGGCTCCCGCGGGCGAGGTGATCACGCCGATGGGGTTGGAGAGGGACATCATAGTTGAAGACATTATGGCGGCACAGAGGAGAGGTGCACGCAGCGCCGGCGAAAGAGACTCACGACACAGAGGGAACTCGCGGCGGCGCGTGATGGCGTCTGATACCAAGTTAATAGACAGGGTTTAAGGTTTTCCATGGGGTTTAACATCCACCTCACGCCTCTTTATATAGATGAACAGATTACAAGTATATACGTATTCGTATATGTGTACAATGACAACGTAACTAGACCCTACTTTACACGGGGGAGTGGGTGACATTGTGAGGAGTGCAGCTGGTGAGGGCGTGTCCAATTCACTTGAGTGGAGTGAGATTTTTTTTCTTGGAGGGATGCATGGGTGATATTTCCATTATCATCCTGGCTATCAATCTATAAAATCATTAAAATAAATTTAGATTCAGGATATATCTTTTTACTATAGATCATTATGTGTCCGTGAATTTTATGCGGAGACATGTTTCTGGATCATGTGGTACACACGTTCTCAAATCGTTGGGCATAAGACACATTTAAATGGATGGTAAAAAACTCACTAAAATAAATTTAGATTCAAGATATGTGTTTTTACTATAGATTATTGTGGTACATGTGTTGAATCACAAATGTTTCAAAATTTTGACATGATAAAATTTTGCACCTATCAGAACTTATACTACTAAGATACCATGTGAACTCATTTGTTTTAGATGTGCTTTGCATGTGCATGCTTACTAATTGGTAATTAGAAGTTGCTGCTGGCTAGGAAACAGAGTTAGAAAAGCAAACCCAATTGGTTGCTGGCTATGATAGAGAGTCGAAAGAACACTAATGTGGATCAGAATCTAGTCGGATGATGATGTTGGGGAAGTAAACATCCATGTTAAAACCAGGCTTTGGTGTGGTCACTAGAATTTTATTGTGAGCTTTAATTTCATAAAACTGAGATAATTTCCTCCAAAGGCATGCATCAATATAGGGGCAGCCACCATTATCATTTTTTACCCATACTTTCTTTGTATATCATTGGTTCATGGTCAGTATGACATCAATGGAGTTATCAACTAAGTAAAAAGGCCAAGATTTCCTTGTACATGTGTTCTCGCAAAGCAGGAGATGTAATGCGGGAAATGATAAGATCGTTACATATAATAGAGCAACAAAGC
This sequence comes from Hordeum vulgare subsp. vulgare, assembly GCF_904849725.1. Lineage (NCBI taxonomy): Eukaryota > Viridiplantae > Streptophyta > Magnoliopsida > Poales > Poaceae > Hordeum > Hordeum vulgare. The sequence continues at coordinate 319,246,366 of NC_058521.1, forward strand.
AAACATGGGAGAAATTGAGAGAATATAACATAACAATATGTGAAATCGAAGTACAGAAATATGTAATTAAACAAATAATGTAACCAAGATGACATGCCAATATGAGGGTAACTGAAAGAACAATACGACATAAATTTCCCTAATATAAAAGAGAGAAAACCCTCTTTGACGTCTACACTGCATGTGACACCTTTTATCCAAATTTAGCAATGTATAGTACAAGATCATAATATTAAGCCCTGTCAACCATGGTTTGGTGAGATTGAACATACCGTGCACCCCCTAAAGTCAATTGGTATGGTGAGACAGAACTTCTGATCTGTCTGGATGCCGCCACCAAACTTGCCTGATTTGTGCTTACACTATGGTCACTACGAATCAAAACCCTCGAAACAACTACAAGAAAATCAATCAACGACTATTTTCCCCCGGGTGATTGACAGGGACATAGGAACTGCGATAAGCGATGCTGAAATATTTTGCAAAATTACTTACTTAGTTTTCCATTAGAAAAAAACTGAGACGTCGTAGTTTATAAAACTGATATTTTATTCAAACTTGTGTTGATGATTGCATCTAATCCATTGGTATTTGGTTTCTTCATGAAAATTTCTTTATGACATGTGTAGTTTTATGCCATGACTTTGTTTGTCATGCAAATCATCTCTATCATGTCAATATGTTGCTCTAAAGTAGCTATCGTGTTAAAACTGGTAATCTGTTATCAATAAATTCCATTTTGTGAAGCTCATATTAAGCATTCCAAAACTCTATTTAACTTGTCTCAATGGAGTAATTTGAAGTATGCCATGTCTATTTTCTGTTAGTATGTTTGCCATGCCATGAAATCCAATTTTAGCCATTTATCTCTTGCTATCAAAATGCTCATGTGGAGTTACTTGTAGTGCATCATGCCCAGTATCATGTTGTAGATTAGCATGCCAAGATAAGTCTTGTAGCATATGTTTTTCTTGCTGCCAATATGCTTTCAGAATAAAACTGTTGTGTTAAAACTTGTTATTTTCACTAAGTCTTAAACTGTGTTCAAGTAACCATCTTGTGAGCTAATTTCGTATTGATCCATGCGTGTAAACAATTTTCTTATGTGAGATGAATTATTGTGGATCATGTCAACTACTACCCCATGTCTTGTTCGCGCATTTTAGACTTGTGTATCTCTTTGTTTTGATTTGTGCAAAATGCGTTGTTCCTTTTTTGGACAAATTAGCACTATAACTTGTGTGGGTTGTACTTGTTGAACCACTGCTCCTTTTAAACATGACATATATGAAACTTGCCTAGAATTTGATGTAGTTTCATAATATATTGTTGCATCCATGTTTTAATATGCTTGTATTTTTTGTCTGCATGCATTTTGCATTCATGTAACACTGTGTGTTTAAACTCTCCTAACTAATTAGCTTTTCTCAAAACTTAGGACCAATTAAAAAATGTGTGATTGCTTGTGATGCCTGATGTGATGGTTGCTTGCTTGCCTATTGCTTGTGTTTGAATTTAATGTTCGTACTAATCTCCAAACTCACCTCCTTAGCCCAAAACTCCTGACTAATGATCATGCAATGTGAAAAGGACATAAACTATTTTTACCAAATATTATTTTCACCAAAAAGCATTTCCTTGATTTAAGCTTTCAAAAAAAACCTGAGTTGGGATTTGTACTACAAGTCCTCAAATTAGGGGAGTTATTTAGCATAAAATATTTTATTTAAATCCCATTATCAAAATTACTTTCCAAAACAAAAATATTATTATTTAGAAGTTATTTTACTATTTTATTTAAATACCTTTCTCGGAGGCTAGAAATGGTCCCTTGTGAACGAAAGTTTTTTTATTGCCTTCAAAATATCTTAGAAAATTTAGATGAACTCACTTGATATATATATATTCCATATATAAGAGTTCCTACACATGGGCATGTTCAAAATATTGGGCAAAACCCTTCAAAACCCTTCCTGCCTATTTCAAGCTTTTGCAATATTTCTATACGAAATATTCTCAACAAATTCCTGTAAAATTCTAGAAAGTCACATATGATATATGTGATGATCTTGCCAAGTTTCATCTCAATCCAAGTTTATTTGATTCACTTAATTATTAAAAAACCCTATCTGTCCAGATCCAAATTTGAACAACTCTACATTGCCAAGTGTCTCCAATTGTGCTCAAATTTAGTGGACATGTTCTGATACTCCAATAATGCATCCAAACCAAGTTGTGCATCAAGGAAAGTAGATGAACTTGCCCCAAACCCCTCAAAACCTTCTCTGTTGATTTCTGACCTTGGGAACCTTTACATTATAAAGTTTCTCTAATTGATCCCAAACTTTTTGGGCATGCTTTAATGATCAAATAATGCCCCCAAACCAAGTTGTGGATTTGTGGGAATTTATTGGTATAATTTTCTAGGCAGAAAGTAATTTCTGCCCATTTCATGGGTTTTTCAAGTCTACATTCGAAACCTTCTCCGCCAAATCCCAAATTTGGTGTCCAAGCTTATTTTCATCTACTATGTGATCATGTTAAGTTTCATACCGATTGGAATCAATTTGGTAGCTCTAACCTCCATCAAACACCTTGTGTTCATTTACCAAAGTTGCTACTTTGGCCCCTTCCACATAACTCCTTGAGCTTAAACTTTTACCACAGCTCTCTATAGTTACTTTTTACCTCCAGTAACCTTTCCATGGCCACTTGTAAAATTTTTTTTGGGGGGGGGGGGGTGACTCCATGTAGCTACCTCTCATTTTTACCTTGGCATCACCATTTTTACCCCTCTTGCTACACTTCTGCTTAAGACAAAGCCCCCACATTCTTCGAGGGCATCTCTAGCATGCTAATGCATCATTCCAAATCAAAATATAGCATGCTCATGTGGGAAAAATGAGAAGCACATGTGGCTTTGAACACAAGTACTTGCTACCCTCCTGTGTCTGAGCTAAAACTTGGCATTATTGTAGTCCTTGCATATCCAGGTATGCCAGACAAAGTTTCATCCCTAGATCCCTACATTAAGTACCCTCAATTCTAGCCCTAAGATTGCTGCTGCAAACTAAACCACGGTCAAAGACGAGCCTGGCCATCTTCATATACTTCCAAACTCCTCATTCTCCTTCCTGCATGTGTGCCTTACCTGTAGGACATGTTTGACTGGTCGTAAGACCACTGTGCGCAGGTGTGACCGTGCTTACCACCTCCCTGGCATGCTGAAATGGTGCTCTGCATATTTTTCTTTTGCTGCAACATGTGTCCAGCTATGGCAGCATGTCGCAGCTCACCAAGGCATCTCCCTCTTCGTCTTTGACCCCTTCCCCGACACCAGCTTGCCTCCAAGCACCTCTGGCGTGCTTGTTTCCCCGTGTCTAGAGCATGTGAGGTGGGCTCAAGCTTTCTCCGTCTCTTTGCCTTGACCTAGTCTCTCCCCCGACCCACTGATGCCTCCTACATCTCCCCCACTCTCCCAGGAACACCCTGGAACTCCCCTGCACCCTCTCCTTCTCTGCATCCACTGCAACGACGAATCCATGCCGTCGGCCACGGTCAAAGCATGCGCCTTCCAGGCCTCCTCCCTCTCTATTGAGCAACTCTTGCGCGCTGTAGTCCCTCCAGAGTCCTCCTTGCTCTCCCTCTTTCACCCCAGGTGGCCAGAACACCGCCCCCACGGCCACCGTCGCCGCCCTCCGCCTCCGCCATAGGCACACTTGAGCTCGGCCTCCCCAGTGCTGCGGACTAACCCACGTGGGTGTGGGGGATCTCCCCGAGCCGCAGGTGGTCAGAGCACTGCCAGAGGTGGCCGGAGCCACGAGAGCAGGCGCAGGCACTGGCTCGGTCGGCCACCCCTTCCTCACTTGCGCGCGAGCAAGAGTTTAGAGAAGGACCCGACCGGCGGAGCCCTGTGTCAGCGAAACGGTGGCCGGGCCCAGCACCGTATGTGGAGGCGCCCCGAACGGTTCCTGTCTCTCTATGGGGAAAGCGCCCCCAACATGGCGCCTTAGACGTGGCCTCCTGCATGCCAGGACGAGCCACTGGGCCGTCCCAGCTCCTCCTAGTGCGAGTGGGAGCAAGCTAGCCCCTAGTATTAACCCCTTTTTCCATTATATTTTTTCCTTTAACAGAAACTCCAAAAGTCCATAAATAATACATATGTTTTCCAAATCTGATGATTCAAAATTCTACACGTTCCTAAAATCAAGACCTATCCATATATGTTCATTGCACATTCTTCTAAAAGACTTTTCTGTGGGGTTAATATTCAAATGCCCATTTCAATATTTTAAACACCAACTTTCAAAAATCCTAGAGGGTTCAAATCAACTCCAAATGGAGTGATTCCAATTTCCAGAGTCTTCTTATATCACAAACTATTTTTGAAGCCTTATTCAACATTTTTACCTGGCATGATTCTGTTGCATTAAATCAATAGCCCCCTTTTGCTATTTATCCAATATTAGAAAATCCCTAGAATATTCATACCAACTCCAAATCCAGTGAAACAACTTCCTAAATGTTTCTAAATTCATGCTCTGTCAAATGAGTGCCTCAACTCCTTTTTAGCAGAATATTTTTTTAGGCTTCATAAAGGATCGCCTATTCCTCCTTTTATCCATTCAAGAATCCCTAGTTGTTCAAATCTTCTATAGAAAGCTTCAAGTATTTTTGTTATGACCAGAGACGTCCAAGGAAAATAAAACTCCTATTTATGTAGCACTTTTGTTTCTGCTTGCTGTGTGGCGTAGTGTGTTTGTTTCCAACAATAGTTGACGGAGTAGACGGAGCACTCGAATATGGACCGGAAGACCGAAGACCCCGAGGACCTATGTGAGCAAAGGCAAGCAGCCCTTTGACCATGTCTGAGAAAATACATCTATGCATGACACATTGGTTACTCTACACCGATGCATATAGTTAAGGATGACCGGGCACCATAGCATTGTGTTTCCGATACTCCTCTGGAGCACTTGCATTGAGCATGACCATATCACCTATGAGGATCATGCTAAAAATATGTTGACAAGTAGACAGTAGTGTTACACATAGAAAGAGCATGTGTATGATGATGGTAACACAGAGTTGATATCAAAGCTTTTACGAAAACCCCGTCGGGTGCTACTAATGCCCACGGTTGATGATCTTGAGTTAGGTGACCACTTGTGAAAGAAGTGGTGCACCGAGAATATTTTGTGTGAGTGGTTTCGGAAACGGGATTAGATTTATGATGTGTCGACCGACCCAACCTTACATGTACGACCATGATACCCCTTTATGGGATGGGGCTTTCCTCGATCACTTTGGTCGGTGCTACCAAAGAGAAACGTTACTAGTGGTGGGAGTGATATGTGGTCACTCTCGTGACGGGGTCGTACCACGTAGGTTGACTATGCCATTTTGACATGTTCCGGGCACACCGTTGGTCCCCACATGGATGATACGGTCTAGAGTTGGTGCCTGTAAGACGTACATCATGTGGGATGGGCACCAATCGAGTGAACTCTTTGTCTAGTGTCGTCAGGGAAAGGCAATGATCGGGTACTTACCTCGGGTATATTAAATACCGCGAGTCGTGGATGACATGGAAGTTTCCGGGATCTCGTGGGTACATCGTACAACCTCTGCAGAGTGTAGAACTATTCGAATAGTCGTGTCCACATTTAAGGACAGTTGCATAATCCTGCTTAAACGATGTCCAATCATTTCCGCATAAACAAAGTGTGTGTGTGTGTGTGTGTGTGTGTGTGTGTGTTCATAGTGTTATATGGAAGAGGTGATATGGTCAAGTTCGGTGACTTGGCATGTCGGGTGAACAGGAAGTGTTTGGCCCTCAACAGATATGTTGATATATGTAACATGTTCTTATATTTACCATCTAGCTTATGATGCATATCCATCCAAGTAATTGACCATTCATATTCTTAAGTAAAGCTTGTTTTCCACAAAGGTTGCATATTACTTATTATCGTACCAACTGCATTATCCATATCATGGGCGGTTTGCGAGTACATTCAAAGTACTCGTTGGCGCTTGCCACTGGTTATTTCATTGACCAGGTATGAGAGAACAAGCAATGGTGAAGAGTAACTTCGCGGCGTTCCTGTGAGCTAGGAACCTTACAAGTCAAATTACGTGTAGGTTAAGGCTGATGGCATGGGTTCATGCTTTCGACCAATATCTCCGATATTGGTCAACTTTGATGTGCTCGCCTTCAAGGCCCTATATATGTAAGACTTGACCACAATGGTCATTTATTGTATCAAATGGTATGTATGGATGTAAGACTCTTGTTATTCAGTTTCTGTTTGTTCGGTGAGCATTGATATCTGGGATCACTGAGCATGTTCATTCGGCGATCTCGACTCGTAAGTCGGGGTCCCCAGAATTCATGACATATTATCATGTGTTGGTCATATCTTTTAGACCGTAGCTCTGTTTTCGATGATCTAGGTATGTAAATTGCCAAGAATGGTGTGTAGAATTATATGGTGCATTTTGTTTTCCTATTTAATAACTATAAAATTTGTTTTTTGCAGGTTTGGACCAATTTCGAAATTAACATATGGGATCATTTCAGAAATAATATAAGTTGTTTATGACCACATTTAAAATTTCTAGATATATAGTTTAATTATGCTTCACCTCTTGCCATATTTAATAATATTTAATATTGTCGTGTGGCTAAATGAGAGAGAACTAAGTAATTCAAATACGGTGTCTCATCAATATGCGGCTTGTTGAATATTGTGTAGAAGTTGATTGTTGTGCCATATCATGCATAATTAAATGGACGTGCATCATATTTGTTTGCGCATCATGCCATGTATATGTTGCTGTGTTTATCGTGTGTTGATTGTTTGTTTCCCGTTTATTTTTTCGTGATAGACTTCCAAAACCAGTTCGGATTGTGAGGATTCATTCGAGTATGCTCATTTGTCTACTTTACAGATTCGTTCATCTTTCAAGCGGGATCTCAGGCAAGATGACTATTTCCTTAGATACAACTACTATCATTTCCATGCTAGTTGTCTCCTTTCTATCACTATGTCTTGCTTTCTACCACTTGTTTCTAGTCGCCGAAAATGCCTTGATAAGCATCTAACCTTCCACTTCCCAGTAAACCATTGTTTGGCCATGTTACCGCTTGCTCATCCCATCTTATAGCATTGCTAGTTGCAAGTGCAGGGTGTGTCCATGTGACAACATGTATATCTTAGGAAATCATAATGTTATTTCTATTTAATCTAGTGCACATATATACTTGGTAAAAGGTGGAAGGCTTGGCCTTTTGCTCGACGCTTTGTTCCACTTTTGCCGCCGTGGATACTTGTGTACCAGTGTTATGTTCCATATTGAGCGCTTCTCACTACACGAATCCGAGAATTTGCCATCTATCTAATCTTTGTCGTCTGCTCGATGATGGAAAATAAGCTCTTTGCCGTCAGCTGTCAAAAAACAGACGGAAAGAACTGACTGATGGCAAAGATATCATTTGCCATCAATGTGCTCTTTGTCGTGTGTTGGCGGACGACAAAGAAGGAAAAGACAGACGACAAAGAGCTCAGGCAGCCCCACTACACCGTGGACGTCACCGTTGCCATCTGCCATCTGCTGCAGCCTCTTTGCCATCCACCTCCCCCTTTTGGGGATGGGCACATAACGGAGCTCCCCACCGGTGGTATCTCTCTCCCCCACTCCTCACCTCTCTCCCCCACTCCTCACCTCTCTCTCTCTCTCCAATCTCCCAACCCCATGCCGTCTGCACCACCACCCCACTCCACTCCCTCCCAGCCCGCGGCTCCCCCTCCCTGCGCCCCACACCACCACGGCGTCCCTCCCGCACCCTCGCCTCACCACCCGTCTGCAACGGCCAGCCTCCTCGCCGCCCCCTCGCCGCTCCACCACCGCCGGCCCACTCGCCGCCCCGACCCCGTTGCTTCGTTCACTCCGGGGACCATGTTCCCAGTCGATCCCGGTAAGTGAGCTTCCACCCACCGTGCCCCGTCGCCACCGGACCCGCCCCTGCACTGGTGGAAAAAGGGCCTTTGGTCGCGGTTCGCAACTGCCATTAGTCGCGGTTGCGCAACCGCGACCAAATAGGCGCGACTAAAGGCCCCCCCCTTTAGTCGCGGTTGCTTAAGAACCGCAACTAAAGGCCCGTCCACGTGGGCGCCAGGCGGCCGTCCGGGCGGAGGACCTTTAGTCGCGGTTCTTCTGGCCAACCGCGACTAAAGGCCGCCACAGGGTTTAGCCCCCCCCTAAACCTGTTTTCTGTTTAATTTGTATTGTTTTATATCTTTTGTGCTTTATTTTAATTTTGAAGGAGTTTCACATATTCTACGGTACTACATACATGCATATGAATGTAAAATTTCAAACAAATTTGAAATTAGAACCAAAAAGAATTCAAGAGGAATATACAATATATATTCAATATCATCGGATGACCATATACAATTTTGAACAAGTTTCCATACATAATTTAATGCATATGAAGTTCTACGTCCTCGTAATGGTGTTCTCCTTTACGATGGAGGACTTCCCTCCTGAACCATCCAGCTAGTTCCTCTTGAAGTGGTCGGAAGCGAGCTTCTGGACTAAGCATCACCCGGAGGTTATTCCGCTGAGCATTGGTATCACTCGGAACCCGCTCAGAGGTGTATCTCCGGATCATCTCACAGACATAGTATCCACATAGATTGGTCCCCGCTGGCTGAATATCCCCACCATTCTTAGCCTTTGACCTTTTGAATTCTAGCTCTTTTTTGAATTCACCGACCTTTGTATCTACGAACCGTCTCCAAACCCTACGAGGCAAAGAAAATTAAATGAACAAGAGAGTTATTAGTTACTTGATATTAGGAAATGAACGAAATAGGCCGATCGATATAGAGCGCAAATGAATGAAAATAATTACTTCTGCAGCATTCTTCTCATGCCGCCCCAAAGCTTTGGATCCATATTCAGAGAGTCGTGGACGAGACATTCTGAGGTGTCAACTTTAATTACTAGCAGAATCCAGTGGAACCTGCGGACACGATACATGCACAGTACGTCATGCATAACTCATCGATTAGCCGGCCACATATCATGCATGGAGTAAACAAAAGAGAATGTGCTCAAGACAGAAACACTCACCCAAAATGGTAAGGAAATAGAATATCACTTTTGAGTTCCTGCTTTGTAAGAAACTGCCACAGGTCTGCCTCCATGTCGGCGGGGTGATGCTCCAACACATATCCATTAACGATGTGTGGGTCAATGAACCCAACATCATGGATGTTCCTTACTCTGCATTCCTTAATCTTCATTCTGCATGTATAATAGCGGACACAACAATATAGTTACGACATATATATAGTGCAGGCAATATGAACGAGATGGGGTATAAATAAATCACTTACAGAACGTAGCAACTGATGATAGATTTGTCGAGCTCGCGCAGATTGAAAAGCTGGAACAATTCACTCAGATGAATTTGTACATAGTAATGTTTGAAGTGATGCTCATATCTAACTTCCGCATAAATATAATCTTTGGCGTTTTTATTTTTTATGTAACCCTTGTACCATTTCAGCAGACCTTTCATTTGTGGAGGTAGATCCTCTTCCTGCGCAGGCTCGACGAGAGGCCCATTCTTCACATATGTAATTACTACCTCCTTCACTGGCGCCTCATCAAGGCCTAACATTTCACGAAGAGTAATACCTAAGTTGGCCGCTTGTTCTCTGGCACTCGTTACAGTCAATCCATGTGCTGCCGCAGCTGCTATGATATCGGGGTCATCCGGACCGGCGGCTTTCACTATAAGCGGGGCAATCGATTGTTTACTTTGTTCCCCGAGCTGGGCAACTCGTTTCCCGCTTTTTTTACTTTCTAATTCCGTTTTCTCGGCCTCCTCCAAGGCTTTGTTCTCCTGGTTCTCCGCCCGCTCTTTCTTCTCCTTCAACATGAGTGCCTGCCTACGAAGTTCACGTGCATAGTCGTCAGGCAGATTCTTCGCGGCTTGGGACGGTGTGCTCAAAAATGACTTAGCCCACTTCTTTTGCTCATCAGAAAATACTGGCTTGGGCTCGGGCTCTCTTTTCTTCTTGCAGTCCGCCTTCCATTTCTCATGATCAGCAGCCGCCCTCGCGGCAGTTTCCTCGGCACTACGTTCCCAAGGCCTTGTGGGGAGAGGCTTCAGTGATGGCTCCGGTACCTTTCTGGTCTTAGGTACATAAGGGTCCGGGTTAATAATCCAGGACTGCTTCTGCTTCTTTGCCGGAGGTGGATTGGGGGGTGGCGTCTGATCACCCGCCGGACGAGGACTGGGGGGCGGCGTCTGATCACCCGCCGGACGTTGTGGACTGGGGGGCGTCGGCTGACGTGACGGAGGTGTAGGTGAACCGTCACCACCACCACCACCACCACCACCACCGCCACCGCCACCACCACCACCGTAGGGGGGTTGACTTGTTGTCCTTGGCGCCTCGCCTGGAAACTTGATAAACTTCTTTTGCCATAGAATGAAATGGCGCTTGACATCTTCAAGTCTTTTCTCCCTTTCAGGTGTAGCAATGTCAATCTCCAGGTCCTCAAACCCTTGGACTATGTCCTCCACCGTGACACGAGCATAGCCATCTTGAATGGGGTTGTTGTGGTGGAGTGCTCCAGGTAAACATGGTAAAGCACTGCCGATGGCTACCTTCATGGACATGTTCCCGATAGGATAATACAGATGACATTCTTTCATCTCCTTTATATCGTCCACGGGGTAGCGAGGAGGCTCCGGTGCAGTAATTTCGACCACCAGAGGCTCCGGTGCAGTAATTTCGATCGTCGGTGCATCTGCACCAGCTGGTGGGGCCTCCGTGGAAGCCACGCTGCTTCTCCGCTGCTGGCTTCCGAGATCCGCTGGATGATCTTCATGCAGCGCCCGAGCTACATCTCTTTCGGCTAATAGTACACTCACGGTTTTCTTCATCACATCCATTTCCGATGCCAACCGCGCCACAACATCTGCTTCCCGATCCATCTTTCTCTTACGGCTTCTGTAACCGTACGGGTCATCGTTCTGGGGGAACCCTATTTTCCACGGAATGTTCCCCATGCCTCGTACACGTCCTCCGTGTTCAGGATTCCCGAGGGCTTTTGTCAGCGCGTCGTTCTCTCTGTTGAACTTGATCTTCCCCTCTTGAGCATCCCTCATTGCGTCAATAAGGGCTTGGGTGGGTTTAATTAATTTGCCCCGGTAAACACACTCCCTTGTCTCAGGGTTCAGCATTCCCCCATGCCCGTACCACCAGCTTTTGGCCCTTTGGTCCCATCCCTCCGTACCTGGACGGATTCCTCGCGCCCTCAGCTCGTTCTCCATCTTCTCCAACCTAGGCACCCAAATGCGATACCCTCCTGGCCCCATAATATGATTGTACTCCTTCTTAGCCGCATTTTCCTTATTTCTTTTCGATATTTGAATGAACTGCTCCGATTTCTTTTGCTTCACAAATTCTGGCCAATCATGTTTCAGTTTCTCATATTGTCCTTTGAAATCCAGAGTCTTGTTCTGCTTGACAAAGTCATGGGCTAGATTTTGCTTGAATTTCCGGAATGCGTCGGCCATCTTATGAAGAGCGAACTGTTTGACTAGCCTCCTCCTCTCCTTGTTTTCCTCAATCTTGTTACCCTCCTCATCGAATTTGTTGTATTCCGGAGGTAGAATGAAATGTTCCATAAGCTTCTTGAAGCAATCTTTTTTTGTTCTCTTATCGACAAAAGTGAAACCAACATTTCGTGCCTTCTTTGGCTCATTCCACTCCTGGACGGTGATCGAGACGTTATCTCTAACAACGGCTCCGCATTGGCTGACAAACTTGGTGGCGTTCTTGCGGGGCTCCAGCGGCCTGCCGGTTGCACTGTCGACAACCTCGATGGTGCATGTTTCTCCTTGTTTCATCGTCTTGGTTGCGCCACGCTTTGACGACGTACTCGATTGTTTCTACGATCCGGCCGAGGGCTAAAACAAGAAAGAGAGCCGCGCGCGTTAGTACACACATATTTATTCAAATCAGTTAGTTTGTATCACCAGAGGCTCAATGTATATATATACCTCGGCGCCGGAGGTGGTTGCTACTTCCATTTGAAGATCGTCGTTTATCGACGTTTGGTCGGCATCATCTTGCTGACGGCGCCCTTCATCTTCACCATCAAGGTTCAGATAAGAAGAGATATCATCTTCTTGATCTTGTCCGGTCGGCACATATAGAATATCGCCGTTTATGATGCCGAACATATGTGCTTCACCGTTCGGATCATAGTTGTCCATAATCGGGTCAGCTCTATCGTCCGCCATTATGTCAGTCCTGAAAACATGTAGTAAAAACAAATTAATTAAGTGAAGAAGGGGTGCGGTGGCGGTGGCGGTGGCGAAAGGGCGGCGGAAAAAGGAGGGGGCGAGGAAGGGGTGGGAGAGGGTGTCCGGATCGTGAAGTTTGTATGCTTGCAATCTATAGAGGTTGTGCTTTTGATCTTTTGTTCGAGGGGTTGTTGTGGACTGTTCAAGGGACATCAAGAACAACCTACACCAACTCTTCTTCCTCTGCGTCTCGAAGTTGGTAAAGATCCGATCTAACCTTATATGCATCTTCATAGTGATCCAGGACCTTGATCGTAGGGCTATTTTTCTTTTGTTTTCTACTGTATTTCAAAACAGTGACATCATGAGCAATTCTATGAGTACATGCAGGTTACAATCTAGATCACATGTGATTATGAGGGTATTGCACAAAGTTTTTAGTGATGAATTTCATTTATTGCTAAAAAGAATTAGGAACTAGATGAGTTCTAGTGCTTAATAAAATTGTGCGAGTAGAAGATAAATCTATTATGTTAGACACAATCTTTTACTTGATGTTCTTGTTTTCTTCCCTCAAGTGTTACTTCGGCTTCGTTCATTAGAGGCATGATATAGCTTTCTACAAAGTTCTGACAATCGATTGACTTTGGTTGTCAACGATTTGCTACCAGTTATTTGGACAACCTCATAGTCAAGAATAGTGAATTCTCGCAAACACGAACTGGCATGTAGATGATGATCTGCACGGGGTCACGCGTATTGACAAAGATTAGTGTGGGGATAGAGATTTTTAACTAAGTCTCGTCCCACAGATACTCTGCAAAGTTAATCTAGCAATTCGGACAAGAGACGGCCGGCGGCGAGGGCGAGGGGCGACGGCGGGCGACGACGGGCGGCGTACGTGGGCAAGGGCGACGGCGGGCGGCGAGGGCGGCGTCGAGGGCGGCGTCGAGGGCAAGGGCGACGGCGGGCGACGGCGGGCGGCGTCGAGGGCAAGGGCGACGGCGGGCGGCGAGGGCGGCGTCGAGGGCGACGGCGACGGCGGCAGGCCTTCGGCGCGCGCGGCAGAGAATCGGAGAAGACGAGAATCGGAGAAGACGGCGGCAGGCCCTTGTATTTATAGCCCCCCCCTTTAGTCGCGGTTGGGGAGGCGACCCGCGACTAAAGGTTACCTTTAGTCACGGGTCGCCTCCCCAACCTCGACTAAAGGGGGGGGGCGCGGGAACGCAAAAACCCGCCAAAAACCCTTTAGTCGCGGTTGGGGAGGCGAACCTTTAGTCGCGGGTCGCCTCCCCAACCGCGACTAAAGGGTTTTTGGCGGGTTTTTGCGTTCCCGCGCCCCCCCCCCCTTTAGTCGAGGTTGGGGAGGCGACCCGCGACTAAAGGTAACCTTTAGTCGCGGTTGGCTAAACCAACCGCGACTAAAGGGTTTTTTCTTTCCCGCGCGCAACGACCTTTAGTCGCGGTTGGTCTGGCCAACCGCGACTAAAGGTATTTTTCAAAATACTTTTCTTTTTCAATATCTTAAAAATACAAATAATATATCAAAAAATTCAGAAAAATAAAACTAATTCAATTCAATATGTTAAAAACACAAAAATTATATCAAAAAATTAAGAAAAATAAAACTAATTCAATTCAAAATGTTAAAAATACAAATAATATATCAAAAAATTCAATAAAAATAAAACTAATTCAATTCAAACGTCCTTATCCCACCGACAGTGTTCTTAGATGACACAAAAACCACATTTAGTCCCGGTTGCACCAACCAGCCGGGACTAAAGGTTAGATGACCAGCTCTGAATTCCTCTTCTTCCCGCAATTTCTTCCCTGTCTTCCCGCCTCTTTCTTCCCGCCACTTTCTTCCCGCCTCCTGTCTTCCCGCTCCCATTTTTCCCGCCATTTCTCACTACATATATGTAGCCCGGCTTGGCCAGCATTATCACATCTCTACAATCTCTCATCACTCTCTCATGGCTTCCACCGCACCCACTCTAACCTACCAGCAGGTGGAGGAGCTTTGCGCCTCGAACTACCCTTGTCCACCGGGCTACCGCGTCCCCACCGGCTGGAGCCTAAGCGCCGGCGGCGTGCCGGTCCCTCCCGTCCCTCAGGGTACTGCGCGCCGGGCGGCCATCACGAACCACTACTACCTCGACCTCACGCCGGAGCAGCGGATGAATCCTCGCTAGCATCCCGATAACCAGCATACTTGGGACGCCTTCTTCATCAATCGGCGTGAGAGGGCGCTCGCCAGGTATGAGGAGGACGGTCTGCCTCCTGGGAACTTCCACGAGGCCGGCCGTCGGCTATGGTGGTACGGCCGGACTCTGCAGAGCGTCATGGACTACATCACGGCCGGCGATATCCCCCGCCTGCGCAACCCTCAGTTCGAGCCACGAGCGCCGCCCGACGACAGCGACGACAGCAGCGACGACGACGGCGGCAACTTAGAAGGCGACGACTACCAGTACAACGACGACAGCGGCTATGAAGACTACGAGTATGCATATTATACGCCTAGGCAGGAGTATGACTAAATCACTCCAAATTTCATGTATCATCAGTGGTATCTCGAATCATTCGAAAATGGACACCAAACACATCACGGGTAATATAATTCACATGATCCATTCAACAAAGTTTGGTACAATAAATTATTACACATCATTTCTTCCCTTGTGTCCCTGCTTGCTTACGATTGTGCCGTATCCATGGAGCATCCTCATCATTTAACTTAATGCTTGGGTCGGTGTTCACTTTGAAGGGAGGAATTTCAGCAAACATATTATAATCTTCTGACATGTCTGTCTTGTCCTCCACTCCCACGATGTTTCTTTTCCCTGAAAGAACAATGTGGCGCTTTGGATCATCGCATGATGTACTGATCGTTTTCTTATCTTTCCGTTTCCTCGGTTTGCTACTCATGTCCTTCACATAGAAAACCTGAGCGACATCTTTCGCTAGGACGAATGGTTCGTCAAGGTAACCAAGATTGTTGAAATCCACCATTGTCATTCCGTATTGCTGGTCCACCTTTACCCCACCTCCTGTTAGCTTGAACCATTTGCACCGGAACAAAGGGACCTTAAAGGAGGGTCCATAGTCAAGTTCCCATATCTCCTCTACGTAACCATAATATGTGACCTCTTGCCCATTCTCGGTTGCTGCATCAAAGCGGACACCACTGTTTTGGTTGGTGCTCTTTTTATCTTGGGCGATCGTGTAAAATGTATTCCCATTTATCTCGTACCCTTGGAAAGTCGTTATAGTCGAAGATGGTGTCTTGGCCAACATGTACAGCTGATCTACAACATCATTGTCATTCATTAAATGTTTTCTCAACCAACTGCCGAAAGTCTCCATGTGGGCCTTCCTAATCCAGGATTCAGGCTTCCCCGGGTTGTCCGAGCGTAAAATATTCTTGTGTTTCTCAAAGTACGGAGCCACCAAGCTGGAATTGGTTAGTACAGTGTGGTGTGCTTCAGTCAGAGAATGGCCGTCCATACATATCGTTGATTTCCTTCCGATCGTGCCTTTTCCACTTAGTCTCCCCTCGTGCCGCGATCGAGGAAGACCAATCGGCTTAAGGTCAGGAACAAAGTCAACACAAAACTCAATTACCTCCTCATTTCCATAGCCCTTGGCGATGCTTCCTTCTGGCCTAGCACGGTTACGAACATATTTCTTTAATACTCCCATGAACCTCTCGAATGGGAACATATTGTGTAGAAATATAGGACCGAGAACGAAAATCTCTTCGACTAGGTGAACCAGGAGGTGCGTCATAATATTGAAGAAGGATGGCGGGAACACCAGCTCGAAACTGACAAGACATTGGATCACATCGTTCTGTAACCGTGGTAGAACTTCTGGATTGATTACCTTCTGAGAGATTGCATTGAGGAATGCACATAGCTTCACAATGGCTACTCGAACATTTTGCGGCAGGAGCCCCCTCAAAGCAATCGGAAGCAATTGCGTCATAATCACGTGGCAGTCGTGAGACTTCAGGTTTTGGAACTTTTTCTCCACCATGTTTATTATTCCCTTTATATTGGACGAGAATCCAGACGGGACCTTCATACTGCTCAGGCATTCAAAAAAGATGACCTTCTCTTCTTTGGTCAGAGCGTAGCTGGCACGACCTTGAAACCATTCCGGATGCTGGTCATCAGGGTCTTTCAAACGTTGCTGGTCCTGCCGTGCTTCCTTTGTATCATTTGTCTTCCCATACACGCCCAAGAAGCTTAGGAGGTTCACGCAAATATTCTTCGTAACGTGCATCACGTTGATTGCAGAGCGGACTTCTAGGACTTTCAAATATTCTAGCTCCCAGAATATAGATTTCTTCTTCCACATGGGTGCGTGCCCGTCAGCTCCCTTCGGAACTGATTGTCCGCCAGGACCCTTTCCAAAGATGACTTTCAAATCCTTGACCATATCACATACCTCAGCACCAGTGCGTTCCGCAGGCTTCGGCCGGTGATCTGCCTTGCCGTTGTAATGCTTGCCTTTCTTTCTTACTGGATGAATTTTCGGAAGAAATCGACGATGCCCAAGGTACACGTTCTTCTTACAATTTGGCAAATGTACACTTTCAGTCTCATGTAAGCAGTGCGTGCATGCATTGTATCCCTTATTTGACAGTCCCGAAAGGTTACTAAGAGCAGGCCAATAGTTGATGGTTACAAAAAGCAACGCTCGTAGGTCAAATTCCTCTTCTTTGTGCTCATCCCACACACGGACACCAGGTCTGCCCCACAGCTGTAAAAGTTCATCAACTAATGGCCTTAGGTACACATCGATGTCGTTGCCGGGTTGCTTCGGACCTTGGATGAGCACTGGCATCATAATGAACTTCCGCTTCATGCACAACCAAGGAGGAAGGTTGTAGATGCATAGAGTCACGGGCCAGGTGCTATGGCTGGAGCTCTGCTCGCCAAAAGGATTCATGCCATCTGTACTTAGACCAAATCTTATGTTCCTTGCGTCAGCTGCAAAATCTTTGAACTCTCTGTCGATCTTTCTCCATTGCGTTCCATCTGCGGTGTGTCTCAACTCCCCGTCCGACTTACGGTCCTCTTTGTGCCATCGCAACAACTTGGCATGCTCTTTGTTCCTGAACAAACGTTTCAACCGTGGTATTATAGGAGCATACCACATCACCTTGGCGGGAACCCTCTTCCTGGGTTTCTCGCCCTCAACATCGTCACCAGGGTCATCGCCTCTGATCTTATAACGCAATGCAGTGCATACCGGGCATTCATTCAAATTCTCGTATTCACCGCAGTAGAGGATGCAGTCGTTGATGCATGCATGTATCTTCAGAACCTCTAAACCTAGACGGCATACAACCTTCTTTGCTTCATACGTACTGGCGGGCAACTCGTTATTCTTTGGAAACATATTCTTCAACATTTTCAGCAAGTTCTCAAATGCCGAGTCAGCTACACCTGCCTGTGCCTTCCATTTCAGCAAATCCAGTGTGCAGCCCAGCTTTTTCAGACCATCATCGCATCCGGGGTACAACGACTTTCTGTGATCCTCTAACATGCGATCCAAATTCTCCCTCTCCTTTTCAGTTTCGCAGCGTCTCCGTGCATCAGCAATGGTCCGACCAAGATCATCAACGGTCTCATCACGTGCCTCTTCTTCACCTTCACCTTCCCCTTCACCTTCCCCTTCACCTTCAGCATCCTCCATGAAAGTATCACCGAAATGAGCAAGATAGCTTTCATCCATGAAATCATCCCCTTCTTCATCTTCTTCCATTATAACCCCTCTTTCTCCATGCTTGGTCCAACAATTATAGCTTGGCATGAAACCGTGCCGAAGCAGGCGCAGGTGAACTTCTCTTGAGGAAGAGTAACCCTTCTGATTCTTACAGTCAACACATGGACAGATAACAAAACCCTTCTGCTTGTTCGCATTAGCCACTACGAGGAAATCTTTCAAACCCGTAGTGAACTCGCGGGAGAGTCGGTTACCGTAAATCCATTGCCGATTCATCTGCATTATTATAATATAAAATATATAATTAACCATCATGCATTTGTTAAACTAACTAGCTATAAACAATAGAAATTAAACAATGAACAACACACATGCATATTTTATCAATGACACACATGCATGAAAGGTTCAAGTTGCTAACCGCGATCGAGGAGGAAAAAATAAATGAGGAACCTCAAGTGTGGCTCCAACACTTCATATCATGTTTGTTTCACGCTCTTGGGGCATTTCATCAAACACCTTGTGTGCATAAGAGGAACCAAAAGCA
Organism: Hordeum vulgare subsp. vulgare; assembly: GCF_904849725.1. Taxonomy (NCBI): domain Eukaryota; kingdom Viridiplantae; phylum Streptophyta; class Magnoliopsida; order Poales; family Poaceae; genus Hordeum; species Hordeum vulgare. The sequence goes on from NC_058521.1 coordinate 319,264,992, forward strand.
AACCTACACCCCCTTGTGAAGCTTGTGAAGAGAAGTGGCACCAAATGGCTAAGTGAGTGTGCTGAACTGGTATCTATAGGGGAGGAGATTTAGTCGCGGTTGGCATGGCAAACCGCGACTAAAGGCCTTTGGGCACCTTTAGTCGCGGTTGGCCTGGCCAACCGCGACTAAAGCCCCTCACGTGCACCAGCTGGCCACCGAGCGCCCTGGCCCAGGCCTTTGGTCGCGGTTCGTCTGCCGAACCGCGACTAAAGAAATCATTAGTCGCGGTTCCTACAGTGTCGCGACTTATGGGGCTGGACGGAAGCCTCTTTTTCTACCAGTGCTGCTTGCTCCCCACGCGCTGTCGGCGTCCGATTGAGATCCGCCGATGGCCCAGTCTTCGCCGTCGCCGGTCCCAACTCCCGTAGCAGCCCGACTCCCTCCTACAACTGCAGCGCCTCCCCCTCCCTTCCAACAGCTGCAGTACCCCCCACTCCCTCGAGAAGCCACCGCCGCACCATGCCCGTCTATACCAGATGCAGACGACGCCTCACCCTCCCTCCCATATCTCCACCGGACAGCCATCACTCCACCCGGAGGCAATATCTGTTGGTTCATGCAGCCATGGTGAGTCGTCCTCTCTCTCTGAACTCTCTTCTCTTCTTTCTCTTGAGCTATCAGCTTGAGCTCCACGGAGAATGAATTGTCCCTCGTATTGATTTCACCCTAGTATGTTGTACTGCTGATGTTTGTCCGCTGAATGAACCCGCCTGAAGAATGGATTTGACAACTCCTCGGTAAGACCGAATGGTTGCTTTCTGTGTTTGTAATCCTTCCTTATTTATTTATTTTGTTCAATGTGGATGCAGCAAGTGCCATTCTCTATGCTCGAAATTCAGTTTAACAATTGAATGAAGATTTGTTATGAGGATTTTAGCTTGTTTACTCACTACAGTTTAGTGGAATTCCCATACTTGTGTTTATGTGTCTTTCAATACTAGATTTTGTTTTGCTACTAAATGAATGGATGAATGGTGTTTCAGTTTGTGCATATTATCATTAACTAAACTTATTTGTTTGTTTGATTCTATCAGAAGCAGCAACCACCATCGATGGGTGAGAAGGACGACCCCACACCCAAGCCGGATAACCTTGACCTCCACCGTGAGGTCCTCTGGAACTGTTTACTTGAAGACCACTTCAATTCATTATTTGGTATGAAATGCACCTACCGTCTTTGATATGATGAATTTTGCTTTGAAGCTTGAACCTCTCTGATATGATGATGAATTTCTATGTCTGAATGTCTTTGATATGATGACCCTACGAGGTCTGAATCTTTATGAGATGATGAATCTGCAAGGTCTGAACCTTATTTTAGTTTTTAACTCATCTAGCACGTGATATAAGTTATCACCCAAAATTCCCACTGAAGGAAATTGAAAACTTCTCTGTACAAATGAATTTATTTGTTTCTTTGATTTGGATGCAACTCGTGATGTGTATGAGGTGGCTTTGAGCACATCAGATGAGATCCCCAATTAATTTCTTTGCTTGTTCGATTCGCAGAAGCAATAACATCAGGCACCTCTAGTTCCATGAATTTCATCAATGAGGAGGATGAAGACGTGTGGGACATGATGAGCTCAACGACCTTGATCTCGATGGCGACATCACCTAGACCCCGAGAACAAGTGAACTTCCTTCTTCCCCTTGTTTCTTTACCGCGTCTCTGCTCTCCTCTAGCGTAGCCAGCAGTTTCTAGAAATTTCTTTTGTTGTATCCATTGTTTCCCAATATGGTTGGTGCTTCTGTCCTTGGGTACATTGATTCCATTCTAAAACTTGTGCAAGTAGCAACTTACAAGTCTGTAGTCTCATGTTCTTGAGAATTTTTTCTCGCATGGTCTCGTTTGTAGCAAGTTCCACCCATGCTTCACACTGTTTTCAGCAAGCAATCATCATTTTGAGCCAATGTAGAGAAATTTGTTCGGGTGCCACAAGGCAGCAAGAACCACTAGTCATTTGGGGATGAACAACCTAATTCGGAAACAACATTGACCATTCAATTTTTTTGTTAGTATGTAAATTTACGCCCAGGTTTGAAATATGGTGAATGTTGAGTACACTATGCGCTCAAGAATAACAATACGAATGAATGAATATGCAACATTTTCTGATGAGACATTACTCTGCTTGTTTCTTTAGTAAGTAAAATGTGTTTCTAGATAGGAAATGTCTTATAATCTCCTTGATTTTCTTTGTTTGAGCAGCAGTTCCTGACCTTCCAGGGAAGATACGGTGGTGGTGCACCTATAGCAGCAACAAGGAAGCGTGAGAATGACATGACCTCTATGACCGGGTCTGGCGGAAACCCAAGCTTCAAGTGGGAGGCAAGAAACTCCTCCTCCTCCTCCTCATCCTCATCATTGTCCGTGTTGTATTTGCCGCTATCGTTTGCGTCGGCGCTGGTCGGCAGGGGGAGCAGTAGACACCATCTTAGGGGGACGCGAATGGGAACAACAATGGGTGAGAGCTCCATTCCCAAACGCTTCCATTATCCCTTGCTATGCTAAAACATTCGTATGGATGTCACTGTGGAATAAAACATTCCCTTAATTCAGTAGTTCTCTTTTTGATTAGCACAATGTGCCCTTCACCGCTTTGGGCTTTAAGTCATTTTGTTTGAAAGATGAGTTAAAAGCAGTTTTAGATGTACTAGGACCATGTGGCTGCCAAGCGGTTTAACTTGTGATTGGTGATGAGCCTAGCTGTGTTTGAGGGGTCCAGCGAGTCAAATTAACCTTAGTACTTATTTCCTTTGGCAGAGAGTTAGGACCTGTCATCTTTTGTCATGCTATGTGTATTGCGATGAACATTAAACTAAAGCGAATTTGTTAGAAGGATAGCTTGTTGTCTTATTCAAGAAGAGTTATATCCTGGTGCTGTCTAGTCTGATGTTATAAACAACAGAGAACAACACATTGTCATATCTCATGTCATCAAAATGGTTGATGGAATAATAGTAGATGTATTGTTCTACCTCAGATTGCAGTAACTTTCATGCCCTAGCGTCACAATTATAGATTGAAAATTTACACCTTTGTTTTTACTTACGGCTCCAAGCTATGGGGAAGTTGCTCCTCTTGTTCTAGCATGTCTGACAAATATGGATGTGCATACAAAGCACAAGAGGTGAATGATTCTTTGGATTCTGTCCACAAGAGTGCACCAAATGAAGAATTGGTGAAGGGCAGAACCAGGGAAGATGATGCCGGGGACTCAAAGACCTCTGGAAGCAGTGTTCAAGATGCTGCTCCATCTTTGGAGAAAGCTAATTATCAAGAAGATATTGTTTATCGTTGTTCCTTTATTTGGACCGTTTACTCGATGTTGTTTTGCTCAAAATTCTTATATAATAATAATATATGAGTACATAATGTAGGTGATAGCAGAAAATGCTTTCACTTCTCAAAATAAAAGAACATGTGCCATGGGTTGACCATATCTTGAACTTGCGTCTGCTGTCATATGTGAGACATTTGCTTTTTAAATTTAATATGTATAATTTTATCCTTCTTACATATAGGAATAGCAATGTGAGTGTGAAAAAAATATGGATCTATCCATATCATAATTTCAGGTCTCTGCCATACATTATCCAAAAGCGACTAGCAATATATTATTCACGGTCTGAAATGTGATTCAGCTAGATATAAAGTTCTACCATGATATGCGTGAGATGCATGCGGTATTATTTTTTCAATACTTATTTTTTATTCACTAATAAACTTTTATATATTCCTACATTTTTTAATAACTAAATATGTTTATCCATACTTCCGTCATGCAACATCTGAAAATAGTACATATTTACAAATCAGCATTTTCTTACTAATGTATTTGTTTTCTATTTACTTTCCTCCATACTTTCATGAAGCAACGATGTAAACAAAGTTCCATAATCCAATCTCCATGGCTAAAACACGTTTAACATGCACATACACATCATGGCGTAAACAAAGTTCCATAACAACTGTGAAATGAAATTTAAATAGTAGCATTTGCATATTGTTCATCTTTGGTTTTTAATATATGTTTGCTACAGTTTGCAATTTGAAACATCTATTGTATGCATAGTTTACTATATTACACATAAGTGTTTTTTAATATGTTTGTTGCACTCTCTTTCTTATGTATATGTACACGTCTATTTTCAATCGACATACATAGTCTGTTGTTTGGCGCGTTATGTCTAAACTGTTATTTCCTAATATTAATGATCATGGTAATTCAATCTATGTGGACAAACATGATAACTTATTTGACTTCTGTTTTAAGTGAATAATAGATAGACATCATGTGATTAATATTAGAAATATTTGTTTCGAGTTTTAGCATAATCTTTATGAAGATTATTTAAGGAATATCAAGTAAGGTTTAAATAATATGCTTGTTGTCATGACCATAAATTGTTGTCCATGTATGTACTCCATGATAATATGACTGATAATAGGTTAACTTTCAGCTTTATGTACCCTTATTATTTACCCTTGGATTGAATTTACTATGTTTAGACGCATCATACTCCCTTCGTCCCCAAATTCTTGTCTTAGGGCTGTCTAGATATGAATGTATCTAGTCACGTTTTAGTATTTTGATACATACATTTCTAAACAAACCTAAGTATAGAATTTTGGGACGGAGGAAGTATATGTTAGTATTTTCTTCCTCTTCTTCTAACTTTCTTAATTACTCCCATTTTTGCAGATTTGTTTCATTTCATGGAAGCTGGCATTGATGGACTCTTAGTGTTTAGTTTTTTTTCATTTGTATTGACAAACAATGTAAAATTGATTTATGTATATATGGATGAACTATGTGAAACTATGTATTGTGCTAGCCTATGCGTTCTCTAGCTTGTTAAACATTTCATGATGATGTTGGAAATGTTTATGATGTGAAATATATGTGTAGAAGACGTTTGAAACTATATATATATATGTGTGTGTGTGTGTGTGTGCGCGCACGCGCGCGCACGCTATGAAAATGCAGGGAAATAAAAGAAAACAGATAAAAAAGGAGCAATACATGCTCTTTTCCATCTGCTGGTTGATGGAAAACCCTTTGCCATCAACGAGCAGACGACAAAGGGTTGCCCCATGGCAGACGACAAAGGGTCGCCTCACGGAAGATGGCAAAGGGTCGCCGCCCTTTGCCATCAGCCAGCAGATGGCAAAGACCCCCCCCACGCGGCAGACGGCGAAGGCTCCGTTAGCTACCTAATGGAGTAGCCCCTATGGGATGCCGTCTAACCTCTTTTTCATCTGCCGGCAGATGGCAAAGACCTTTGTCGTCCTTTGTCTGGAGGTAGACGACAAAGAAGGTCCTTTACCGACGATAGTAGTCATAGAAGTTTTGCCGACATGAGGCTGATGGCAAAGGCCTTTGCCGACCGTGGAACACCCCTTTGACGTCTGCTTTGGCTGACGGCAAAGAAGCTGATTTCTGTAGTGTCTAACAGGCCTGGGGTTGTTATGGGGACCCCCTTGATTTTCGTTTTGGGATAAAACTCTTCCAGCAAGACCTAACATTGGTACTATTTTCTTAATAACAACTAAAATTTCCATAGGGCATGATCACCCCGTGTATAATTAATCAACGCCCGGTCCAGTGCTCCTCATGATTGTTGGTCCAAACTAGAGTCGTGTGCGGGGCCAACAGGGGCAACTTGGGAGATTTCTATCGGGTTCGTCAACATATTGGGCGATCTTGCTAGATTTATTTTACTCTTGTCGAACGTCTTGTGCACTAGGATCTCTAGGATACCCTGAGCTATCTCGAAGTTGAGGTTTTCCAGGGTAGTTTGTGGCCTGTTTGCGATGGATGAGTTGAAGAACCCCTACAGGGTTAGATCTTTTTGAGTCGTGCCTATGGTTATGTGGCAATTTGAAAATTTGTTTAACACCCACACATAACAAACTTGAAGTAAACTCAACTAAAATACATCAACCGTGTGCATTACCGTGATCGTCTCTTCTTGTGAGGTTTGAACCAAGAAGGGAACATGGTGGGGTTATGTTTGACTCATATGTTGGTGTTCAGGATCATTTCTTGATCATTACTAGTTAACGTACGTTTGGCGGGTAGATCACTCTTCTTATTCTTGTACTCATAAATTAGCCACTCAAATAAATGCTTAGTGCTTGCTACAGCCTCACCACTTAACTATAACTCACCCATTAAGCTTTTTTACTCTTGATACCCTTGGAAATGAGATTGCTGAATCCATGTGGCTCACAGAATAATACAACAATAGTTGTAGGTACAGGTAATACGATGATGTCATGTGAGAGAGATGCTTGTTTGATTTGGAGTTCTTCTTCTTCATCATCGATGATACGATGGGTTCAACATCGGTAGCCTGTGACTAGCAAGGATGGATGTCGCCTTCATCATTTGATTTCGTCCGTAGTCAAACCATGCTTTTCCGTATGATGATTAATATGAATGTTTGTATTGAGATGATCGTGATTTAGCTTGTGGTGAGTGTAATCCAATTCCATATACTCATCTCCTCTTTACATGTACTTCCAATCATATCCGTTCTTTTGAAATGACTAGATGCGCTTGTATCCCTATCGAGGCCCTCAAGCCAAAATAAGGATAGGACCGCGTCTTTGGCGTTACATATGTTCAGAAAATCTATGGGAAGCAAATATATCATTTATTGCAAACTCCCATTGAATATATAAAGCAGGTCTAAAACGACCATTAAATGGTGGTATAGAAATATTAACGTGATCATGTGCATGTTGATCTCTTTGCACCTCTCATTATGGTTGTTGCGGTGGCACGTCTCCCATGATCGAAGAAGCCCATGTACATACAACTATGGATCCTGTCAAGACTAGTAGAACCAAGAAACAAAAATTCAAGAATATTGTTCCTATGAACTACTTGGATGTGGTGGTAGAACACTCACAATAAAGCAAATATCATTTTTTACAAATTATTACCATGCAGTAGGTGGTGACCGGCAACTGACGGTGTCAATATCTTTGAAGGTTGAGTAAATCGATTACAAGGTGAATGTATGCATACACTATGTATAAATATGTGGAGCTTGGAAGGCTTACTATATGATAGCAAATGATTAATTCTGAGATTCCATGTTGAATGAACGCGCAACGACGGTACTGTGCTGGTCCTAGGGTGAACTATACTAGAGACGCGAGCCTAGAACAGTAACAAAGCCACAACGAAGCATAAATAGCAACAATGGATGATATGAAGTAGCTCTGGTTAGCAAGGTATAAGTGAAGATCACAATGGCACTAAAGATAAAAATGACAAATGACAGCCAAGGAGGATATACCAAAACTCTCTATGCAAATTTCACTTGAAAATGTTATGTCAATCATTTGATATTTATTTTCGAGAATGCTACTGACTCAAGATTTCCAATGTAAAAAGAAGCACTCAATTCCGAGTTGTACGAGGAGTCCAAATATTCATGAACGGACGTGAGAAATATTGACAAACTGTGTTCGGGACCTACGGAGGGTAAAAATTCCTATTTAGAAGTCGATTTGCAGGTGACAATAATGAAATAGTGTGGGGACCCCGACTAGTAAGTCGAGATCGCCGTGCCCAGTGATCCCAAGGATCAATGCTCACTGAACACAGATACTGAATAATAGAGTCTTACATCCAAATACCGAATATTACATCAAATGACCGAAGGATCAGGTTCACAAGCAGGGCCTAAGGCCAATTAAAACAAGTACAATGGGTAGCGGAAACTCATAAGGGCTAAGCGGATGCCCATGCCATCAAGCCTACACCGACATGCATTCTGACTTGGAAGCGTCCTAGATCGCAGGTCCGTCTCCGAAGACGTTCTCATCGCCAAACTCCGGTCCTTCCATGTCTGGTCAATAATATAACCATTTGCAAGCCAATGAGTAGTTTGAATGTACTCGCAAACAGCCCATGATACGAACAATGAAAGTGAAGGATAACAATATCATGCATCCTTAGTGTAACTCATCTGGGTGGAATGATCATGAATATGCATCAAGTTAAAGAATTACTCTTGAAGAACAGGTTACAAATATCAACATATCTGCTAAGGGCTGAACCATCCGGGCTCACCCTATATGCCAAGTCACCGGACTTGGTCATATTATTAGTTCCATAACAACACCTTTTTAACACCACTCACACACACACACTTGGTTTATGCGGAAACGCTGGACGTAGTTTAAGCAGGATTACCCAACTGTCCTTGACCGTGGACACGACTATTCGAATAGTTTGACACTCTGCAGAGGTAGTACGCTGGACCCACGAGATCCGGGAAACTTCCGTGTCATCCACGACTCGCGGTATATCACATATACCCGAGGTAAGTACCCGATCATTATCATTCCCCTGACGATACTAGACAAAGAGGTCCACTCGATTGGTACCCAGCCCACATGTTGTACGTCTTACGAGCACCGACTCTGGACGGTATAAACCAAGCGGGGACCAACGGTGTGCGTGGAACTCATAAAAATGGCATAATCGCCCTTCCTGGCACGACCCCATCACGAGAGTGACGACAATCACTCCCGCCACTAGTAATGTGGTTATTTGCTAGTACCGACCAGAGTAATCAACAAAGCCCCGTCCCACAAAGGGCTAACGTGGTCGTACTGGTAAGGTTGGGATGGTCGACACATCATAAATCTAATCCGATTTCCAAAACCATACTCACACAAAACACCGGTGCACCACTTCACCAAAAGTGGCCACCCATGTCATCATCACCCTCGGGCATTAGTGGCACCCGACGGGGTTTTCATAAACCTTTGATTTAACTCATCATCATGCTCATGCAATGGTTCTCTAACTCTACTAGTCAACATGACAGTAGCATGATCCTCATAGATGGTAGGGTTAAGCTCATCATGCTTGTGCTCCGAGGAGCCATATGTATAACATCACTATCATGCAAGTGCTTCGAAGAAGCCTTCGGTAGCATCACACCAATGATGAACCGGCATTATGATCACATGCAACGGAAAGTACTTGCTATTCTAGCATGCATCAATTTATATGCTCAAGTCATGGTCAAAGGGCTGCTTGCCTTGGTCAGCTAGGTATCCGGGGTCTTCGAGGTCTTTCGCTCCGAATCCTTCATCACTCGGTAATTATATCATCGAGAATAGAATAAATAAGAAATAGCTCACACAAAAACAGATCACAAATCACTTTTAAAAATGTTGCAAAACTTGGTTAAATTCAGGTTGTTAATTTGAAAAATATCTTCTCTTAGTTTTTACTAGCTGAGCATTTTTAATAATTATTAAACAGGGGCAAACTATTGCCTTTAATGCCTTTATATTATTATAAAATAGATTCTATTTTTGAAAAAATCCAACAATGGCAGAATCAAATACTACTCATTTTTAGAAAAATATCAGTGGAAGAATTATATTTTTCCACTGGGTAGTTATTTTCACAAAAATCATTTTAGTCTCTGTTTTAAAAATAAAAGAAAAAGGCCAAAGCCTAGCCTGGGAAGCAGGCCGGCCCAGCCAGCCAGCAGGCTGCCAGGCGCGCGCACGCCAGGTTTGAACCTGACATGCGGGCCCCTGGGGTCAGCGGTTGTGGCTGGGCGTGGGGGCTGCTCCAAGACGCCGATAGGAGCTCCGAGGCGGAGGGGCCTCGGTCGATCTCGAGCACCGGGGCTCTGCGAGCTCGATTGGGTGGTTAGGGAGGAGCTAGTGGTCGTGCACAGGCTGCTAGAGGGGTGCTGAGGCGCCGGGGGGGGGGGGGGGTATTTATAGGCTCGCGATGGTGAGCCAACTCGGTGGCGCCGGTGACTCACCGTGGCGCGCGTGCATGCACAGTGAGGAGCTGGCTGCGAAACCACGGTCTCCGGACGTGGTTTGGGACGCTCTGAAGCATCGGCCGCAGAGGGAGAAGGCGTGGGGTCGAGTTGCAGCGTGTGTGCATGCTCGGCCGAGCCGAGTGCGCGCGGGCATGCGTCTCCCGAGCTCTAGCGCGGGAGAGGAGGGTCCCTGGCGGCTGCTTTACAGAGAGGGGTTGTCGGGGGTGGTCTTGGACACGTCGGGGGAGGTTGGAACCGACCGGGAGTGTCGTCCCCTTCTCGGTGGCTCCCTGTAGTGCGTCCACAGTGCAGTTTTGGCATGCCACCGCATGCTGGCGCGCTCTGGGACACTTTAGACGTGTCCCTCATGTCCTGGGTGTTGCTGGGAGTGTATCTGGCCAATGTGTGCTAGTGAGAGCACTGGCTGGTCAAGGGGGATAGGTTTCACTAGTGCTGTCATCCCTGATCTGTGGCACAAATTGGGGTTCTTGTCACTTGTGCTTTGAACTAGGGAGGGGCCAGTTGACTGGGTGTTTAGGTTGGTCTGAGGCACTAATACACCAAGTTTGAGGCTTTGACATTGGGTAAAACAGTGGCTAGCTGGGTTTTTACCTTCCTGTCAGAAGGTGTTCGACAGTTGTTTGGGGTGCTTCCACTCCTCCAATGGAACTGCAACTTAACAAGTTTGGTCTAGGGGTTAAAGTAGGGGTTTCCACCAATTTTGAGTTCCATTGAACAAGTTTAGCTTTGTAAACTTGAAAATGCATCAAAGTGGCATGATCTATCCTCTCCAAAGGGAGTGTGACTAAACAGAGTCTAGCAAATCTCATTTTTGGTGTGGAGAGTCCTCATTTGAGGTGCCGAACGCCCCTGCAAAGATTCAGCCCCATTGGACAAACTTTTCTATGTAGAGTTGTTCCAACTCTATTCTGGACAGAGAGGGTTTTAGGCTCATTTGGTGTCCTTCCCCACCTTGGATCAAGGTGAGATTTTATGTGGGCACTAAATATGGCTTGGGGAGGCTCCTGTAATTTAATGGGATTTTATTGAGAGTATTTCCTTTGGAAATACCTAAAAAGGTTAAAAAAGACAGGAATGGTTTTCAGGCTTTTATTCAAATAATTATAATATAAAATAGGGTTTAAAATCTTATATATGGCAAATATATGTCCTTTTGAGTTTCCATGATTTTACTCCGAATTTTCTAAGGCAGAGAAGCAGTTTTCCTTGTGGGGATATCATTCCTGGCCTTAGAAATAGACATGTATTTAAAATAGAAAAATAATGTTTTAAAACGTTAAATAATGTTTTTGGTAAATAATAATAGTATTTGAGTTAAGATCACCAACTTTGGTTGGGAGTGCTACTAGGCATCATGAGCTAGTAGTGTAACCCAAGCAAGGTAGAGGTGATTTGGTGTCAAAGAAAAAGAGTTTTGGAAACTCATTTAAAAATAAATAAATTTATCATGGGTTTTGGATCATCAAGCAAACAAGCATACATTCATACAAGACATTCATAACATTCACAACATCACTAGAAAAGTTATAACAAGCTCTGTTTTTTGCAACTTAAAATATTGGTGGTGAAAAACAGGGTGTGACAGACCTATCCCTCTTACAAGAATTTCGTCCCGGAGATTCCTAAGCTAGGCGTTAAATAGCTTTGGAAATTCTGATCGGAGATAGTCTTCACGTTCCCATGTTTCTTATGCTTCGGTATGGTTGTTCCACTGAACCTTGAAATACTTGATGGTGCGGCTTCTCGTGCAACGCTGTGCTTCTTCCAGAATGCGAATCGGCTTCTCGCGATAGGTAAGGTCCGGTTGAAGGTCAACAGCTTGGCGGTCAATGTCCTTGCAAGGATCGGAACGGTTTGGTACTTGTAAACACTTCCGGAGTTGTGACACATGGAACACTTTGTGCACACGCGAAAGTTCTAGGGGTAGCTCCAACTGATAAGCCACTTCCCCGCGCCTTGTCGTGATCTTGAAGGGTCCAATAAACCTTGGGGCTAGCTTCCCCTTGACGTGGAAACGCTTGGTTCCCTTGAGAGGCGTAACGCGCAGGTACACCTGGTCTTCGGGAACGAACTTCACATCCTTGCGGTGGGAGTCCGCATAGCTCTTTTGCCGGGACTTAGCTGCCTTCAGGTTTTCTTGGACAAGTTACACCTTATTTTCCACTTTCTGCAGCGCTTCTCGCCCAAAAACTAGTCCTTCTCCGGTTTCGGACCAATTGAGTGGGGTGCGGCACTTTCGCCCATATAGCACCTCGAATGGGGCCATTTGAAGAATGGACTGGTAGTTGTTGTTGTATGAAAACTCAGCAAATGGCAGACAGTCTTCCCATTTGGCACCATGAGCCAAGACACATGCGTGGAGCATGTCCTCGAGTATCTGGTTTACCCTCTCGGTCTATCCCCTCGTTTGCGGGTGGAAAGCCGTGCTGAAAGAGAGCTTGGTTCCGAGAGCTTTTTGAAACTTCTTCCAGAATCTTGAGGTGAACTGCGTGCTGCGGTCGGACACGATCTCCTTAGGAACTCCATGGAGGCTAACGATGCGCTCAATGTAGATGCTAGCCAACTTGTCGCCCCCGTAGGTGGTGTTGACCGGAATGAAATGAGACACCTTAGTTAAGTGGTCGACGATGACCCATATGGAGTCATGACCCCAGCTCGATCGGGGTAGTCCGGTGACAAAGTCCATGCCGACCTTATCCCATTTCCATTCTGGCACTTGAAGAGGTTGTAGCAGCCCAGCAGGTCGCTGATGTTCAGCCTTGACCCGCTGGCATACATCGCACTTAGCGATGTAGGAGCCTAACTCTCTCTTCATGCCATGCTACCAGAATCGTTCTCTGAGGTCTTGATACATCTTGGTACCACCGGGATGGATGGAGTATGGCGTGTCATGAGACTCTTGCAGGATCAAGTCCTTGAGTTCGGCCTTGTTGGGCACGCATAAGCGTTTCCCATACCACACCACCCCTTGATCATCAACCGAGAACCCTGGGTCCTTGCCTTCCTGTCTCTTCCTCTTGAGGCCTTCAATAATCTTGTGTCCCTTCTGGGCTTCCTTGATATCATCAGCCAGAGTTGGTTTGACTTCGAGGTTGGCCAGGTATCCTAGTTCAACTAACTCCAGTCCGAAGCTTTCCATCTCTTCATACAAGGCAGGCAACCTTTTCTTGAGCATGACGTTCAAGGTGCGAGCCTTCCGGCTTAAAGCATCGGCTACCACGTTTGCCTTACCGGAGTGGTACCGAATGCTGAGGTCGTAATCCTTGATTAACTCAAGCCATCTTCGTTGCCTCATATTCAGCTCTCTTTGGGTGAAGATATATTTCAGACTCTTGTGGTCCGTGTATATTTCACATCGCTTCCCCAGAAGGTAGTGTCGCCATGTCTTCAAAGCAAGCACTACGGCTGCTAAGTCGAGATCATGGGTGGCGTAGTTCTCCTCATGCGGACGCAGTTGCCGTGACAAGTACGCCACGACTCTGCCATCTTGCATTAAGACTCCACCGAGTCCGGTTCCGGAGGCATCACAGTAAATCACAAAATCCTTGTTGATGTCCGGGGTAGCTATTACCGGGGTGGTAGTCACTCTTTTCTTCAACTCTTGGAAGCTATCTTCACACGCCGGTGTCCACTCGAACTTCCGGCCTTTCTTCAAAAGTTGAGTCATAGGTCGAGCGATGCTGGAGAATCCCTCCACGAACTTGCGGTAGTATCCCGCGAGCCCGAGGAAACTCCTGACATCCTTCACGTCTCTCAAGGATTCCCAGTTGGTCACTGTGGTAATCTTGGATGGATCTACTGCCAATCCGCTTGCCATCATGATATGACCCAAAAATCCAACTTCGTTCAGCCAGAATTGGCACTTGCTGAACTTGACATACAGTTGGTGCTCTTGAAGCTTTCCCATAACTAACCTCAAGTGTTGCTCATGCTCTTCTTCGGATTTTGAGAAGATTAATATGTCATCGATGAATACGACGACAAACTTGTCCAAATACTCCATGAAGACCTTCTTCATGAGGTACATGAAGTAAGCTGGGGCATTTGTCAATCCCAAGGGCACGAGAGTGCACTCATAGAGACCGTATCGGGTCACGAATGCAGTCTTGGGTATGTCCTCGGGTCGAATCTTCAGCTGGTAATATCTGGATCGGAGATCGATCTTGGAGAATACCTTAGCTCCATTTAACTGGTCAAACATGTCTTCTATCTTGGGGAGTGGGTACTTGTTCTTGATTATAACTTCTTTGAGAGAACGGTAATCGACGCAGAGTCGAATGGTACCATCCTTCTTTGATACAAACAGAATAGGTGATCCCCAAGGTGATGCACTCGGACGAATGAATCCTTTCATGAGTTGCTCATCCAGCTGCTTCTTCAGCTCTGCTAGCTCCTCGGATCCCATCATGTAAGGCTTCTTATATATAGGCCTTGACCCGGGCATGAGCTCGATGATGAACTCGATGTCTCAGTCATGAGGCATTCCAGGTAGCTCGTTAGGAAAGACATCCGGGTATTCACAGACAACACGCACTTGGTCAAGCTCTACCTCGGATAGGTTGTTGATTCGAGGTACTTGAGCTCATACCGGCTCAGAGACATACTTGACCTTGACCCCTTGGTCGCTTGTCATGGTAATGGACCTGTTGGCACAGTCCAAGAGACTCTGGTGCTTGGCCAGCCAATCCATGCCGAGAATTACTTCTAAGCCTTGCGACTTAAGAACAATGAGGTCTGCCAAGAAGCTCGTCCCATTGATAACTATCTCGACCCTTCTAAACCCTAGATTGGTCCTCAACACTGCTCCCGAGGTTTGAATTGCCATCTGCCCGCGAAGCAGAGTGGGTTTTAAACCACACTTCTGTTGGGTGCATTGGGACGCGGTGCATCGGGATTCTTGTTGGGGCACTGCCTGGAATAGTGCCCGGTTTGACCACACCCAAAACAGGTGACCTGACCCGGAGGGTTGGTCTTGACTCCACTGTTATTCGGCGGGTTGGTAACTAGCTTGGTGTTGACTTGAGGCTGATCATTCTGACGGAATACCGGGGTCTTCTACTGCTGCTGCTGATAGTTGGGCCTCGCAGGTGCTGACTGCCATGGTCTTGGTCTTGCATTAGTGGGTCCTCCACTGCCTATCAGTTTGCGCTTGTGGGTGTCGTCCATTGCACGACGCTTGTCTTCCAGCATAAGTGCCTTTTTAACCAGGTTGCTGAAGGTCTTGCAGTCGCAAACTACCAACTGGTATTGCAGGGACTGATGCAACCCTTCCATGAAGCGTTCCACCTTAGCGGCCTCAGTGTTAACATCCTCACGGGCATACCTCAACAAGAGGTTAAACTTCTGCAGATATTCTTTAACAGTTCCACTGCCTTGCCTCAAGGCTCGGAATTCCCGCTTCTTGATGGTCATCATTCCTGGCGGAATATGAGCCGCGCGGAATCCTTCCTTGAACATTGCCCAAGTGATGACTTGCCCAGCCCGCATGATCTGGAAACCATCCCACCAAGCCCTGACGGTGCCTCTGAGACAGTGAGAAGCATAAAGGACCTTCTCACGTTCATGAGTGCACTTGACCAGTGCAAGGAGGTCTTCAATAGTGTGAATCCAGTCGTCGGCATCCAATGGTTCAGTCGTCTCTGTGAATATGGGAGGCGTAGTCCCCGTAAACTCGGAGAGAGTAGAGCGGGCATTGCCATTCCCGTTCTGTGGCGGGTTGTTCACTAGGATTTGAGCCAACTGCTGAATAGCGACATTGTTGGCTTGACGCTCCTCGCGAAGAGCGTGAAGGAACTGAGCCATAGTCCAGTTCTCGGGAGGAGGTGGCGGAGGAACATTGCCAGGCTGCTCATGGTGATCTTCTGCATGAGCTTCTCCTTCGGTTCCCTGCGGCTGACCTGATGAGGCTGTGCCGGGGTTGCCGAAGGTGCTGTTGCGGGTTGCGTTCACCATCCTGTCATGGAAACAGACAGGTCAAAAATCCACCTTGCTTGAAACCACAAGGGTTTTCTCTAGTAAGAGGGGGGGTCTAAATGTGCGCTAGTGCGAGTCTTCAAAAATCAAAGTCCTGAAAACGGAATTTGCATTCATTAAAAACAAGTGACGTAGTCGCGTACAGGCTGCCTAAGGCAGAATGCGGCTTACACCATACACACTCATAATTTGAAAGATCGGATACATGGATACCCTACGCTCAGGGGTACTCCTAGTTGCCTACGCTGAAATCCTACGCGGCGGACTGCTCGGTCTCATAGGTTGGTTCGGCAGGATCTTCGTCTTCGTTGGTGGCTTGTTCCTTCAAAGGAGTGGAAGAAAGAAGCAGTACATCACGGCGTGTCTTAGGTGAGGCGGCAAAGACCTCAGTATACTCTTCCGTTGTCAGGCGGCGACTCTGAAGAGGGACAACCCGGATTGGTAGCACACCACCCCTGGTAGCAACAGGTCCTTCCTTCAGGTGTGCCTGCTTTCTTCACCTTGCGATTCTTCATCTTCTTGGTGTGTAGTAGGCCCTTAACTTGGTGCAGTTCTTGGCGAAGCTTCGTTGATTCCTTAACCAGAAGGTGCGTCAGGGTGTCAGATGAGAGACTGAAGTAGGTCTGAAACCTTAATGGCATCCCGTCCTCAGACGATGGGGTGAGCGTCCAGCTCCCGTCCACTACTTCCTTAAGAAAAAGGTAGGTGACGAGTAGCGGGCTCATCAGCCGTCTCAGGGAGGATATCGGGGAGACGCACGAGCACCTCTCGTGCGGTTGTCTCCACTGCCAGCATCAGTTCCCCCATTTGTGGTCCTTCAAAGAACCAACTAGACGGGGAGTCGTTAGCCTTCACTATCACGTCCACGTGATATTCCTTGGTGTCGGCGTTGACCCAGTGCTTGTGGTAGAGGAAGATGGGCGTGCGGCGTACGTGGCACTTCTCGAAACTATCCACCAGGAGTAGGGGAAAGCCGGTCTCCAGAAGCGTCTCAGGTACGGCGGCCATCTACAAGATATAGGAGAGAGAGAGAATCAGAAGGTTCTACGTGCAAAATCTTAAGTGTAAGGCTGGTGTACTAATCGTTTTCGGCTAACGTCCATGCTACCTAAGGCTTCCTATAGTCAGGATGGCTCTGATACCAGTACTGTGGGGACCCCGAATAGTAAGTCGAGATCGCCGTGCCCAGTGATCCCAAGGATCAATGCTCACTGAACACATATACTGAATAATAGAGTCTTACATCCAAATACCGAATATTACATCAAATGGCCGAAGGGTCAGGTTCACAAGCAGGGCCTAAGGCCAATTAAAATGGGTACAATGGGTAGCGGAAACTCATAAGGGCTAAGCGGGTGCCCATGCCATCAAGCCTACACCGATAGGCATTCTGACTTGGAAGCGTCCTAGATCGCAGGTCCGTCTCCGAAGACGTTCTCATCGCCAAACTCCGGTCCTTCCATGTCTGGTCAATAGTCTAACCAGTGGCAAGCCAATGAGTACTTTGAATGTACTCGCAAACAACCCATGATACGAACAATGAAAGTGAAGGATAACAATATCATGCATCTTTAGTGTAACTCATCTGGTGGAATGATCATGAATATGAATCAAGTTAAAGAATTACTCTTGAAGAACAGGTTACAGATATCAACATATCTGCTAAGGGCTGAACCATCCGGGTTCACCCTATATGCCAAGTCACCGGACTTGGTCATATCATTATTTCCATAACAACACCTTTTTAACACCACACACACACACACACACACTTGGTTTATGTGGAAACGCTGGACGTAGTTTAAGCAGGATTACCCAACTGTCCTTGACCGTGGACACGGCTATTCGAATAGTTTGACACTCTCTAGAGGTAGTACGCTGGACCCACGAGATCCAGGAAACTTCCGTGTCATCCACGACTCGCGGTATATCACATATACCCGAGGTAAGTACCCGATCATTATCTTTCCGCTGACGATACTAAACTAAGAAGTCCACTCGATTGGAACCCAGCCCACATGTTGTACGTCTTACGAGCACCGACTCTGGACGGTATCAACCATGCGGGGACCAACGGTGTGCCTGGAACTCATAAAAATGTCATAGTCGCCCTTCCTGGCACGACCCCATCACGAGAGTGACGACAATCACTCCCGCCACTAGTAATGCGGTTCTTTGCTAGTACCAACCAGAGTAATCAACAAAGCCCTGTCCCATAAACGGGTAACGTGGTCGTACTGGTAAGGTTGGGACGGTCGACACATCATAAATCTAATCCCATTTCCGAAACCATACTCACACAAAACACCGGTGCACCACTTCACCAAAAGTGGCCACCCATCTCATCATCACCCTCGGGCATTAGTGGCTCCCGAGGGGGTTTTCATAAACCTATGATTTAACTCATCATCATTATCATGCAATGGTTCTCTAACTCTACTAGTCAACATGACAGTAGCATGATCCTCATAGATGGTAGGGTCAAGCTCATCATGCTTGTGCTCCGAGGAGCCATATGTATAACATCACCATCATGCAAGTGCTTCGAAGAAGCCTTCGGTACCATCACACCAATGATGAACCGACATTATGATCACATGCAACGGAAAGTACTTGCTATTCTAGCATGCATCAATTTATATGCTCAAGTCATGGTCAAAGGGTTGCTTGCCTTGGTTAGCTAGGTATCCGGGGTCTTCGAGTTCTTCCGCTCCGAATCCTTCGTCACTCGGTAATTCTATCGTCGAGAATAGAATAAATAAGAAATAGCTCACACAAAAACAGATAACAAATCACTTTTAAAAATGTTGCAAAACTTGGTTAAATTCAGGTTGTTAATTTGAAAAATATCTTCTCTTAGTTTCTAGGTGAGCATTTTTAATAATTATTAAACAGGGGCAAACTATTGCCTTTAATGCCTTTATATTATTATAAAACATATTTTGTTTTTGAAAAATGCCAACAATGGCAGAATCAAATACTACTCATTTTTAGAAAAATGTCAGTGGAAGAATTATATTTTTACACTTGGTAGTTATTTTTACAAAAATCATTTTAGTCTTTGTTTAAAAAAAAGGCCAAAGCCTGGCCTGGGAAGCAGGCCGGCCCAGCCAGCCAGCAGGCTGCCAGGCACGCGCGCGCCAGGTTTGAACCTGACGTGCGGGCCCCTGGGGTCAGCGGTTGTGGCTGTGCGCGGGGGCTGCTCCTGGACGCCGATAGGTGGAGCCCACCTGTCGGGTTCTTCCCCAACCTCCGGCCAGGGAGGAGGAGATGAACTCCGCCGAGGCTACCGTCGTCCTTGGGCCTAGCTAAGGGCAGGAATAGGTTCAGCGTGCCTCCTCCTACCTGCAGGTGGTCGGGACAGCGCCAGAGTGGCTTGGAGCCGCCGGCGACGAGGTGGCCGTGGCGGAGGGGTTTCGGGACGTGGTTGAACTGGTAGCTAGGGGCACGTAATAGCTCAGTGCTGTTGGGGGAAAGGTTCCTGGTGTCGAGGGGAGTCCTCTAGTGGGTCGAGTGTCGCAGGAGCCGGCGTGTAGCCGGAGATCGACCGGAGCTCCGAGGCGGAGGGACCTCGGTCGATCTCGAGCACTGGGGTTCTGCGAGCTCAATTGGGTGGTTAGGGAGGAGCTAGTGGTCGTGCAGAGGCTGCTGGAGGGGTGCTGAGGCGTCGGGGGGGGGGGCTATTTATTGGCTCGCGACGGTGAGCCGACTCGGTGGCGCCGGTGACTCATCGTGGCGCGCGTGCGTGCACAGTGAGGAGCTGGCTGCAAAACCACGGTCTCCGGACATGGTTTGGGACGCTCTGAAGCATCGGCCGCAGAGGGAGAAGGCGTGGGGTCAAGCTGCAGTGTCTGTGCATGCTAGGCCGAGTTGGGTGCACGCGGGCACGCGTCGCCCGAGGTCTAGCGCGGGAGAGGAAGGTCCCTGGCAGCTGCTTTACACACAGGGGTTGTCGGGGGAGGTCTTGGACACTTCGGGGGAGGTTGGAACCCGCCGGGAGCGTCGTCCCCTTCTCGGTGGCTCCGTGTAGCGCGTCCAGAGCGCAGTTTTGGCATGCCACGGCATGCTGGCGCTCTCTGGGGCACTTTAGACGTGTCCCTCATGTCCTGGGTGTTGCTGGGAGTGTATCTAGCCGTTGTGTGCTAGTGAGAGCACTGGCTGGTCAAGGGGGACAGGTTTCACTAGTGCTGTCAGCCCTGATCTGTGGCACAAATTGGGGTTCTTGTCACTTGTGCTTTGAACTAGGGAGGGGCCAGTTGAGTGGGTGTTTAGGTTGGTCTGAGGCACTAATACCCAAGTTTGAGGCTTTGACATTTGGTAAAACAGTGGCTAGGTGGGTTTTTACCTTCTTGTCAGAAGGTGTTCGACAATGGTTTGGGGTGCTTCCACTCCACCACTCGAACTGCAACTTAACAGGTTTGGTCTAGGGGTTAAAGTAGGGGTTTCCACCAATTTTGAGCTCCATTGAACAAGTTTAGCTTTGTAAACTTGAAAATGCATCAAAGTGGCCAGATCTGTCCTTTCCAAAAGGAGTGTGACTAAACAGAGTCTAGCAAATCTCATTTTTTGTGTGGAGTCCTCATTTGAGGTGCCAAACACCCCTGCAAAGTTTCAGCCCCATTGGACAAACTTTGCTATGTAGAGTTGTTCCAACTCTATTCTGGACACAGAGGGTTTTAGGCTCATTTGGTGTCGTCCCCCACCTTGGATCAAGGTGAGATTTTATGTGGGCACCAAATATGAATTGGGGAGGCTCCTGTAATTTAATGGGATTTTATTGTGGGTATTTCCTTTGTAAATACCTAAAAAGGTTAAAACAGACAGGAATGGTTTTCAGGGTTTTATTCAAATAATTATAATATAAAATAGGGTTGAAAATCTTATATATGGAAAATATATGTGCTTGTGAGTTTCCATGATTTTACTCAGAATTTTCTAAGGCAGAGAAGCATTTTTCCTTGTGGGAATATCATTCCTCGCCTTAGAAACATACATGTATTTAAAATAGAAAAATAATGTTTTAAAATATCAAATAATGTTTTTGCTAAATAATAATAGTATTTGAGTTTAGATCACCAACTTTGGTTGGGAGTGCTACTAGGCATCATGAGCTAGTAGTGTAACCCAAGCAAGGTAGAGGTTATCTGGTGTCAAAGAAAAAGAGTTTTGGAAACTTATTTAAAAATAAATAAATTTATCACGGGTTTTGTATCATCAAGCAAACAAGCATACATTCATACAAGACATTCACAGCATTCACAACATCACTAGAAAAAGTTTTAACAACCTCTGATTTTTGCAACTTAAAGCATTGGTGGTGAAAAACAGGGTGTGACAAATAGCTTGATGAACTATTCTTATCCGGTTCATCGATGGTTTGACTACTCGTGGAGAGAAAACATACTTCATATGAGGTAGATATGTGTGTTTTACTGAACACTATGCAAAATAGATTTCAATCCGAATTCAGATATGAGATTGAGTCTAGGTAGATCCAAAATTTATTTTATCTCTTCTCTCTATTTTTCTCAATTTTTTTACTTTTTTGTCTTCTCTCTATTTTTCTCTCACTTCTTTTACATTCTTTTCTCTACTTTTTTTCTCCTTTTGCTTCTTATTTCTGAAACAAACCAGATAAGATGCAAACTAGATCAAGTGTAGATGCGAATAACCTCAAGTACGATAATGTCAATGAATAACAGGGAGTGATATATCTCCAACGTATCTATAATTTTTGATTGTTCCATGATATTATGTTATCATTTTATAACACTTTTTGGGAATTTATCTACGAATTTATACTATTTTTTAGCACAAACCTATTCGACCTAGTGCCCAGTGCTAGTTGCTGTTTTCTGCTTGTTTTTCCAATTTTCATGTTCCAGTACCAAATGAAGCACAATTGACCTGAAACGTTTTTTGGATTTTTTATGGACTAAAAGAAGACCTTGGAGAATAGGAAGAAGGACAAGAGGAACACGTGCCCCCCACAAGACATCAGCCCGCGACCGGGGAGGGGGGGGCTGATAGCTCTTGGCCGCCTCGTGGCTCTCTTCACCCTATTCTATGCCTTATAAACTCCTATTTACCCTAAGAACTCCAGAGGAGGTCCTGAATCACTGTTTACGCCACCGCAAGTCTCCGTTCCGTTGGGAGGCCATCTAGAGCTCCGTTCCAACTCTCTGTCGGAGGTGGGATCAATCACAGAGGGCTTCTTCATCAACCTTGTTGCTCTCATGATAAAGTGTGAATAATTCAGCATAGATCTACAGGTCCATAATAGTACCTAGATGGCATATCTCTCTCTCTTTGATCTTCAATACAATGATCATCGCATCTTTGCTTTGATCCAATAGATGTAACTCTTTTGTATGTTGCGTTTGTTGGGATCCAATGAATTGTGGATTTATGTTCAGATTATTCATGATAAATATTCGAGTCTCCTCTAATATATATTATGACAACTTTGTAATTATGTCTGGTCTATTGAGATAATTTGTCCAACTAGACTGGTATTCTTCGGCAAGAGAGGTGTGTTGTAGTAGGTTCAACCTAGCGAGTTTTTATATCCCCGTGACAGAAAGGGGCAAGTCGCTTCTTTGTTTTGCTGCTACTAAGGGTAAAACGATGGGTTTTATTCATATTTGTTGAGTTTACTTTGTATACATCATGTCATCTTACTCCAAGCATTACTTCGTTCATCATGAACTTAATACGTAGAGAGGTAAGTATTGAAGCGCTCTTGAAGTGAAGTAACAGTAATAGGTGCAGGCAGGAGTCGGCCTATTTGTTTATCGATATGATGCCTATGTTTACATGATAATTGCCATGAAAATCGCATAACTATCCGCTCTTCTATTAATTCCCGAACAGTAATTTGTTTACCCACCGTATGCTTATTTTCATTAGAGAGGCCATTAGGTATAGCTATGCCCCCCGGGTCCATTCACAAAATATTTCTAAAACCTCCAACACATTGCTTCCATTTATTTGCTTTTATTTTATTTTTCATTTTATAATTATCTACACACCCCATTCGCTTGCAAATAATGCGACCAAGGGGATTGACAACCCTCTTGCCCGCGTTGGGTGCAAGCTCTTTGTTCTTTTGTGTGCAGCCGCTGAAGACGGTTGTTAATTGATATTCCTATTGGTTCGATAAACCTTGGTTTCGTAACTAAGGGAAATACTTACCCATTTGTGCTGCGATTACCCGTTCCTCTTCACAGAAAACTCAATGCAGATCACGAATATCACGAAGGATTTGTGGCACCGTTGCTGGGGAATATCATCACCAACTATCAAGTAACTCCACACAAAATTCCATTCACTTGTTGCCCTTTTTATTTTCTGGTATATTTAGTTTCTCTACTATATAAAATAAAAATATGAAAATATTTATCTTTGCTTGTTTAGCTTGTCACTAGATTGCATCTTCGCTCTCCAGTTTACTTGCCTAGCTATGCTATCTTTATCTTTGTCACACACTAACAAAAAGTAAAATGAAAAAATAAAGAAAAATGGATCCTCATCCACTAGTTAATCTTTTTAAAAGACCCGTTTATGTTGAAACAATTGTTAGTGAGAGTGCACTAGATTATCATTATGAGGTCTTGCTTGAAAATCATGAATCTAAAAATTGTGACATTTATGAAGTGATTCATGATAGTTTCTTGAATGAAAACCATGATTTCTATATTGTTGAATTTTAATATTATCCTACATGTAATCTTTATGAGAGAGGCAAAAATGGTCATATAAATTTCCATGTTACTTACTTACCTCTCTTGATATTCAAAATTTTAATGCTTAATTCTTCCTACTTGCTTATGCTAGACACTTCTTATCTTGATAAATTGTTTCCTTATAAAATGCCTATGCATAGGAATTACGTTATAATTAAATGTTATTGTCACGTGTTTGATGATGCTCTCTTTGCGATTGAATTCTTGTCTTTTATGTGAGCATCATTATTTCAAGCCTATCTTAATGGTTATAAAGAAAGAGCTTGTTGGGAGACAACCCAATAGTTACCATTTATTTGTGTTAGTGTGTGAAAACATGATTATTGATGTTGTAACTATTGTGTTTTTATGTTTTTATTAGTTTTTCTGCAAGATAAAGCCTTTGGGATGATTTGCATGATGACTAGAATCGATACGATGCAAAACAGAATCTTTCATGCCCAGTGGAGAGTTTCTCTGATTTTACTGGAACGTCTTTGTAAGCTGAATGTTTTACACAATACTTATATGCAAATTCCCGAGGTCTTCCTAATATTTCAGAATTTTTGGAGTTACGGAAGTATGGCAATTAAATATATTACTATAGACTGTTTTGTTTTAGAAAGATTCTCTTTTTGCATGCATAGTTTGCTTGTTTTCATTATGCTATGGATTATATTGGGGGTATAAGACATGGAGAAGTAATATTACAATACTTTATGCTAAAATAAAATAAGAATCAATTTATAACAGTATCTAAAAGTGTTTATTATGTTACCAATGCTAACGGACCTCACAAAGTTTTGTTGAGTTTTGTGTGATTGAAGTTTTCATGTTTTGGGTATTATTCCGATGGACAAAAGAATGAGAACTGGCTAGAGCCTAAGCTTGGGGATTCCCAAGGCACCCCAAGGTAATATTGTAGGAAGACTCAAGCCCCGCAGCTCGGGCATGCCTCGGAAAGGCATCCCCTCATTCGTCTCAATCCATCTGTATGTTACTTGCCGCTGCATTTTTATTCATCACATGATATGAGTTTTGCTTGAAGCGTCGTTTTATTTTGTTTACTTCTAATTTCAGTTTGACAAAATCATTGTTTTCTAGACACACCTATTTGAGATAGATACACCATCATTATGATTCGTTAGAATACTCTCTGTGCTTCACTTATATCTTTTGAGCTTAGTAGTTGCTCTAGTACTTCACTTATATCTTTTTGAGCATGGTGGAGTCTAGATTTTGTAGAAATAATATGCTCTCATTTTTCACATATATTTTTTTGATATCTAGAAAAATAGTGATTGTAATTTGCATGGGCAATAAGACTAGATAAAAAGTAATGATTTTTGATGACTGATAATTAAAACCATTTTGTAGCACATATAGAGAAACTGTGGTTAATGATATTGATGTGATGATATGAAAAGGTGTGAGTGTACAACTATTAATTCAGAGAGGTGTTGATATTCATAGATGTCAAAAATGCTTGAACATCTTAAAAATTAAAAGGGCATGGTGATGATGTGGGAGCATTTATATTCCTCATTGAAAACCTATTGTTGTTTCGAGTCGGAGTTGCACGATGGTTAATTCCTACCAACACACTCCCTCAGGGCATGCGAGTATTACTTTTATTAGTGATAATACTAATAAAACTTTGCAATAAGTATATGAGTTCTTTATGACTAACATGACACCATGGACATACACAATCTCACCTCCTCATACTTGCTAGACTCTCTAGTACCGCGCATAGACCATTCTCACGTCAGTGATTTGTGCAACATTCACCGGTGCATCCAAACCCGGTGACATGATACACTTTGTTGCACATAAGCCTTATTATATCATCCTAAAAACAGCCACTGTACCTACCTATTATGGCATTTCCATGGCTATTCCGAGATATATTACCATGCAAATTCCATTGTCACTTCACATGATTAGTTCGTTCATCATCATATTGCTTTGCATAATCACATAGAGATGACATAGTATTTGTGGCAAAGCCACTATTCATAATATAATTTGTGGAAAATCCAACAAAAATCATATGTTGAATACATGTCATACTATATCATTGCACATCCTGTGACACTGCCAAATGCATTCATATAGGACTCATCTTGCTACGTTCATCATATCGAGTTATCTATGAGTTGTAAGTAAATAAAAGTGTGATGGTCATCATTATTAGAGTATTGTCCCAGTGAGGAAATAATGATGGGAGAGGCCAAATAAGCCGACCATAAAAAATGAATGAGAGAAAAAGAGAGAAGGGACTTTGCTACTATCCTTTACCACACTTATGTCTCAAAATGGCACCATGTTCATCATGTAGAGAGACTCATGTTATATCATTCATATTTTAGTGGGAATCAAAGAAATTATGAACTTAGCTTGTATATTCTGATGAAGGGCGTCCTCAAATGCCCGAGGCCTTCATGAGCAAGATAGTTGGATGCACACCCCACTTAGCTTCAGTGGACTTTTCATACACTTATAGCTCTAGTGCATCATTTGCATGGCAATCCCTACTCCTTGTATAGATATCTATGAATGGGTATCTCCATAACCCATCGGTATGCCTAGTTGATACGTAACTATCTTATCCACCTTTCAACCCCTTTGAAACCTACCACCTTACTCTATTCCGCCTATATGCTATGTCCAATGGTTCACCCTCACGTATTGCGTGAAGAATAAAACGTTGATGCATATTGAAAAAGTACGATCCAATTGCCTAACTTGGGCATTTTGGTGCTTGACATTTGTAGTTATGTGGTTAAGATGGAGCCATGCCTTGCTAATTTAATAAAGACGGAAAGGGTTGAAACCATCTTTGAGGATCATATACTTTGAAAGATTAGTTGTTTAGGTTCTTATACCTATAAGTATTTCTATGTTAATACTTGTTAGTTCATCATTTCACAGTGAGCATAAGTGCATAAGAATATATCATGGCTAGCATCTCACACCAAAAAATCCGTTCTTATCATTTACCTACTCGAGGAAGAGCAGGAATTAAGCTTGGAGATGCTTGATACGTCTCCAAGGTATCTATAATTTTTTATTGTTCCATGCTATTATGTTATACTTTTAACACATTTTTTGGTCACTTGTATACCAATTTATATTAATTTTGAACACTAACCTATTGACCCAGTATCTAGTGCCAGTTGTTGTTTTATGCGTTTTTTCCACTTTTCATGTTCTAGACCAAACGAAGCCCAATTGACCTGAAACTTTTTGTGTTTTATTCTTGACCAAAATAAGACCGTGGAGCATCGCAAGAAGGTAGGGAGGCGCACGAGGTCCCCATAAGTCATTAGACTGCGGCCTGGGGGGGGGGGGGGGCTGCAGCCTGATAGCTTGTGGCCGCCTCGTGGCTCTCCCGATCCTGTTTTCTGGCTTATAAATTCCTATTTACCCTACAAATGCAAATGAGGATGCGAAATACTTTTTACGCCTCTGCAAGTCTCTCTTGCAATGGGAGGCCATCTAGAGCTCCATTCCGACACTCTATCGGAGGGGGGGGGGGTCAAAGACAAAGGGCTTTGTTCATCAACCTTGCTACCCTCATGATGATGTTTGAGTAGTTCAAAACAGACCTACAGGTCCATCGTAGTACCTGGATGGCATCTCTCTCTCTTTGATCTTCAATACAATGATCATCGCATCTTTCCTTTGATCCATATGATGTAACTCTTGTGTATGGTGCGTTTGTTGGGATCCGATGAATTGTGGGTTTATGTTCAGATTATTCAAGATAAATGTTTGAGTCTCCTCTAATATATGTTATGATTCTTATGTGCATCATTATTATAGCTTCGTAATTCTCTCCGATCTACTGAGATTGGTTGGCCAACTAGATTGATATTTCTTCGGCAAGAGAGGTGCATTGTAG
The DNA here is from genome assembly GCF_904849725.1 of Hordeum vulgare subsp. vulgare. Taxonomy (NCBI): domain Eukaryota; kingdom Viridiplantae; phylum Streptophyta; class Magnoliopsida; order Poales; family Poaceae; genus Hordeum; species Hordeum vulgare. The sequence continues at coordinate 319,292,481 of NC_058521.1, forward strand.
TAGGTTCAACGTGGCGGGTTTGTAATCCCAGTGACAGAAGGGGACAAGTTGCATGTTTGTGTTGCTTCTACTAAGGATAAAACGATGGAGTTGATTCATATTTGTTGAGTTTACTTTGTCTACATCATCTCATCTTACACCAAGCATTACTTTGTTCGTCATGAACTTTAGGATGGTAAGTAATTTGTTACCTTCTTTTCCTGCCTAGAACATGTTACCCTATTAGACACGAATACCTCAAAGTTGTCTCTTTTTAGTAGTTTACGAAGGAATTTACTCAAGATTACCACTAGTGGAATCGGAGAATTTGCCATCTCCCTGAGCTTTGCTGTCTGCTGGCTCATGGCAAAGAGTTTCTTTGCCATGAGCTTGCAAAAAACTGACGACAAAGAATGCGCTTATTGCAAAGATACTATCTTCCATGACTGCTTTCTCTGTCGTCCGCTGGCACACGGCAAAGATGCGCTAGGCATATGACAAAGAGACCAGCCGGGCCCACTACACCGTGGACGACATGGTTGCCATCAACTACAACTTTGACATCACCCGCCCCCTCTATGACATCCGCTACCACCTCTTTGGGGACGGCCACATAATGGACACGGCCTTCCCCCTCCCCACTGCATCTCCCCACCTCTCTCTCCCTTATATAAAAAAACCTCTCTGTCCCCCCTCCCCACGCCGCCCGCACCACCACCAACGCACAACCCCATCCCCACGACCCCCTCCCTGCGCCTGCGCCGCCCACCACCAGCCAGGAGCTCTGGCCGCTGCCCACCCGTTTGCCATCGTTCGCCCACTAGAATCTCCTCCACCGTGCGAGCCCGCCACCCCGGAGGCCATCGTCGTTGTGCAGGCCGCCCGGGACATGCCCGCCGGCCTCGTCCTTGACGCCTTCACCGGGGTCGGCGACAACTCCATCCAGTTCGCCGCCACGCGCGTGCCAGTCAACTGCCTCCGCCAGTCCAAGATCCCGTTATTCGTTATGAGGTTTGTATTTCGTCAATTTTAATGCAATGTATTCCTATTAGGATAACACTTGCTGATCTACGAGTAGAATTATTTGTTTTTTTACAATGAATGGGCCCATGATAAAGTGGTTATACGGTGATGTATGCTTGGCCTATTAACCAAACGTGCATTGAATATGTTGAGTATATGAAATTATGATTATGCATAAGAGGAACGCATGTACACATTTGGTCAAAGCATGCAGATACCTGCTATGCCAATTGCATTCTTCATCCAGAATTTAACATGCACCGATTTAGCGATATTCCAAAAAGAAATATCATATTTGCCACCCCTATTTGGTACAAAGGAAATTTGTTTTTATGTAAACTAGGCACACATATGTTTATATACATTAAGATAGATATGGTCTCTTAAATCTGTAATTGTTTCAGATTTTATTTTTACTTGGTAATGTTATGCTTGTGATTTAGCAATGGTGTTGTTCTACCAAATCTTTCTCAAACATCGAACACTTCATCAAAATTGATCCAGCAGAGTATTAATTTGTGTCATTCTCGTAAGTTAATGATGTAGCAGAACTTCCAAGGTGATGTCTAATCTTTTGCATTTCATATGTTAGAGGTGTAGACTCATCTTATTTAAAGGATATTTTACACCACACAGTTTTTCATGACTATGTACTTGATCATGGATTTTCTCTTTGTGCATATTGTGTCCGTGCAAGACATTCTGCTTAAAAAAGAAAACAAAGGATAACTAAGTACACAATCATTCCAAATGTCGGATTTCGGACTCCACAAAAACCTTAAAGAGTCGAACTCACGGGCGTGTACGAAGATCTCTCGTGGGCTCGCCTCACCTAGCTCGCTACTCCTCAGAGATGGCAAAGAACTCACTCGATGGCGAGGAAGACACAAAACACAACAGTTTACCCAGGCTCAGGCCGCTGGGAAGCATAATATCCTACTCCTCCTTTCGTGGATTGCCTCTCGTGGAGGTTAGTGGATGAACTAGTACACTGTTCGAGGGCCTCCGGAGGCTAGGTGGCCTAAGTGTGGTGCCAGTGGGTAAATGAATGAATCAGGGGCCCATCTACGAAGTATCCTATCCTCTATATATAGTGGAGGCCCGGGTGCTCTTCCCTTATCGTTTTGGCGGGAAGGGATCCCACATTCGCCAATTTTGAAGGGGAACCCGTGAACGTGCTCTCCTACCCAAAGATGGTCTTCGCCTGCAAAGTTGCTACGAGTGCTGTAGGGACGGGTCCAGGGATGACGTCTGTCCTGCTGGTGGGTGGCGGTGGCTTTGTTTCACCAGAAGGGAAACCTTGGGAAGATGCCTTGGGAACCCCGGTACGTCCTTCCCCTTTGCACTAAAGGGGAAACTGCTCCGCCCTGCCGTCTGCTGCTCGCCTATCGTTTCCCCACATCATCCTTGACTCCTGAGGCTGCACCTTGCCTCGGAATATCTGCCGCTTCGGAGGGGTCCTAAGGAGGCCCCCTGTGGGTCTTGATGTTGTTCCTTCTTATGAGGCTTGGCCCCTCGCGAGGGCCTTGCCTTCAGTGGTATCATGCCCAATCGTGCTTGCTTGATGAAGTGGGCCAGCCCTGAGCCACAGGCAGGTCTAGGTACAACTATTCCCACAACGCCGACAGTAGCCCACGGGCCCACGGTGCACTCGGGTTGGCTTCTGTGAGAAGCCTTGAGGTCGGAATGAAGTGCCGTGGGCCCTTAACGCCTGTGAGCCAGGTCTAGCGCGCGTCACGCGGCCGATCTCGGGTTCCCCTTGCCTTTTGTCTCCGCTCGAGTTATCAGGAGTCTGACTTGTTGTGTTGGTCCATTATTGCTTTCCCTTCTCCCACACTCGCTCGTCCTCCTCGGTCTCCAACTCCAACCAGCGTCTCCCAGATCTAGTGTTGCACCGTTCCCTTGCCATTTCAGCGATGGCGCCCGCCGGCAAGCAGAAGCCAGTGGCGCAAGGTCCTGCCTCGGCTCCCCCGCTCTTGGAGTGCGCCCTCTCCAAGGACGTGGATCTCGTCCCCGTATTTCCATGGACTGCGGCCGAGTCCAACGAGCATGGGTGGACCCTGATCTGGCCTGGCGCCATAGAGAAACGACCTGCGTCGAAGATGGTATACCCCTTCTTCCTCCATAGCGTCTTCGCGTGGGCTGGTGCCTGATACGTCTCCAACGTATCTATAATTTTTGATGGTTCCATGCTAGTATCTTGTCAAACTTTGGATGTTTTGTATGCCTTTTATATCTTTTTCGAGACTAACTTATTAACTCAGTGCCAAGTGCCCGTTCCTGTTTTTTCCGTGTTTTGACCCTTTTCAGAGGAGGAGTTTAAACGGTGTCCAAACGGAGTAAAACTTCCAAAAAGATTTTTTCCGAAACAGAAGAAGATCGGGGAGCCTGAGAACCAGGGCAAGGGGCCACCATGGACCCCACAAGCCCCCTAGCCGCGGCCAGGGGGGCCCGCACCTCCCAGGCTTGTGGGCTCCCTGTGCCACCTCTGCCCTATGTCTTTCGCCTATATATTCCCAAAAATTCCAGAAAATATCAGGAGATCATTGAAAGTACTTTTCCGGCGCCGCAAGCTTCTGTCCCCGCAAGATCCCATCTGGGGCACATTCTAGTGCCCTGCCAGAGGGGGGATTCGGATACGGAGGGCTTCTTCATCAACACCATGACCTCTCCGATGATGCGTGAGTAGTTCACCATAGACCTACGGGTCCATAGCTAGTAGCAAGATGGCTTCTTCTCTCTCTTGGAACTTCAGTACAAAGTTCTCATGATCTTCTTGGAGATCTATCTGATGTAATCTTATTTTGCGGTGTGTTTGTCGAGATCCGATGAATTGTGGATTTATGATCAGATTATCTATGAATCTTATTTGAGTTTCTTCTCATCTCTTATATGCATGATTTCATATCCTTGTAATTCTCTTCGATTTGTGGGTTTTGTTTGGCCAGCTTGATCTATGATTCTTGCAATGGGAGAAGTTCTTGGTTTTGGGTTCATACCGTGCGGTGACCTCACCCAGTGATAGAAGGGGTAACGGGGCATGCATCATGTTGTTGCCATCAAGGGTAAAAAGATGGGGTTTTCATCATTGGTTTGAGATTATTCCTCTACATCATGTGATCTTGCTTAAGGCGTTACTCTGTTCGTCATGAATTCAATACACTAGATGCATGCTGGATAGCGGTCGATGTGTGGAGTAATAGTAGTAGATGCAGAAAGTATCGGTCTACTTGTCTCAGACGTGATGCCTATATGTATGATCATTGCCTTAGATATCGTCATGACTTTGCGCGGTTCTGTCAATTGCTCGACAGTAATTTGTTCACCCACCTTAATATTTGCTATTTTGAGAGAAGCCTCTAGTGAACACTATGGCCCCCGGGTCTACTCCATACCATATTTTCAGCCTTACTCTTTTTCTTTGTTGCACTTTCCGCCTTCAGATCTTACTTTGCAATCAATCTTGAAGGGATTGACAACCCCTTGACAACATTGGGTGCAAGCTCGTTTGTGTTTGCGCAGGTACTCTGGACTTGACGAGATTCTCCTACTGGATTGATACCTTGGTTCTCAAACTGAGGGAAATACTTACTGCTCCTGTGCTGCATCACCCTTTCCTCTTCAAGGGAAAAACCGATGGAAGCAAGTCAGTGTCAATGTGTCAATTTTTGGCGCTGTTGTTTGAGAAGTAGCAAGAAGAATTCCTGGCGCCGTTGCCGGGGAGGATCAAGTCAAGAACACATCTAAGTAAGTCGCAAACTCATCTCTTGCATTTACTTATTTGCCTCTCGTTTTCCTCTCCCCCACTTCTGAAAAACAAAAATTTACAAAAAGATTTGCCATTTTCTTTGTTTTCCTTTTTCGTTTGCCGTTTTCTCTCGCTTGCTCCTTGTTCCACTATTGGAAAAAAGTTTTTTGCCATCTGCCAAATCTTTGCCGTTTGCTAGCTGATGGCAAAGAGTGTCTTTGACGTTAGCTTCCACAAAGCGGACTACAAAGCACTGGCTGATGGAATAGAGTGTTTTTTTCCATGAGTCACATCTTTGCCGTCAGCTAGCAGATGACAAAGAGTGTCACAACAGACGGCAAACATGTAGATGGGCCCACCTGACCGCGGGGACGTTAGGGCAAACTGAAGCCCCTTCTTTGCCATCAGCTAGCCGACGGCAAAGAGTCCGGAGGCAGACGGCAAAGAGTCCAGACTCTTTGGCGTCCGCCGGCAGACGACAAGGAGGTAACTCCATTATCTGCTCTTTGCCCCCACCCCGCCCCTCTCTCTCTCACCCACGGCTCAGCCCGCCCCTCTCTCTCTCCCAGTCCTCTCCCCGACGCCCACCGCCGCCAGCACCGTCGCGCCGCCGCCCCCGTCTCGCCGCCGCCCCTGCCGTCGTCGCCGCCGCCGCCCCACCTCCCTCGTCGCTGCCCCAGTGTCCCACATCCCCCTGGCGCCACTGCCCCACCTCTCTCCAACGCCCACCTGAGCCACCACCACCGTCGCGCCGCTACCACACCTCGCCCCCGCCGCCGCTGCCCCACCACCGTCGCGCCGCCGCCCCCGGCGCCGCCCCGCCACCCCCAACACTCCCGGCCCCGCCACAGCCGCCCCTTCCGGTGAGCCCCCACCCCCCCACCCGCATGATTTTTGTTCTTGTTAGTAGTTTGAGTGGTAGTAGTTTTAGTAGTTGTTCTTGTTAGTAGTTTTAGTAGTTTTTCTTGTTAGTAGTTTTAGTAGTTTTAGTAGTTGTTCTTGTTAGTAGTTTTAGTGGTAGATTTAGTTAGTTGGTAGATTTAGTAGGTAGTTTAGTGGTAGATTTTGTTTTGTTAATTAGTGGTAGCTTGTTAAATTTGTTAGGTTAGTTAGTTAGCTTGGTTAGTTAGGTGGAGGAGGAGAAGAGGAGAAGAGGATGAGGAGGAGGACGAGAAGAGGAGAAGAAGAAGAGGAGTAGGAGGAGGAGGAGGAGAAGAGAAAGAAGAAGAAGAAGAAGAAGAGGAGAAGAAAAAAATAAGAAGGAGAAGAAGAAGAAGAAGAAGACGAGAAGAAAAAAATAAGAAGGAGAAGAAGTAAAGAAGAAGAGAAGAAGAGAATAAGAAAAAAATAAGAAGGAGAAGAAGAGAAAAAAGAAGAAGAAGTTGATTTTTTATTCTTTGGTATTTAGTGGTAGCTAGATTCTTTTTCAGTTACTTAGTGGTAGATTCTGTTTTGGTTATTTTTTTGCTGTTTAGTGCTATATAGGTTTAGCGATAGGTTTAGTTAGCTTGGTTAATTAGGTTAGTTAGCTTAATAGAAAGAATAGGAAGAAGAAGAAGAGGAGGAGGAGGAGAAGAGGAGAAGAGGAGGAGGAGAAGAATATGAATAAGAATAAGAAGAAGAAGAAGAAGAGGAGGAGGAGAAGACAAAAATAAGAAGGAGAAGAAGAAAAGAAGAAAAAAAGAAGAAGATAAGAAGAGAAGAAGAATACCTTCTCCTCCTTCTCCTTCTTCTCCTCCTTCTTCTCCTCCTCCTCCTTCTCCTTCTTCTTGATTTCTTCTTCTTCTTCTCCTCCTCCTCTTTCTTCTCCTCTATCTTATTCTCCTTACCTTATTTTCCCCAACAATGATATAATTAGCCCATTTAGCTACAAAATGGCATAAAAACCTTGGTTAGCCCGAGTATGTGTAGATTGGGTTCGTTTTCCCGTATGCTGTGCTCTGGATCCGATGCAGAATTTCGTCAGTGCCTCCCTGTTGTTCTCCAGATGCACATCCTCTCTGTTTATTTCGGAGATGTGTATCAGGAGAACAGCGGGGAGGTGCTGCCGAAATTTTCCGTTGGATCCGGAGCAGAGCATGGGAAAACGAACCCAATCTACACATACTGGGTGGGATTAGGACCTATCTTTACCTATTAGCGTGTAGGTTGCCTGGACGTAATAAAAATGGCGAACCTGATTAACCGATGAATATAAATGCTAAATTATATATAAATATATTTCTTCTGTCTTTAGTGGCTAGGCAAGATGAGTGATCGTGCGTGGATGTATATTGGTCACCCTAGTCAGAAAGAGATGACGAAAGAATGGTTTGTAAAAACAAAGGAATTTGTGAAAGCCGCATTCGCAAATGGCCAGGAAAGAAACTATTGCCCCTGTCCTGGATGCGACAACTATAAAAAGACGACAGAGGCTATAATGATTAAACACCTGCAGAGGAGGGGTTTTAAGCCTAATTATACGGTGTGGACATTTCATGGTGAGTCTATACAACGCACAAGAGCTGAGGTGGTCCGTCGTCGCACGAACGAGCATGGTACCGGGATCGAAGACATGGTGCAAGACTTTGATGATGCTCGGGATTCGGAAGATGAGATGGAGGAATCTGCAAAGGCCTTTTATGAAATGTTGGAGTCTTCAAAACGTCCTCTCCATGAGCACACTGAGCTCTGTCAGCTAGATGCAATTGCACAAGTAATGGCTCTGAAGGCTCAGTTCAACTTGGGAAGAGAATGCTACGACGCGATGATGACACTATTTGGACGCTTCCTACCCAAAGGCCATGTCATGCGTGCAAACCTGTACCAGTCGGACAAAATACTTCATGTACTTAAGATGCCCTATGAGAAGATAGATGCATGTGAGAAAGGATGTGTCTTATTTAGGAAGGAGTATGCACACTTGGACTATTGTCCCAATTGCGAGTCTTGCAGGTGTCTTGTTGTAGACAACGGTATGGGTGAGAAGAGGCAGACCAAAATCAAAGTTAGTGTTCTTCGGTATATGCTAATCGGACCAAGACTTCAACATATTTTCATGGTCGAAGAGAAAGCCAGACAGATGCATAGCACAAATTGGGCAAAAGAACCGAACTAGATGTGGATGGGAAGAAGATGGTGGTACACACATCGGATGGGGAAGCGTGGAAACATTTCGATGGATTGCATCAGGATAAAGCGGAAGATCCAAGGAATCCTCGAGTCTGCATCGCCACGGATGGTTTTAATCCCTTCGGCATGACGGCAACCAAATATAGTTGTTGGCCTGTATTTGTCATTCCACTCAATCTCCCCCCGGACAGATTATGCAAAGAAAGAACATATTTCTGACATTGATAATTCCAGGGCCCAATTATCCGGGGAAGAATATGAATGTGTACCTGCAGCCTCTTAAGGATGAATTGGAAGACGCTTGGGATAATGGGGTGAAGACATACGATGCCACTAGAAAACAAAACTTCAAAATGCATGTGTGGTACATGTACTCTATGCATGACTTGCCGACGTATGCACTATTGTCTGGATGGTGTGTGCATGGAAGGTTCCCGTGCCCCCAATGCAAGGCAGCTCTTTAGTTTCATTGGTTGCAGGAGGGTCGGAAGTATTCTTGCTTTGATTTTCATAGACAGTTCCTGGATCCTGACCATCAGTTCAGAAAAGACAAGAAGAACTTTACCAAAGGTAAAGTTGTCAAGAACTTGGCACCACCTACGTTGACAGGCCAACAGATCCTGGATTAGTTAAACGCCCTCGAGCCTGATCCAGAGCGTCCAGGGTATTTCTTAAGTCCTTCTACGTAGTTTTCTTGATTTCATTCATAGGTGTAGCGCTCAAAATTCTTTCTAATAACTTACAGGTGCCCCCGAGATGGTGTGCGGATAAGATGGATTGTTGGGAGGCATTGGTTGAGGAGTGGTGCACAGGCAGCTGGCGAGCCGTCCACGAGAATGCGAAGGATCTTCGTAGCCAAATGGTTGGTGTGCCACAATATCAAGGCAGCGCCAACTTACTTCAGTTCGGACGAAACTGGGTATGTGATTTGCTTCATGATTCATGCAATTCATTCTTCATGCTAATATTTTGTTCCTCTCTTTTAGGCGGATCACAATAAGACGGAGATGCCACACTTGTACGACCTTCATGGCATGGCCCATACTGCCTCGTACAAGAAGGCGAAGGCATTCTCTGAGTCTGACCTGGATGATCCTAATAACTTCACCAACATATCATCCCACCACAAGCTCATGGCATACAAGGACGCGGGGAAGGCTACGAAAGGGGATGACTTTAACCCTAGCCAGGAACCTTTGGATCCAGAGCTGGTGATGATATCTGGTGGCTGGAGGCCCCATGGCTCGATAGCCATTGGAGATGGGATAATACGTTGTCCACTCACTCTCCCGGAGATCAAGGCGCGCTAGTGGAGCAGCTGTCCTGAGATAACACGTCGTCCACGGCCAGTCGATCTTGCCATCGAGGTTAGTTGTACGGACTAAGAACACTTTCATCCATTTCATTATGTGTGTCACCATAGATCATTACTGTGGTAACGAGGAATGGTGTTTCAGGCTGCTCTTGAGAAAGAGAGATTGGCAAACCAGGCTGCTCTTGAGAAAGAGAGATTGGCAAGCCAGGCTGCTTCTCTTGATGAGAGGGACCAGACCACGACAATATTGACTGAGCAGGAGAGGTCCCGCAATAAGGCGGGTCAACGGGCCCTGTACGAGCTTTTTGTGGTACGTTTTTTTCACATTAGCCAAATCATGTGTGTAATGTCTGATTCATTACTAACTAATACAACCCACTCTTCAGGGTCTGTGCGAGAAGAGCGGTCGAGTCCCTCCGCCGATGGCCGTCTTCTCTTAGATTGGCACGGTGAGTTTCATTATAAACTAGTATTAATAACTGAGTGTCATCATGCTAACCGAGACATTGCAAAATATCTATTCTGCAGAATAACTCCCGAGAGGCATCGCACGACCCTTCTCCAGGTGTTTCTCCTACTTGATGACCACTACGGTAAGTTTCTCTTCTCCTCTTTCATATTCTCCTTGCCATAATTTCCCGAACAATGACATAATTAGCCCATTTAGCTCCACAAAGACATAGTTAAGCTAATTTAGCTCCAAGAAGAGGAGAAGAGGAGAAATGAAAAGGAAGAACAAAAAGAAGAAGAGAAAGAGAAGAGAAGGAGAAGGAGAAGAAGGAGGAGGAGAAGAAGGAGAAGGAGGAGGAGGAGGAGGAGGAGAAGGAGGAGAAGGCCAAGGACCTTCTAGTCCTCCTCCTCCTCCTCCTCCTTTATTTCTTCTTCTTCTCCTCCACATCCTATTTCTTCTCCTCTTTCATATTCTCCCTACCTTAATTTCCCCAACAATGACATAATTAGCCCATTTAGCTCCAAAATGCCATAATAACCTCAAAATGACATAAGAACCTTGGTTAGCTCATTAATATTATATACTTAGCTTGTTTTCCTCTAAAATGGGATAATTAGCCCATTTAGCTCCAAAAAGACATAGTTAGCTAATTTAGCTCCAAGAAGAGGAGAACAGGAGAAGAAATAGGAAAAATGAAAAGAAAGAAGAAGAAGAAGAAGAGAAGTAGGAGAAGGAGGAGGTGGAGGAGGAGGAGTAGGAGAAGGAGGAGAAGGCCAAGGACCTTCTAGTCCTTCTTCTCCTCCTCCTTCCTCTTTATTTCTTCTTCTTCTCCTCCTCCTCCTCTTTCTTCTCTTTCATATTCTCCTTGCCTTAATTTTTCCAACAATGACATAATTAGCCCATTTAGCTCCAAAATGCCATAATAACTTCAAAGTGGCATAAGAACCTTGGTTAGCTCATTAATATTATATACTTAGCTTGTTTTCCTCTAAAATGGGAAAATTAGCCCATTTAGCTCCAAAAAGACATAATTAGCTATTTAGCTCCAAGAAGAGGAGAAGAGGAGAATAAATAGGAAAAATGAAAAGAAAGAAGAAGAAGAAGAAGAGAATAAGGAGAAGGAGGAGGAGGAGGAGGAGGAGGAGAAGGCCAAGGACCTTCTAGTCCTTCTCCTCCTCCTCCTCCTACTCCTCCTTCTTATTTATTTCTTCTTCTTCTCCTCCTCCTCCTCTTTATTCTCCTCTTTCATATTCTCCTTGCCTTAATTTCCCCAACAATGACATAATTAGCCCATTTAGCTGCAAAAAGACATTATAAGCTCAAAAGGGCATAAGAACCTTGGTTAGCTCATTAATATTATATACTTAGCTTGTTTTCCTCTACAATGACATAATTAGTCCATTTAGCTCGACAAAGACATAGTTAGATAATTTAGCTCCAAGAAGAGGAGAAGAGGAGAAATGAAAAGGAAGAACAAAAAGAAGAAGAGAAAGAGAAGGAGAAGGAGAAGAAGGAGGAGGAGAAGAAGAAGAAGGAGGAGCAGGAGGAGGAGGACAAGGAGGAGAAGGCCAAGGACCTTCTAGTCCTTCTCCTCCTCCTCCTCCTTCTCCTCCTTCTTGTTTATTTCTTCTTCTCCTCCTCCTCCTCCTCCTCTTTCTTCTCCTCTTTCATATTCTCCTTGCCTTAATTTCCCCAACAATGACATAATTAGCCCATTTAGCTCCAAAATGCCATAATAACCTCAAAATGGCATAAGAAACTTGGTTAGCTCATTAATATCATATACTTAGCTTGTTTTCCTTTAAAATGGGATAATTAGCCCATTTAGCTCCAAAAAGACATAGTTAGCAAATTTAGCTCCAAGAAGAGGAGAAGAGGAGAAGAAATAGGAAAAATGAAAAGAACGAAGAAGAAGAAGAAGAGAAGAAGGAGAAGGAGGAGGAGGAGGAGGAGAAGGAGGAGGATAAGGCCAAGGACCTTCTAGTCCTCCTCCTCCTCCTCCTTCTCGTCCTACTTCTTTATTTATTCTTATTCTTCTCCTCCTCCTCTTTCTTCTCCTCTTTCATATTCTCCTTGCCTTAATTTCCCCAACAATGACATAATTAGCCAATTTAGCTCCAAAAAGACATTATAAGCTCAAAATGGCATAAGAACCTTGGTTAGCTCATTAATATTATATACTTAGCTTGTTTTCCTCTATAATGACATAATTAGCCCATTTAGCTCCAAAAAGACATAGTTAGCTAATTTAGGTCCAAGAAGAGGAGAAGAGGAGAAATGAAAAGGAAGAACAAAAAGAAGAAGAGAAAGAGAAGAGAAGGAGAAGGAGAAGAAGGAGGAGGAGAATAAAAAGAGAAGAAGGAGAAGGAGGAGGAGGAGGAGGAGAAGGAGGAGAAGGCCAAGGACCTTCTAGTACTTCTCCTCCTCCTCCTTCTCCTCCTTCTTCTTTATTTCTTCTTATTCTTCTCCTCCTCCTCTTTCTTCTCCTTTTTCATATTCTCCTTGCCATAATTTCCCCAACAATGACATAATTAGCCCATTTAGCTCCAAAAAGACATTATAATCTCAAAATGGCATAAGAACCTTGGTTAGCTCATTAATATTATATACTTAGCTTGTTTTCCTCTATAATGACATAATTAGCCCATTTAGCTCCAAAAAGACATAGTTAGCTAATTTAGCTCCAAGAAGAGGAGAAGAGGAGAAATGAAAAGGAAGAACAAAAAGAAGAAGAGAAAGAGAAGAGAAGGAGAAGGAGAAGAAGGAGGAGGAGAATAAGAAGAGAAGGAGAAGGAGGAGAAGGAGCCCTCCTTGTTCTACTTCTTCTTCCCTCCTTCTTCTCCTCTTCTTCTCCTATTCTCCTCCTCCTTCTCCTTCTCCTTCTCCTCATCCTCCTCCTCCTCCTCCTTATTCTTGTTTTTTCTTGTTCTTCTTCTCTTCTTGCTTCTTCTCTTTTTTCTTCAATTTAGCTTATTTGTCATATATATGTTGTTGTTGTTCTTCTTCTGACTTTCTTATTCCCATTTTGCAGATTGGATGTACTACATGCATGGAAGCTGGCATTGGATTGCTTTTGTTCCCCTTTTTATTTGAGTTGATGGACAATGTAGAACTATATGTATATGTATATATGGATGAACAATATATGTGCAACTATATGTATGTATATATGGATGAAACTTTGTATGTGTTGGTTCTTTTGATATATGGGATGTACGTTGATGAACAAATGGCATTGATGAGCTTTATATGTATCGTATATGTGTTGTGATCTATTTATCATATATGTGCTATGAATTATATATATATATATGCTGTGAAATAGAAAAAATAAACAAAAATGTGACAATATATGCTCTTTGCCGTCTGCCAGCTGATGGCAAAGGTCTTTGCCATGAGGCAGCTGAGGGCAAACGTGCCACGTGGCACCCAACTGTGCAACCTGGGCAGCAGCAGCTGACCATATAGTATCCTTGCCGTCTGCTTCCAGGGGGGCAGACGGCAAAGAAGAGGGCACAGAGGACGGGGGAGGAGGAGGTGGAGGCAGACGGCAAAGAAGAGGGGGAGGCAGACGGCAAAGAAGAGGGGGGGGAGGTAGACAACAAAGAAGAGGGCACAGAGGAGGGGGGAGGAGGAGGTGGAGGCAGACGACAAAGAAGAGGGGGGAGGCAGACGACAAAGAAGAGGGAGAGGCAGACGACAAAGCCTACGTTAGCCCCTAACGGAGGCAACGCCTGCCGTCTGCCGTCTCGACATATTTGCCGACTGCTCTTATGAAAAGCTGACGGCAAAGCTCTTTGCCGTCCGCTTCGGTGAGGCAGATGGCAAAGAAGCTACAATGCCGTCGTAGGCCGATGCAGAAATTTTTCTGACAGTGGGATTCTTTGCCGTCTGTGATATACTCTTTGCCGTTTGTGATATACTCTTTGCCGTCTGTGGTGGCAGACGGCAAAGAAGCTAATTCCTGTAGTGTTCGCTTGTGTGCTTGCTTGCTTGCTGAAGTCACCATGACTGAAAATACCAAACTTTGTGACTTCTCGAATACTAATAATAATGATTTTATTAGTACTCCGATTGCTCCCGCCACTAGTGCGGAGTCATACGAAATCAATGCCGCTTTGCTGAATCTTGTTATGAAAGAGCAATTTTCCAGCCTTCCTAGTGAAGATGCCGCATCCCATCTTAACACCTTCATTGAGCTTTGCGATATGCAAATAAGAAAGATGTGGATAATGATGTTCTTAAATTGAATCTTTTTTCCTTTCTTGTTGCGAGATCGAGCAAAAACTTGGTTTTCGTCTTTGCCCAAAAATAGTATCGATTCTTGGGATAAGTGCGAAGATGCTTATATATCCAATTATTTTCCGCCGGCTAAGATTGTCTCTCTCCGTAATGATATCATGAATTTTAAGCAACTTGATCATGAACACGTTGCACAATCTTGGGAGAGGATGAAATTGATGATTATAAATTCTCCCGCTAATGGCTTGAGTCTTTGGATGAATATACAAATCTTCTACGCTGGCTTGAATTTCGCTTCTAGAAATATCTTGGACTCCGCCTCAGGTGGAACATTCATGGAAATCACGTTAGGAGAAGCCACAAAACTCCTAGACAATATCATAACGAACTACTCTCAGTGGCACACTGAAAGGCCACCTACTAGTAATATGGTACACGCTATAGAAGAAATTAACTCGTTGAGTGCTAAGTTGGATGAGTTAATGAATTTGGTTGCTTGTAGAAGTGCTCCTTTAGATCCTAATGATATGCTCTTGTCTTCCTTGATTGAGAGTAGCAACGCTAGCTTGGACGTTAATTTTGTTGGTAGGAATAATTTTGGCAACGACAATGCTTTTAGAGGAAACTATGTTCCTAGGCCTTTTCCTAGTAACCCCTCTAATAACTTTGGCAACTCCTACAACAATACTCATGGAAATTACAATAGATTACCCTCTGATCTAGAGAGTAATATCAAAGAGTTTATCAACTCGCAAAAGATTTTCAATGCGTCCATAGAGGAAAAACTACTCAAAATTGACGATTTGGCTAAGAGCATTGATAGATTGTCTAGTGATATTGATGCTTTGAAAGTTAGATGTGCTCCTCCCAACATCAATATGGATGAAGATTTGAAAGCTATGCGTGTTTCCATGAGTGAGAGCAAAGAAAGAACTGCCCAAATTCATGCTAGACATGAATGGCTTAAAAAGGCGTGTTCTCGTGATAAGAATCATGAAGATCTTAAAGTGCTTGGTGTGACTCCCATTGAATCTTTGTTTTCTTATGTCAAACCTAATGATGATGGGGTTTGATATGAATCCACTTTGGTTGAAAAACGCCCCAATGATTCGGAGTCCATCTATCTTGATGCTAAAAGCATTGAAAGTGGAGTAGAAGATATTAAAACTTTGAGTAGTAATGAAATTACTACTTTGTATTTCAAGGAATTCAATTATGATAGTTGCTCCTTGATTGAATGCATTTCCTTGATTCAATCCATGCTAAACTCTCCACACGCTTATAGCCAAAACAAGGCCTTTACCGATCATATCGTCGAAGCTATGATAAAATCTCTTGAAGGGAAACTTGAATTGGAAGTCTCTATCCCTAGAAAGCTTCATGATGAGTTGGAACCTACTATCAAAATCAAAATCAAAAACTATGAATGCAATGCTTTGTGTGATTTGGGTGCTAGTGTTTCCGCGATTCCAAAGTCTTTATGTGATGTTCTGGGTTTTAATGAGATTGAAGAGTGTTCTATTAATTTGCATCTTGCAGATTCTACTGTCAAGGAACCCATGGGAAGGATCAATGATGTTCTTATTATTGCAAATAGGAACTATGTACCCGTGGATTTCATTGTGCTTGACATTGATTGCAATCCTACATGCCCTATTATTCTTGGTAGAACTTTCCTAAGGACTATCTGTGCTATCATCGATATGAAGGAAGGTAATATTAGATTTCAATTTCCTTTAAAGAAGGGCATGCAACATTTTCCTAGAAAGAAAATAAGATTGCCTTATGAATCCTTGATGAGGGCTACTTATGGTTTGAGCAACAAAGACGACGATACGTGATTTTATCGCCTTATGTCTAGCTAAGGGCGTTAAACAATAACGCTTGTTGGGAGGCAACCCAATGAATTTATCTTTTTCTTTCTGTTTTGTTGTGTCCACACCAGCATAATTTTGTTATGATTGTGTTTCTTTTTGTGTTTGCGCCAAGAAAAACCTTTATGACTAGTCTAGGTGATGGTTGTTTGATCCTGCTGGAAAAAGACAGAAACTTTTCGTTCACGAGATGATTTTTCATTTTTGTTCAGAAAGATATTTTGAGTAGATTCTTTTTGCTGCTGGTTTATATATCTTTGGCCCAGGCATTCGTAATTTTTCAGAATTTTGAGGTACCATAAGTAGACGAAGTATACAGATTGCTACCGACTCGTATGTTTTTGACAGATTCTGTTTTTTGTTGAGTTGGTTGCTTGTTTTGATAAAACTATGGATAGTATCAGGGGGTACTAGCCATGGAAAAGTGAGAATACAGTAGCCTAACACCAATATAAATAGAATCCAAGTTTGCTACAGTACCTAAAGGGGTGGTAGTTTGTTTTCTTGTGCTAATGATATCACGAGTTTCTGTTTAAGTTTTGTGTTGTGAAGTTTTCAAGTTTTGGGTGATGTTCTCATGGACAAACAGTAGGGAGTGGAAAGAGCTCAAGCTTGGGGATGCCCAAGGCATCCCAAGCCAAATTCAAGGACACCAAAAAGCCTAAGCTTAGGGATGCCCCGGGAAGGCATCCCCTCTTTGGTCTTCAATCCATCGGTAACATTACTTGGAGCTATATTTTTATTCACCACATGATATGTGTTTTTCTTGGAGCGTCTTGTATCCTAGGAGTCTTTTCTTTTTATTGTGTCACAATCATATTTGCTGCACACCCTTTTTGAGAGATAGACATGCACTCATCGTGATTTTGCTAGAATGCTCATCGTGCTTCACTTATATCTTTTGAGCTAGATAATTTTACTCTATGTGCTTCACATAGATCTTTCGGAGCACGGCGGTGCGTGACTTGGTAGTTGGCTTATGCTATGAAAGTAGTCCCAAAGGTGATAGGTAACCAAAGAGGATACAAAAAACTTCCATCTTCATGTGCATTGAGTAGAAAGAGAAGTCTTGATTCCTCTCAATTAGTTTTGAGACATGGATTTGGTAATATAAAGAGTTATGTTAGTAGGGTGTTGTGAATCTAGACATACTTGTGTTGAAGTTAGTGATTCCCGTAGCATGCACGTATGGTGAACCGCTATGTTAGGAAGTCGGGGCATAATTGATCTATTGATTGTCATCCTTTGTGTTGTGGTCGGGATCGCGTGATGGTTAACACCTACCAACCCTTCCCCTAGAAGTATGCGTTTAGCACTTTGTTTCGATTACTAATAAGAACTTTTGCAACAAGTATGTGAGTTCTTCATGACTAATGTGAGGCCATGGTATAGATGCACTTTCACCTTCCACCATTGCTAGCATCTCTAGTGTCGCGCAACTTTCGCCAGTACACAAACCCACCATATGGCTTCCTCAAAACAGCCACCATACCTACCTACTATGTCATTTTCATAGCCATTCCAAGATATATTGCCATGCAACTACCACCGTTCCATCTCATGACTTGTGCTGTCACTCTCATATTTCCTATGCATGACCGTAAGATAGCTAGTGAGATGTTTCAACGTCATACGCCAAGCTAGATCGTTGCACATCCTGGTACACTGTCGGAGGCATTTCCTATAGAGTCATCATCGTTCTAAGCTTCGAGCTGTGAGTAAATAAAAGTGTGATGATCATCATTATTGGAGCATTGTCCCATGTGAGGAAATAAAAAAAGAATAAGAAAAGAAGAGGCCAAAGAGCCCAAATAAAAATAGAGAAAAAAGAGGCCCAAGTGCCCAAATAAAAAAAAGAGAAGAGAGAAAAAGAGAGAAGGGACAGTGCTACTATCTTTTTCCACACTTGTGCTTCATAATAGCACCATGATCTTCATGATTGAGAGTCTCTTGTTTCGTGACCACCATATGCTAGTGAGAATTTTTACTATATAACTTGGCTTGTATATTCCAATGATGGGCTTCCTCAAATTGCCCTAGGTCTTCGTGAGCAAGCAAGTTGGATGCACACCCACTAGTTCTCCTATTGACCTTTCACATACTTAATAGCTCTAGTGCATCCTTTGTATGGCAATCCCTACTCATTCACATTTATATCTATTAATGGGCATCTCCATAGCCCTTTGATACGCCGAGTCAATGCGACCATCTCCTCCTTTTTGTCTCACAACCACCACCACACTCTATTCCACCTATAGTGCTATATCCATGGCTGACGCTCATGTATTGCGTGATAGTTATAAAAAGTTTGAGAAAGTAAGAGTGTGAAGACAATTACTTGGCCAATACCGGGGTTGTGCATGATTTACATTTGTTGTGTGAGGATGATGGACCATAGCCAGACTATATGATTTTGTAGGGATAACTTTCCTTGGCCTTGTTATTTCGAAAGTTCATGATTACCTTGCTAGTTTGCTTGAAGTATTATTGTTTTCATGTCAATAGAAATCTATTGTTTTGAATCTTTTGGATCTGAACATTCATGTCACATGAATGAAGTTACAAAGGACAACTATGCTAGGTAGCATTCCACATCAAAAATTGTGTCTTTATCACTTCCCTACTCGAGGACGAGCATGAGTTAAGCTTGGGGATGCTTGATACGTCTCCAATGTATCTATAATTTTTGATAGTTCCATGCTATTATCTTGTCAAACTTTGGATGTTTTGTATGCCTTTTATATCTTTTTTGAGACTAACTTATTTACTCAGTGCCAAGTGCCATTTCCTGTTTTTTCCGTGTTTTTGACCCTTTTCAGAGGAGGATTTTAAACGGAGTCTAAACGAAAGAAACTTCCAAAAAGATTTTTTTTGAAACAGAAGAAGATCGGGGAGCCTGAGAACTAGGGTAGGGGGCCACCAGGGACCCCACAAGCCCCTTAGCTGTGGCCAGGGGGGCCCGCGCCTCCCAGGCTTGTGGGCTCCCTAGGCCACCTCTGCCCTAGGTCTTTTGCCTATATATTCCCAAAAATTCCAGAAAAAATCAGGAGATCATCGAAAGTACTTTTCCGCCAACGCAAGCTTCTGTCTCCGCAAGATTCCATCTGGGGCACGTTCTGGTGCCCTGTCGGAGGGGCATTCGGATACGGAGGGCTTCTTCATCAACACCATGACCTCTCCGATGATGCGTGAGTAGTTCACCATACACCTACGGGTCCATAGCTAGTAGCTAGATGGCTTCTTCTCTCTCTTGGATCTTCAGTACAAAGTTCTCCATGATCTTCATGGAGATCTATCCGACGTAATCTTCTTTTGCGGTATGTTGTCGAGACCCAATGAATTGTGGATTTATGATCAGATTATCTATGAATCTTATTTGAGTTTCTTCTAATCTCTTATATGCATGATTTCATATCCTTGTAATTCTCTTCGAGTTGTGGGTTTTGTTTGGCCAGCTTGAACTATGATTCTTGCAATGGGAGAAGTGCTTTGTTTTGGGTTCATACCGTGCGGTGACCTCACCGAGTGACAGAAGGGGTAGCGAGGCACGTATCGTGTTGTTGCCATCAAGGGTAAACAGATGAGGTTTTCATCATTGGTTTGAGATTATCCCTCTACGTCATGTCATCTTGCTTAAGGCGTTACTCTGTTCGTCATGAACTCAATATACTAGATGCATGCTGGATAGCGGTCGATGTGTGGAGTAATAGTAGTAGATGCAGAAAGTATCGGTCTACTTGTCTCGGACGTGATGTTTATATGTATGATCATTGCCTTAGATATCATCATGACTTTGCGCGGTTCTATCAATTGCTCGACAGTAGTTTGTTCACCCACCATAATATTTTCTATTTTGAGAGAAGCCTCTAGTGAACACTATGGCCCCCGGGTCTACTCCACACCATATTTTCAGCCTTACTCTTTAACTTCATTGCACTTTCCACCTTCAGATCTCACTTTGCAATCAATCTTGAAGGGATTGACAACCCCTTTACAGCGTTGGGTGCAAGTTCATTTGTGTTTGCGCAGGTACTCTAGACACTTGGCTCGATTCTCCTACTAGATTGATACCTTGGTTCTCAAACTGAGGGAAATACTTACTGCTCCTGTGCTGCATCACCCTTTCCTCTTCAAGGGAAAACCAACGCAAGCTCAAGAGGCAGCAGAAGGATTTCTGGAACCGTTCCCGGGGAGGATCAAGTTCTAAGTGAAGCTCATCCAAGTAAGTGTCGGAAACTCATCTCTTGCATTTACTTTTTTGCCTCTCGTTTCCCTCTCCCCCACTTATGAAAAATAAAAATTTACAAAAGTATTTGCCATTTTCGTTTGCCTTTCCTTTGCTTGCGTGCTATGTGCCTTCAATATGCTTGCATCTTCGCTTGCTAAAAATCTTTGATATTTATCCTCATCCACTTCCTAATCTCTTTAAGATATCCAATTATGTTGATCCAATTGCTAGTGAGTTGAGTGCACTTGACTTTCTCTATGGAGTTTTGCTTGAGATGCGTGAATCTTAAAATCGTGATGAAGAAATTTATGAGGTGATTCAAGAGGGCTCCTTGAATGAAAAGCATGATTGCAATGCTTTCACTATAAATCTTATTAGTATCAATCATGCTAAAAATATGCAAAACCCTAAGCTTGGGGATGCTAGTTTTGCTATGTCCACTACTTGTGGTAATGATCATGATTGGGGTAATGATTTTTCTTATGATCTTGAAAAATTTTTTAAGCCTCATGATGAATATGATATTTTCAATAATATTGAAAGTGGGATTGGAGAAGTCATGACTTTAGTTGATGATAATCCCACTATTTTTGAAGACTGTCAACTTTGCATGCATGTGGATCATGAAAAGAATATCCTATGTGATAGCTATATTGTTCAATTTGATTATGATCCCGCATGTAATTGTATTGAGAGAGGAAAATATTGTGGTAGAAACATTCATATCACTAAATTAACTCTCGTTATGTTGAGATTGATATTGTCTCTTTCTTCTTCCTTGCATATGGTAACTATTGGTTGTCTTGACAATCTGTTTTCCAATAAAGTGCCTATTCATAGGAAGTATGTTAGACTTAGATATGTTTGTCACATGTTTCATGATGCTCTCTTCGTGTCCGATTGCTATCTTTTGTGTGAGCGTCATTGAATTATCAATGCCTAGCTAAGGGCGTTAAACAATAGCGCTTGTTGGGAGGCAACACAATGAATTTATCTTTTTTTCTTTATGTTTTCTTGCGTCCACACCATCATAATTCTGTTATGATTGTGTTTTTTGTGTTTCTTTTTGTGTTTGAGCCAAGCAAAACCTTTATAACTAGTTTTGGTGATGGTTGTTTGATCCTGCTGGAAAAAGGCAGAAACTTTTCGCTCATGAAATTATTTTATCATTTTATCCAGAAAGAGATTTTGAGTTGATTCTTTTTTATTCTGGTTGATATGCCTTTTGCCCAGGCTGTCGTAATTTTTTTAGTATTTTGAGGTACCAAAAGTATACGAAGTATACATATTGCTACAGACTGGTCTGTTTTTGACATATTCTGTTTTAGTTGTGTTGGTTGCTTGTTTTGATGAAACTATGGATAGTATCGGGGGGTACTAGCCATGGAAAAGTGAGAATACAGTAATCTAATACCAATATAAATAGAAATCAAGATTGCTACAGTACCTAAAGAGGGGGTAGTGTGTTTTCTTGTGCTAATGATATCATGAGTTTCTGTTTAAGTTTTGTGTTGTGAAGTTTTCATGTTTTGAGTGATGTTCTCATGGACAATGGGATAAAGAGTGGAAAGATCTCAAGTTTGGGGATTCCCAATGCATACCAAGCCAAATTCAAGGACACCGAAAAGCCTAAGCTTGGGGATGCCCCGGGAAGGCAACCCCTCTTTCGTCTTCAATCCATCGGTAACATTACTTGGAGCTATATTTTTATTCACCACATGATATGTGTTTTGCTTGGACCGTCTTGTATCGTAGGAGTCTTTTCTTTTTGTTGTGTCACAATCATCCTTGCTGCACAACTTTTGAGAGATACATGCACTCATTGTGAATTTGCTAGAATGCTCATTGTGCTTCACTTATATCTTTTGAGCTAGACCATTTTGCTCTATGTGCTTCACTTAGATCTTTTAGAGTAGGGCGGTGCGTAACTTGGTAGTTGGCTTCTGCTATGAAAGTAGTCTCAAAGGTGATAGGTACGCAAAGAGGATACAATAAAGCTTCCATCTTCATGTGCATTGAGTAGAAAGAGAAGTTTGATTCCTCTCAATTAATTTTGAGACGTGGATTTGGTAATATTAAGAGTTATGTTAGTAGGGTGTTGTGAATCTAGAAATACTTGTATTGGAGTTAGTGATTCCCATAACATGCACGTATGGTGAACCTCTATGTTAGGAAGTCGGAGCATAATTGATCTATTGATTGTCATCCTTTGTGTTGCGGTCGGGATCGCGCGATGGTTAAAACCTACCAAGCCTTCCCCTAGGAGTATGCGTTTAGCACTTGGTTTCGATTACTAATAAAAACTTTCGCAATAAGTATGTGAGTTCTTCATGACTAATGTCAGTCCATGCTATAGATGCACTTTCACCTTCCACCTTTGCTAGCTTCTCTAGTACCGCGCAATTTTTACCGGTGCACAAACCCACCATATGCCTCCTCAAAACAACAACCATACCTACCTACTTTGGCATTTTCATAGCCAATCGAAGATATATTGCCATGCAACTCCCACCGTTACGTCCCATGACTTGTGCCGTCACTCTCATATTGCCATTGCATGATCGTAATATAGCTAGCGAGATGTTTCAACGTCATACGCTAAGCTAGGTGGTTGCACATCCCGGTACACTGCCGGAGGCATTTCCTATAGAGCCATCATCGTTCTAAGCTTTGAGAGTGAGTAAATAAATGTCTGATGATCATCAGTATTAGAGCATTGTCCCATGTGAGGAAATTAAAAAAAAGAGGCCAAAGTTGCCTACATAAAAAAAAAGAGATATGGAAAGAGGCCAAAGAGCCCAAACAAAAAAAAGAAAAAAAAGGAGAGAGAAAGAGAGAAGGGACAATGCTATTATCTCTTTCCACACTTGTGCTTCATAATAGCACCATGTTCTTCATGATTGATAGCTTCTCGTTTTGTCCCCACCATATGCTAGTGGGAATCTTCATTATATAACTTGGCTTCTATATTCCAATGATGGGCTTCCTGAAAATTGCCCTAGGTCTTCGTGAGCAAGCAAGTTGGATACACACCCACTAGTTCTCCTTTGAGCTTTCACATACTTATAGCTCTAGTGCATCCGTTGTATGGCAATCCCTACTCATTCACATTGATATCTATTAATGCGCATCTCCATAGTCCTTTAATACGCCGAGTCAATGTGACCATCTCCTCCTTTTTGTCTCACAACCACCACCACACTATATTCCACCATAGTTCTATATACATGGCTTACGCTCATGTATTGCTTGAGAGTTGAAAAAGGTTTGAGAAATTAAGAGTGCGAAAACAATTACTTGGCCAATACCGGGGTTGTGCATGATTTAAATTAGTTGTGTGGGGATGATGGAGCATAGCCAGACTATATGATTTTGTAGGGATAACTTTCTTTGGCCTTGTTATTTCGAAAGTTCATGACTACATTGCTAGTTCTCTTGAAGTATTATTGTTTTCATGTCAATAGCAAACTATTGTTTTGAATCTAACGGATCTGAACATTCATGTCACATGAAAGAAGTTACAAAGGACAACTATGTTAGGTAGCATTCCACATAAAAAATTCAGTCTTTATCACTTCCCTACTCGAGGACGAGCAGGAGTTAAGCTTGGGGATGCTTGATAAGTCTCCAACGTATCTATAATTTTTGATGGTTCCATGCTATTATCGTGTCAAACTTTGGATGTTTTGTATGCCTTTTATATCTTTTTTGGGACTAACTTATTAACTCAGTGCCAAGTGCCAGTTCCTATTTTTTCTGTGTTTTTGACCCTTTTCAAAGGATGATTTTAAACGGTGTCCAAACGAAATAAAACTTCCAAAAAGATTTTTTCCGGAACACAAGATACGCACGGGACTTGAGAACCAAGGCAGGGGCCACCAGGGGATTCCACAAGCCCCCTAGGCGCGGCTAGGGGGGCCGCGCCTAGCAGGCTTGTGGGCCACCTATGGATCATCTGCCCTATCTCTTTCGCCTATAAATTCCTGAAAAATCGAAAACTGCACGAGAGATCCACGAAAATACTTTTCCACCGCCGCAAGCTTCTGTCTCCGCAAGATCCCATCTGGGGCACATTCTGGTGCCCTGCCGGAAGGGGGATTCGGATACAGAGGGCTTCTTCATAAACACCATAACCTCTCCGATGATGCGTGAGTAGTTCACCATAGACCTTCGGGTCCATAGCTAGTAGCTAGATGGCTTCTTCTCTCTCTTGGATCTTCAATACAAAGTTCTCCATGATCTTCATGGACATCTATCCGATGTAATCTTCTTTTGCGATGTGTTTGTCGAGATCCGATGAATTGTGGATTTATGATCAGATTATCTATGAATCTTATTTGACTTTCTTCTGATCTCTTATATGCATGATTTCATATTCTGGTAATTCTCTTTGAGTTGTGGGTTTTGTTTTGCCAACCTGATCAATGATTCTCGCAACGGGAGAAGTGCTTGGTTTTGGTTTCATACCGTGCGGTGACCTCACCCAGTGATAGAAGGGGTAGCGAGGCACGCATCATGTTGTTCCCATCAAGGGTAAAACGAAGGGGTTTACATCATTGGTTTGAGTTTATCCCTCTACATCATGTCATCTTGCTTAAGGCGTTACTCTGTTCGTCATGAACTCAATATACTAGATGCATGCTGGATAGCGGTCAATGTGTGGAGTAATAGTAGTAGATGCAGAAAGTATCGGTCTACTTGTCTCAGATGTGATGCCTATATGTATGATCATTGCCTTAGATATCGTGATGACTTTGCGCGGTTCTATCAATTGCTCGACAGTAATTTGTTCACCCACCGTAATATTTGCTATTTTGAGGGAAGCCTCTAGTGAGCACTATGGCCCCCGGGTCTACTTCACATCTTATTTTCAGCCTTACACTCTTACTTCGTTGCACTTTCGGCCTTCATATCTCACTTTGCAATCAATCTTGAAGGGATTGACAACCCCTTTATAGCGTTGGGTGCAAGCTCGTTTGTGTTTGTGCAGGCACTCTGGACACTTGGCTCGATTCTCCTACTGGATTGATACCTAGGTTCTCAAACTGAGGGAAATACTTACTGCTCCTATGCTGCATCACCCTTTCCTCTTCAAGGGAAAAACCAATGCAAGCTCAAGAGGCAGCACATTCCTATATATCAATCTTTGTTTCTCGACCATTCCAAAAACCCTCGTGACGTCCAGGATGTCATGCCGGACTCAGAAAAACATTCGATTGCCAACATAAATAATTCAACTATAAAGAAACGTCACCGAACATTAAGTGTGCAGACCCTGCGGCTTCGAGAACTATGTAGACATGACCGAGACATTCTCCGGTCAATATCCAACAGCGGGACCTGGATGCCCATATTGGATCGTACATATTCTACGAAGATCTTATCGGTTGAACCTCTATGAAAGGATTCAGTTAATCCCGTATAATGTTCCCTTTGTCCTTCGGTATGTTACTTGCCCGAGATTCGATCATCGGTATTTCTATACCTATTTCAGTCTCATTATGGGCAAGTCTATTTACTCATTCCGTAATAGAAGATCCCGTGGGTAACTCTTTAGCCACATTGCTTGCAAGGCTCGATTGTGATGTTGTATTACCGAGTGGGCCCCGAGATACCTCTCCGTCTTACGGAGTGACAAATCCGAGTCTTGATTCATGCTAACTCAGCATACACCTTTGAAGATACCCGTAGAGCACATTTATAGTCACCCTGTAACGTTGCGATGTTTGATACACACAAGGCATTCCTCAAGTGTCAGTGAGTTACATGATCTCATGGTCATAGGAACGTATACTTGACACGAAGAAAACAATAGCAACAAAATGACACGATCACATGCTACGTTTATAGTTTGGGTCTTGCCCATCACATCATTCCCCTAATGATGTGATCCTGTTATCAACTGACAACACTTGTCTATGGCTAACCATATTTGACCAACGAGTTAATCAACTAGAAGCTCACTAGGGACATTGTTTTGTCTATATATCCACACATGCATTTGTGTTTCCATTCAATACAATTACAACATGGATAATAAACGATTATCTTGAAATAGGAAATATAATAATAAATATTTTATTTTTCCCTCTAGTGCATATTTCCAACACACATGTGTAGCTACAATGCAACAAACACCTCCTAGTTCCCCCGGGAAGATCCACTTAATGGTACATATATGATTGAACCTCTAAGCCTGATGATGATGTTGCACAACTATCCTAGCTAGCCTTCAGCTTTGTGCCATTACACCGGCCAGCCAACACATTTTCCTTTTGTCTAGTCTCAAAGAGTGAGCAATGTATAAGGGAGGAAGTTGTACCCACAGTAGGATATTTAAAGTCATTTGCCATGTTTGTACTCATGCTGAGGTTTGAAGGGTTTCCCAATCTAACGTTTCTTTCGAATATCACTTTTTGGTAGGTTAAACGGTAACCTTACAAATGTTAAAATATCAATAGTCTTGTGTGTCCAGTAGGTGGGCAAGATGAGTGATCGTGCGTGGATGTACATCAGTGACACTAGTCAGAAAGAGGTGACGAAAGAATGGTTAACAAAAACCAAGGAGTTTGTGAAAGCCGCATTCACAAATGGCCAGAAAACAACCTGGTGCCCCTGCCCTCGGTGCGACAACTTAAAAAGAGGACACAAGATGAAATGGGTGAACACCTGTAGAGGAGGGGTTTTAAGGAAATTATACAGTGTGGATATTTCATTGTGTGTCTTCCCAATGTACCAGAGGTGAGGTGGTTCATCGTCGTACCGACAAGCATGGTACCGGGATCGAAGACATGGTGCAAGACTTTGATGATGCTGAAGATTCAGATTATGAAATGGAGGAATCTGCAAAGGCATTCCATGAAATGTTGGAATCTTTGAAACGTCCTCTCCATGAGCACACTGATCTTTCTCAACTTGATGTCATTGCGCAAGTAATGGCTTTGAAGGCTCTATTGAACTTGAGCAGAGAATGCTATGATGCAATGACGACCCTATTTGGAAACTTTCTACCCAAAGGCCATGTCATGCCTGCAAACCTATACCAGTCTGAGAAAAGAATCCGTGTACTTAAGATGCCCTATGATAAGATATATGCCTATGAGAAAGGGTTTGCCTTATTTAGGCTTGAGTATGCAGACTTGAACTATTGTCCCATTTGCAAGTCTTCCAGGTATGCTATGGTAGACAACGGTATGGGTGGGAATAGGCAGAACAAAATCCCAGTTAATTTTATTTGGTATATGCTAATCATACCAAGAGTTCAACGTATTTCCATGGTCGAAGAGATGACCAGACAGATGACGTGGCAAAAATTGGGCAAAAGAACCGAACTAGATGCAGATGGGAATAAGATGTCGGGTACACACATCGGATGCAGAAGCGTGGAAGCACTTTGATGCATTACATCCGGATAAAATGGTAGATCCGAGGCATCCTCGAGACTGTGTCGCCACGGATGGGTTCAATCCCTTTGGTATGATGGAAACCCAATACAGTAGTTGGCCTGTATTTGTTATTCCACTCAATCTCCCCCCCGAAATATTATGCAAAGAAAGATCATATTCCTGACATTGATAATTCTAGGGTCCAACTATCCAGGGAAGAATATCAATGTGTACATGCAGCCTCTTAAGGATGAATTCCAAGAACCTTGGGATAACGGGTTCAACATATATGACCCCACAAGAAAAGAAAACTTGAAAATGCATGTCTGGTACATGTACTCAATGCATGACTTGTGAGTGTATGCGTTATTTGTTGGCTAGTATGTGCATGGAAGGTTCCCGTGCCACACATGCATGGCAGCTCTTCAGTTTCATTGGCTGCAGGGGGGTCGGAATTACTTGACTTGCATAGACAGTTCCTCGATCCTCGCCATCAGTTCACAAAAGACAAGAAGAACTTTATCAAAGGTAAAGTTGTCAAAAACTTGACACCACGTGCGCTGACATGCCTGGACTCACACGACATGCTTGTCGGATGTGCCTTACTTCAAAGACCTCCTTATTCCACACAAAATCGACATGACGCGAAGTGAAAATAATATCGGAGAGCCATTTGTGGTACATTGTTCGGCATAGAGGGGAAGTCAAAGGATAAACCTAAGGCTAGAGTCGTTCAGGGGACCCTATGTGATAGACCATTCCAAAACATCAGACATCGAAAGGAAAGAAGAACTGGTCGTAGCCAAAGGCTTGGTTCAATCTTGGAAGACCAGCTATGAGGGAAATTATCTTGTATGGCTTCGGGTAGGCAGATGGCAAAGGGCCTGGGCAGGTAGATGGCAGAGGGCTTCAGACAGGCAAATGGCAAAGGTCTAGAGACACGCAGATGGTAAACTTTGCCGTCAGCTGGGGGATGGAAAAGTATGCCGTTAGCCACCTAATGGTGATAACAGCCATACGTTGTCATTAAGTTTCTTTGCCATCCGATGTGCCTGGCAGGTGGCAAATAGACACATTGTCGGCATGAGCAACGACGAAACTGTTGCCATCTGTCGGCAGATGGCAAAGATGATGGAAAACGACAAAGAACCTGATTACTGTAGTGTACCTTGAAAACTACCCAAATGGAGTGGAGGAAACGAAGGTTATAATATATAATTCATGCTACCATGATAATGGTTTAGAAGTCTTCCTAAAGGCGGTCAAGGATGGACGGGTGATCATCACAAGGGGTTGGACACAAGTTGTGCGCACTTCCCGCATGAAGGATGGCACATTATTGTATTCCGCTTCTTCAACACCATCAACAACCGAAAGGATTTACAATTCCCTCTTCACCTTTACCTCCTCTAGTAGTATATATTTTAGTTCAACGTATTTAATCTTCTGCCAAACTATGTAACCATCGAACATGTACTGAGCTTTTGATTTATGCATTGACAGTTGAACCACTTTAATTAGCGTATGTATTGATAGATATTAAATCCACATTTTGTAATAATTTTTTTGAAATTTCTAATTCTAATAATAAATTAATGAAAATAAGCTATTAGGTAATAAATTACAGTGCGCATAGTTATAACGAATAAACGTGTGCGATGGTGTGATACATTACACACATTTGTTGAAGAATAGCGTGTTTGGTTATCTGCTTGGTAACACATGGTCGCATATTTTGCACGTGTGCGATTTGTGCAATGTCACACATTTGTTTCCAAGCCATAACCGTGTGTGATTAACGTCAATAGCACAAATGATTCCAATCCCAAGTGCGTGTGTAATGTAGGATGATAGGAAGACGGTTGACAAATGAAGTGTGTGTGCGATCACAATAACTATCACACATGATTATTAAATTGGCATGTCCGCAATATTAGAGCCACTGCACGTAGTTAGAAGCTTCAGACTATGTGCCATAATGTAGCTATCACAAACAGGTCATGGAATAGAATGTTTGGGATATCCATATTTCGCACATGGATATATCTGCACCATTGTTTCAGATGTGCGGTTGGTCACATACGTAATGTGAAAATGTGGCGGCTCAGATAGGCAATGAATTCCCATATGCTTACGTTAGGCGAATTGTCAACAAGCGATCGACCCATCACAAACGATGTTTTGGTGTCGTGTGGGATGGCCACCCTGTCACCCACACATCCAAGGTGACGGTTTAGAACTACGTTGTGGAAAGGCGTTATAAACTATTTTTATAGCACCTAACGATACCAGTACACTCATATGGTGTAGGTGAGGTGGCAAAGACCAACTTGTGTTCATGTTCATCGTGATGGAACCATGTGGTGGTGCATCATATTCCACCATGGCCATCATCTTGTCCAATGGAGGGACGGGATTCTCGAGGATTACCGTGTCATCATATATGTTACCTAGGAGCAAGGGATAAGACATAATATAGGTAGAGGTTAAGTTGTTACAAGTTTAAATGGCCTCACATGCCCTATCAACTACCTCACTCTCTCTATGTGGTGGCTCACACATTCCCTCAAGGTAGGTTCACTCAAACTCACATATGGTGGAGTCACTCATCTCACTGAAGTGGTGGGGGTTATGGATCTCCTCCCATGGGAATTGGGGTAGTTCATCATATATGGAGCTAGTGGTGACGGCACTCTCACTCTCAGTATGGTGGTATAAGTTGCTCCTCTCATCTCCAAACGCCGCCGTGGTCAAAGGGAAAATCCCATGCTCAACCATCTCGCCACCTTCCTCGTGGAAGAAGGACGAATATGGCACATCATCACTTGCCTTCAAGACCGAAGGGAAAATCCCATGCTCGATCAGCTCACTGTCGCCTCCAAAGATGGAAGCATAATCCTGGCTCTACACCTTGTCGATCGCCTCCAGAGCATGTTCCTTGATTAGCTCCGTAGGCATACTCGTGGCGCCGCCATCTTAAAAAACAATAGTGGTAGAATCGGCATCGTTAATGCCACAAAGAGGGATGGCAGTTAATTCGAACTTGGGAGTGTTGTCTTGGAGCTCGTGGGGCTTGGACATCTTCATTGTACCATCATTATGCTCGTAGCGTTGGAGCTTTGTCATTGCAAAGTGTGCTTGGGGTCGAGTAGCCTTGGCCTTGAGTTCTTTTTTGTCTTGATAGCACCAGTGTAGAGTTCTTCAACAGACTCGTAGTTGTTGGCGAAGATAGTCTTGGCGATGTCGTTGTTCAATCCCATCATGAAGTGGAACTTCATCCAAATGGGGTCGTCCATGCTGGCTTGCTGCAAAGCTTTCTTCGTCTTCCCGAAGTACTCGTCGAGGGACTTGGATCCTTGTATGGTGTTCTCCAATTGGCGTTGAAGATTCTCCATGTATGTAGAAGGCACAAACTCGTGTCGCATAGCTTTATTTGTCTTGTACCAACTTGTGTCGGAGCTCTTCGAAGGTGTCTGAAGCCACCATGTTGACGCATAGTCATGGAAGTTAATTGTGGCACGCTTCATTTGATAGTCGGGAGGGACATTAAGTAGCTTGAGGTAGGTGTCCATCTTGCGCTCCCACTCGAGTTACTCTTCAGCGTCATGAGTCCCATATAATGGAATCTCATAGTCACTGTCGAAGTCATAGTAGCTCGTGGAAGTCATGAACTTGAGTGAGGGGATTCTCTTGGGATGCTTTTCGGTGATGATGCCGCATGTCCAAAGGCAAATATGACTTGAACTCGCTTTGATAATATGCCAAGGTAGGTGGTTAAGTCATCGTGCGGTGTTTATGGTCGAGCTCGTGACCTTCACGCTTGTTCGTCATTGGACGCCTTGATGTTTTCATTATTATTTCTTCATGTCGGTGATGGTGTCGATGTCGGTATAATCTTTCCAGAGATGGTAGCTCGGAAGCATGTGCAGTTGAGAGTCTTCTCAAATACAATGAAGACCTCTTGTCGGTGTTTATGCGGACCTTTAGCTACTCCATTTGAGTGTCTATCTTGGCGCCGATGAAGTTCTTCATGGCATCGAACTTGTCGTCATGGTGGTAGAAAAGTAGATGTGTCGTCCCTATCCATAAAATCACTCGAGAAAGCATGAGACGGATATGGAATGAACATACCAAAGTTACCTCTTTCTGAAGTTGTAGGTGGATCTCAAAACCACAAAGTATGCAAGGAAAAGAGGGTACTTGGTTGAAAACCTTGTCCAACTCTCACAACCTACACAAATGGCTTATAGTGGATCTAGGTGGGGTAGTGCCATAAAATCAAGAAAAATGAAGTCCAAGATATTGTAAATGTTGAAATAAATCCATAGGACTCAAAATGCAAAGAAAGTGATCACAAATATATAGAGGGCAATAGAGAAACACACACGGTGGGATAACGGGGCTTGTGAAACTATAGGGATGAGTAATATAAAATTGCGTCACAAATACTAAGTTCGTGTTGAACAAACACAACAAGAGACGCTAGCTTTATTGCATGTTTGGGCACGATTCACCACTTGGCACCAATCCTATTTATGCAAGCAAAACATTTCCTACTCCATATATCCTCATACACAAGTATCACTTATCATGCTCAACACTTTCCCAATAAGCTTATTGATTTTCCTCTCTTCTTAGAAGTTTTTTTTCTTCCTTTCCAGTATTCTTATTAGGCTTCAACCAAATATATCAGACAAGTATCACAATATATGCATGGGAGCAAGCAATTGCACTCTTTTATATATCGATTATATAGCACTATGATGTCGTATCATTATGGTGCACAACTTTTTGCGAAGCCCGACAATACTCGGATAGCTAGTCTCAATAGGTAAGAAGGTATTAACAAAGATGGTTGGGCTATCATTAAATATTGGCAAGAAAGGAAAAGTTTATGATGGAATGGTTACCTTCATCACACTTAACCTTTCATGAAGTCGGGAGTAACCGGCCTTGCTTCCGGTTGAAGATGGTCTCAAAGGATGGATGGTCGTCGTCGATGTCGATCATCGATGTTGATGTAGATGATGGACCAATACAATTCATTGGTACTTGTTGAACAAGTAACAGTCCCTATGTAGCCGAAACAACTTAGGATACTCAAATCGTAACTCAAGCAACCACTAATACAATGGGAACCAAAATGAGCTAGGTTGCCGAAGTCTATTGTGGTATTGCACATGATATATATAATGGAGGGCCTAGGCAAACTTGCCAAAATTTGAAACATATGATTGGTTCAAATGATGTTGGAACCAATTTTGTGGGATGGTGTATGTATATAGCTACAAAACAAGCTAAAGAACGCCTAAGTCAGCATCCGTATGAATTAGTTATGGCCGAAACGATGATACCCGGAAGGCAGAAATCTACACGGGTCATGCATCCGGGGGCTAGGCCGGATTTCTAGGGCACTGCTATCTAGAGTCGTCTATTTTGGCACTCCAAGAGCCGGGATGTCCGGGTCGATGAATCTAGATCATGATTTGGGGTTTGAAAACTCGATTTCGGGCGAAAATTCTCGATTTCCGATCCAAAATTGAATTGGAGAAGGGGAAATTAGGGCTAGGGGACACCAATGGTGGTAGATCCACATGCCAAACACTAGATCCACATATCAAAATCAACAAAAACTCACAATAACAACAAGTCAGAAGAATTTTTTTGGGGCTCTTTTTATGGGGATTTTCAAAATTGGGGTGAAAAAATCGAACTAATGGCTAGAACATGGGGTGTAGGGCTGCAAATTCCTGGCAACGTGGCGCCTGATACCAACATGATACAAGGCAAACACGCGGGCAGCCCAATCTTCATGAATTGGAGGTGAATTTGGGTAAGAACACAAAGAACACAATGAACACTAGGGCAAAACATGGAGAAATTGAAGGGAAACACTGTAATGGACACGATCCACACCAAGTACTCCTCAAATCACAATCAATACATGAGGTGCATCAAGATCCAGGGAAAACAATGGAAATAAAGATACATGGGTAGTTCATCCCAAATCGCATAGGGAGATGAGGTCTTGAATCCACTAGGGATCTTCCCTATGATAATGGCCTTGACATCCACTAAGGGGTATTCTCACGTGGAGGCATCATCTCCATGGGAGAGGTAGTGAAAGAAGCAATGCTCAACTAATCTGTGAGCTAAACAATTGGTCACCCTGGAAATGAGGAGGACGTGGGGTATATATAGTCCTAGCGATGGAGGGGTAAGTGAGGGGCAAAATGGTAAAGGTACAAGGCTTTGAGCCAGTCCATGCGTGCCTGCATGCGCCGGATGTCGGTGCCGGAGCTCGTCACGAGCTTTCGGTTCGGCGTCTTCAGACCGGAGTTCCGGGTTGAAGCCAGATTTCCGGCCACGTTCTGGATGTCCGGCGCGAGGCATGTCCAGTCGCTATAGCTCTACTGTCCCTTGGCTGCATGTCGAGCCCTTG
This sequence comes from Hordeum vulgare subsp. vulgare, assembly GCF_904849725.1. NCBI lineage: Eukaryota > Viridiplantae > Streptophyta > Magnoliopsida > Poales > Poaceae > Hordeum > Hordeum vulgare. The sequence goes on from NC_058521.1 coordinate 319,326,279, forward strand.
GCCGGTTGTCCGACCACTATAGCATCAGCAACTCCATCTTCTTTCGTCGTCACTTCAGGCTTTCCTCGTGGATGGTGTAGTTATTCCTTGGCGTCTACACTCCTCCTCATCATCTATGAAGCTTCGACAATAACTATGTATGCACACGTTGGGAGTGTCAAGTAGTATACGATCCTCAAAGGGGTCAAGTGAACACGTGTAAAGGAGATGATTCACCTTTATGTATGTAGACTTTATGTCGCGCGTATTACTTGCCAAATGGAATCTTCTCATGGTGATGTCCGTAGTATGCTCCGCATCATTTAGGCTTCCTTGGGACGTCATCCCATCTCCTTGGCCGCCACCCCTTGCTCCTATATAAGTTGATCAATCTAGTAGTTTTTTTGCTTGGGATTTGTTTAGATTACAAGTTCACCATAGTTGTAACTTTGCAACCTTCGTTTGTGTTCTACGACCAGACCAAGACGTCACAGAACTCTAGTTTCATCAATAAAGATTTCTTCTTATATTCGCAATATCCAGATTGCAATTTTAGTTTCTTGCTTGTTCTTCATTTGCGTGTAGGAAACAAACCCTCATGGCCAGGTTGATCGTGCTCCTGCATGGTCAATAACCTATCAGAGTTGGTTTAGCGATTGCTAAGCTCCACAGCTCCAAACGTTTGGAGTCTGATCGTCAAAGTCTACTCCACCATAAATGATAGTCACATCTCATCGAAAGACCGGAACAACTTCTCCTCTATCAAGTGGTATCAGTTTTCAGGTTGCTCGGTGAAATTTTACCACTGTTTCAAAGTTTAGATCACATGTGTTCTTCATAGCTATAGTCCATGAAAAGACCACAAATTGTTTTAGGGTTAGGTCATCATCTCCTAGCCAATTTAAGCCTTTGCATAATCTATTTAGTGTTCTTGGTTTGCTGAATTTGCAGCTGCACCGTCGTTTCGAGTTGCTGGTTGTCGTGGTTTTGTCATGGCATATGTCCTCGTGCAAGGACTTAGGTGTGAGGCCATTGCAACCATGTGACTGCTTGAGAGGGGTTGGTCGGAATCAAGAGATGCAAGTTTACCCAGGTTCGGCCCCTCCGATGGAGGTAAAAGCCTACGTCCTGCTTGTGTTTCATTGATGAAGATGATGATCTCGATTACAAGGGTGCAGACTCGCCACCTCTAATCTCGCGGGTGTCTAATCTGTCTATCTCATGATTTCTCTTGTCAAGACCTAAGTTGTGAATCTCTCCCTCTTGGGGTGCCTTACCCCTCCTTATATAAGTGGAAGGGGTAGGTTTACATGTAGAGTCCTACAAGGAGTAGGAATAGGACTAGTCTCTTTTGAATCCTAATCCGGGTCTTGTTTCCTTTGTAAGGGAGTCTCTCCTCTTCTTGGGCCTTCTCTTGTGACCCGACCCTCCTGGCCTCTCTATGATCCGCCTTATGGCAGGGTGTACACCGGGGCTTGGTCCTTCGTCATTTGTCTGAGTCGCCTATGGGGTCAAGTATGAGTCTCCTACCAGGTCACTGCTGAGTCGCCAAGTCCTTGGTGGGTCATACTAATAGTCGGGTTACACTGCGTTGTATATCCCCGACATTAGCCCCCAGGTTAGCTTGAATTTATTCATGGTAAGCTCCTAAAATAAGAATAATAAATATATTAAGGGACCAAGTTGCTCCTCTGGCCGGCTTGATTTACTCAAGTGGCTCCTTGAAAAATCCGGGTTTCTTCTTTGAACCATCTTCAATCATTTTGCAGGTACGTGTCCTCACAATAAAATGCATATGCCATTGAATCGGCCTTCAGTGCTTTGGATTGATGTAAATTTGGGAATAAGAAATCCACACAATGTTGAACCGGCTTCTCTTTGCTTCGGTGGGTTTATGGTTGATAATGGCGGGTTATGATTGTTGGTAATACCCCATCAAACAAGTGAACTCCAATTGACTTGATCAAATTATTGGGGATAAATAAATCCATGTAATACTGAACCAGTCTTTCAATGCTTCAACTAGATAAAAATATGTTGAGCTCGTCTTGCTCATAATTAACATCTTGAAAGTGTTCTTCAATTTTTTGAACTATCCATATTACGTGTAGCCCCCAAGCTCCAAGTTTAGCAGCTCATGATAACTTGGAGATTTGCAATAATATCTTTGACCACGTATCCCCAAATGTCGGGTTGTCTTGCCTGCAGTAGCCTGGGACTTGTAATCATCTTATACTTATAAAGCTTCAGTGCGTGATGGGCCGGGTCTTCAATTTTGAACTCATGATCTGTGAAGGAACTAAGTGTTGTAGTCCCCAAGTGTCGGGTTCTCTTGTCTGCAGCAACATGGGACTTTAGAAATTTTGATTTGAATAGTGTAGAATAGTGTAGCCCCTAAGTGCCGGGTTGATTGCTTGCGGCGAGTCCGAATTTCCACGTTCTTCTCCTTTGAACATAAAACATCATATGATGTAGCCCCCAAGGGCCGGGTCATTATGCAATAATGAGCATGGACTTTGTAAATCTAATGATGTAACCTTGAGCAGCAATGTGTAGCCCCCAAGGGACGGGTCGTTATAAAAATGATGAGTCGGTCTTGCCTTGAATACATACTTGAATAAAGAGCAACCTGTAGCCCCCCAGGGCCGGCTTATCTCCTTGAAATAGCTGGGTCTATTGATGATGTGATGATTTGAAAAAGCAGTTTGCATTAGCCCCCAAGTGTCATGGTGCATGCTTGGAGCGACATGGGACTTTCATACTTTGATGTAATCTTGATTTGAATAATGTAGCCCCCAAGTGCCGGGTTGTGTGCCTGTAGTGACTTGTGACTGTTCCTTCCATTGTAGAATCATATCCACTCTCATGATACCTTTGTGATGAAAGAAATCCTTGGTCGTGGTTGCAATGTAACCCGTCAAATATATGGTTGAGAAATCCATAAGTGTTGTAGTTTACTACAGATCACAAGTTAAAGAAATCCAAGAGCCGGTCAATTAGATGACCCAACATTATATGTGATAGGGCAGCTCTTCGACAATAGTCAATTCTTCTGAGCTGGCTTAAACCCCCCCCCCCCCCAATCATTTAACACTAGTTATGATAAACCATGATGAATATCCAGCCAAATTGGCTATTAAAGATTTATTTGCTCCTACAAAAAATAATGCTTTGACCTGATATGAAGACCGGCATGATATGTATGTATGATGCAAATTGGAATGAAATATGATGCATGTATATGATAGAATAATGCTGGCAACACCATAGTATGGCATCAAGTTATTTTAAATAAGCCGACTCAGTGAGTTATGGCAGCCGGCTCAACGAGTCACGACGGGGAGGACGAGCTCTCAAGGCTCTAGTCGTACCCAAAAAGGTTAAGCCGACACAGTGAGTCATGGCGGCCGGCTCGGTGAGTCATGATGACCCAAAAGTGTAGGGGATCTATCGTAGTCCTTCCGATAAGTCAGAGTGTCGAACCCAACGAGGAGCAAAAGGAACTGACAAGTGGTTTTCAACAAGGTATTCTCTGCAAGGAGTGAAATTATCGGTAACAGATAGTTGTGTGATAAGATGATTCGTAGCGAGTAGCAAGTAGGAATAGTAACAAAGGTGCAGAAAGATGGCCCAATCCCTTTTGTAGCAAGGTACAAGCCTGGACAAACTCTTATAGGAAGTAAAGCGCTCCCGAGGACACATGGGAATTTCTATCAAGCTAGTTTTCATCATGCTCATATGATTCGCGTTAGCTACTTTGATAGTTTGATATGTGGGTGGACCGGTGCTTGGGTGCTGCCCTTACTTGGACAAACATCCCACTTATGATTAACCCCTCTCGCAAACATGCGCAACTACGAAAGAAGAATTAAGGCAAGTCTAACCATAGCATTAAACTAGTGGATCCAAATCAACCCCTTACGAAGCAACACATAAACTAGGGTTTAAGCTTCTGTCACTCTAGCAACCCATCATCTACTTATTACTTGCCAATGCCTTCCTCTATGCCCAAAAAATGGTGAAGTGTTATGTAGTCGACGTTCACATTACACCGCTAGAGGAAAAACAACATACAACACATCAAAATATCAAACGAATACCAAATTCACATGACTACTTATAGCAAGACTTATCCCATGTCCTCAGGAACAAAAGTGACTACTTACAAAGCATAATTATATTCATGACCAGAGAGGTAATGAATAGCATGAAAGATCTGAACATATAATCTTCCATCGAGTCATCCAACTAGAATCAACTACAAAGAGTAATTAACACTACTAGCAACCTTACAAGTACCAATCGGAGTCCTGAGATGGAGATTGGTTACGAGAGATGAACTAGGGTTTGGAGAGGAGATGGTGCTGATGAAGATGTTGATGGAGATGAGTGCCCTCCGATGAGAGGAGTGTTGGTGATGACGATGGCAACAATTTCCCCCTCCGGGAGAGAAATTTCCCCAGCAGGACGGCCCTGCCGGAGCTCTAGATTGGTTCTGCTCAAGTTCTGCCTCATGGCGGCGGCGGCTCCTCCGGAAAGCTTCCTTATGATTTTTTCTGGGATGTAACCCTCCATATAGAAAAAGATGAGCGCCGGAGGGGCAACAGGGGGCCCACAAGCCACCCAGGCGTGGCCAGGGGGTAGGCCGGGCCTGGCAGGCTTGTGGCCTCCTCGTGGCGCCCCTCTTGTACTTCTTCCGCCTAGTATTTTTTATAAAATCCAATAATTCTCCGTTGATTTTCACGGCTTTTGGAGTTGTGCAGAATAGGTATCTCAAACTTGCTCCCTTTTCAGACCAGAATTCCAACTGCCGGCATTCTTCCTCTTCATGTAAACCTTATTAAATAAGAGAGAAAAGGCATAAGTATTGTACCGTGAAGTGTAATAACAGCCCACAAAGCGATAAATATCAACATAAAAGCATGATGCAAAATGGACGTATCAAGTCAAGGCAGGGTAGGACGAGCTTGCAAGGCTCTAGTGCTACCCTAAAGAGGCTTATCTAAAATAACTTGATGCCCAAGGTGGGCGCCAAATGTCGTGGTTTTGTCACGGCATATGTCCTCGTGCAAGGACTTAGGTGTGAGGCCATCGCAACCATGTGGCGGCTTGAGAGGGGTTGATCGGAATTGAGAGACGCGAGTTTACCAATGTTCGGCCCCTCCGATGAAGGTAAAAGCCTACGTCCTGCTTGTGTTTAATTGATAAAGATGATGATCTCGATTACAAGGGTGCAGACTCTCCACCTCTAATCTCGTGGGTGTCTAATCTGTCTATCTCATGATTTGTCTTGTCTAGACCTAAGTTGTGAATCTCTCCCTCTTGGGTGCCTTATCCCTCCTTATAGAAGTGGAAGGGGTAGGTTTACATGTATAGTCCTAGTAGGAGTAGGATTAGGACTATTCTCTTTGGAATCCTAATCCGGGTCTTGTTTCCTTTGTGAGGGAGTCTCTCCTCTTCTTGGGCCTTCTCTTGTCAGCCGGCCCTCCTGGCCTCTCTATGAGCCGCCTTATACCAGGGTGTATGCCGGGCCTTGGGCCTTCATCATTTGTCTGAGTCGCCGGTGAGTCGCCAAGTCCTTGGCGGGTCATACTTCCAGTCGGGTTACACTGCTGGGTATATCCCCGACACAGGTCTTAGCATCTAGCCCCTTAGAGTTTCGAGTTTAGTCCAAACGCAGTCACGCCACCGCCACACCATCGTTACCAGCCTTGCCATATACCACCACCACCACCATCATCATCAACACTTCTACTGTCGTCCACCACCATCCATCAATTTCCACCACATGCTCCTAGTCATTCATTAATATTATCATACTTCAAGTCGTTCACGTCTACATTTGATCTAATATGCATCTTATCTAGTTTGTTTTGGAAAGAAGAAGGAGAAGGAAGGGAACAGGAGAAAATAAGTGAGAGTAAAACAGAGAGAAGATAAAAAAAGTACAAAAACTGAGAAAAAACGAGAGAAGGGAAAAATAATCCGATCTACGTAGACTCAATCTCGTATCTGAATTGGATTGAAATCTGTTTTGCAGAGTGTTGTCTAAAATAGGCATATCTTACTCATACGAAGTCCATTTTGGCTCCACGAGTTCTCAAATTCAAGATATCGATGAGCTGCTTCTGAATTGTGCATCAAGCTTGTTCATTAGTGGCACCTCCAAATCGACTACTAAAATGGCCCTTTTGCCCTACGAAGGTTGCGAACACAGTTTGTCAATATTTTTCAGGTCCGTTCCCGTATTTTTTGACTCCTCATACCAACTCGGAAATTAGTGATTCTTTTTGCATTGGAAATCTTAGGTCAATAGGATTCTTGGAAAAAATTCAGAAATTTTTCAAAAACCAATTAGAGGAAAGTTGCATAGGGAGTTTTGGTATATCCTACTTGTCAGTGATTTGTCATGATTATCTTTACTGCCATTGAGATCTTCAATTATATCTTGATATCCAAAGCTACTTCATATGATGTGTTGCTGCTATTTGAGCATTTTCATGACTCCATTAGTTTTCTAGGCTCACATCTCTAATACGGTCTAGCCTAGGACCAACACAGTACCCTCGCTGAGCGTTTATTGAACATTGCATCTCTGAATTGATTATTTCTAACCTTTTGCTAACATATATTAAGCCTTTCAATCTCCACATATTTCTACACCGTGTATACATACGTTCATCTGGTAATCGCTCAAGTCAATCTTCGGAGATACTAACACCGTCGGTTGTCGGTGACCACCTACTGCATGGTAAAAATTTGTAAGACATTGATATTTGATTTAATGCGAGCATTTTCCACCACATCCCAGTAGTTCATAGCAACAATATTTTTGTATTTTTGTTTCCTGTTTCTTCTAGTCACGACATCCGTTATAAGTTCATGGGATTCTTTGATCATTGGAGATGTGCACCACAACATCCGTTATGAGAGGTGCTAAGAGATCCAAATGCACCCAATCAGGTTAATGTTTCTACACCACCTTTTAATCACCGTTTAAGACCACATTTATATATTGAATGGGAGTTTGAAATAAATGATGTATTTGCTTCCCATAATTTTTTTGATCATAAGAAAGTTATGGTCACAGTTGGTTCTTTCACTGGTTTTGCTCGAGTTTAGTGCAGCGAATATTTACGGTTATACCCTGATTATATACCTACTACTTGGGATGATTTGAAACTTTCCATGAGAAACACATTCGTCCATGCTTATTATACTCGTGACATTATTCAAAAGTCCCAACATTTAAAACAAGGTAGTGACACCGTAACGAAATATTATGATGATTTACAAACGACCTTGTTACATTCCTCATTAGAACAAATTGAAGAAGATTTATGGATAGATTTTCGATAGGATTAAACCACGATATTCAGGAGATACTAAATCATAAAAAAGTGTTATCATATGGATCTTTGTTTCATCTTGCTTGCACATCTAAACAAGAAATTAAACAATGTATTTCCCACAAGGAGAACGAGCGCAAGGTGCACATTCCAAGAGTTGATACTCTTGTTCCTTGAACTACTAGGCGTACTATCACAAACACATCAATTGTTGTGAGGGCTACATCACCTTCATCATGTGACATGTATCCATCGAGAGTGCCTACATCATCTGAATTGATCATAAGAGGTAATGTGAAAGGTACTGATTTTCCACCTTCACATTAGTATGATGAATGCCTTGTCAATTAAAATGTACCCTATGATGAGCTACCTATTACTTTGATCACAACACCTATATTGGAGGACTATGTTCATTATTTAATTTTGCCATGTGATAAAATAACTACAATATCAATAATTGAATTAAATGTTGATGAATTATAACCAATGAATTAACTGTCGATGATAAAGAACCATGCGAATCAGGGAATAAATCAAATTTGGATCAAATATGTTTGAAAATAATTGTGCCACTTTTTAATCATTTTGATATGACCTCAAACCTTGTTGATGATTCTATATCAAATAAAATGTTGCATGTTTGCTTATTTAAGCCTGTTGTAGCATGCAAATTTGAAACAATTCAAGTTTATTTACCAATGTTGGGATGGTTTAACGATAAACATTGTCAATCTTTTGATATGAATAAGGGCTTCACTTATATGTGCAAACTGAGTTGCATTATTTTCAGGTCTTCTACTTCGTGTGATAATATTTTTGCGTTATATTTCATAACATATAAAAGTTACTCATGTATACATGTGTCATATGTGCAAAAAGCAAGGGAAGTAAGAATAAATGACGTATAAATATACAACATGAATACCTTGTCTCTTTTGTTAGCCATATTTCAGATTAAGCAACACCGAGGATGACTTTGTTTTTAAGTAGGAGAGGATGATGAGTACATTCCTACCTTGTATATGATCAAACATATTGCATATGTTTATTTATTTGAGGTGATTTTTTATAAAATTTATCCAATAATTTATTTATGCTATACAGAACAAAACTACTTAACCTCTTTTTGTTTCATGCCTAATTGCAGAGCTACCAAACACTTGTACAATCCACATATGAAGAAAAGGGAAAAGGAGACAATTAGGTGATGTTGAAGAAGTTCTCGCACATCACTTTTATCCCAAGACAAGATTGAGTTCAAGTCTTTCACATTCTCGACTCACGTTCATACTACATAGACATGCTCATCTCAAAATGCCAAGAACTTTTCCATCTCGACTCCAATTTGGGTGATTCTTTTTTGTTGTAAAGTAAATTTTATGTGCTTTCCAACCCAATTGGACTCATCTTCAAATCCAACTGATGCATTGAGATATTGATGAAACAATCTAAGGTTGCATGAGAATTCGAGTCAAACTACAAGTCCAAAGGTGTTGCATCACCTTCACTTGGGCCCATGTCCTTGTACGACCTAGGGTTAGTTTTAGGCTATCGTGGTACGTCGTCCCAGCTCCTTGGACGCCACCCTTGTTCACAATATGGCCTTCTACCACAAGACCACAATGGCAATGGAAAGCTTCAAGAGGACACTGACTCATTTGAAGAACCCCAAGCCAAGGTTGAATGGGTTCCCAAGGACACTTCTAGTACTACCTCATCTAGTGCTACCACAACTCCAAGGATCCCCATCAAGATGATGTGGGTACCCAATAGGAAGAACTAGAAAGTTCTTGAGGGGTGACTCCGCCAATGAAATTCACTCCCATTCATTTTGGCAAGAACTATATGCAATCAACCTCAACCATATGCATTAAAAGCTCAGCATGGGGAAAGGTGATGAAAGAATCTTTGGACATCACCTCCCATGTATTCCACTCCATGTCCATATATATCCTTGTGTTTGTTCCTTTTGCTTTGGTACTAAGCCATGTAGGTGAGAAGACTAAGAAACAACTTGGATTGCTCCCAACTCAAGATGAATTTCATCAACAATGAGAATCCAACAATACTTCACCTACTTGAAGTCTTCTACAACAAAACCCAAGGTTAGTTGAACCCTCTTAGGAGGATGACACATCTAGGGGGAGCTTTACTCTAAAACATGAGTACAAGCGTCTCCTAAATGATGTGAACACATTAATGCATTATGTAAAAGTGGTAACCCCACTTGTGCTTAATCAATGAGTATGACCTATGATCAAGTATTCTTACTTGCCTCCTATGTCAATGTACTCATATATAGATGACTTCTTCATTGCCAAAGTGCTTGATAGATGCTAGGATGTTTGTGCATGTTCATCATGATTTCATTTGACATCTTATTGTGTGAGTATGTTGGTCTGCATATCTTTGCTCGTTCGAGGATATCCAATTGTTGCTATTTAGCTTTTGATTTATCCTTTGCCAATTGGATATACAAGAATGCCTAGGACCCTTCTCTACCTATCTATGATTTCTCGTCTAAAGTTCTATTCATGCTACATCAGAAAACTTGAACAAGCACTTCTCAATCCCTCTATGTGAGGAGCAGTCGGAGTTCCGTGTCGATAAGGGCTACCTTCCAAAATCTTTTTGTGAATCTCGGTGTAACCAACTCAAAATTCTTGGTTCCACCGATTCTCAAAGTTGATCTACGTTTTTCATCTCGGTACCACTGATACCATAATCTCGGCCTGACCGAGTTTCCCTATCAACAGACAGTAGTGGAACTCGGTGGCAGGGAAATTTTAGTATCGGTGACATCGACAATGAGGGGTATTTATATGTGAGGACCCGATGCTTTGAATTTCTATCTTCACACGTCATGTTCCCAACCCCAAACTGCTGCACCAGGACCCCTTGGTCATCGCCCTTTCATCCCCGTGCGCCTTCGCCGTTGGGATTCACCGCCGCCGATGGAATCTTCGTCGCTGTCGTCCCTTAGTGCATTCATCACCGATCTAGGGTATGAATCCGACCCCTTATGCGCTCCCCTATCTGATTCATGCGCATTAGGCCACTCCAATCTACAATCCACAAAGTGAAACTCCTCTTCACCACTCGAATATTCCATAGAATAGAGAATGGAGAAGTTTTTGGATCTGTTCTCCCGCTACATGCATCTCGGTGATACCGAGTTGATAAAATCGGTTCCACCGATTTAGTTTTTAGGGTTACTCAGAACTGCTTCGGTGATATCGAGTAGTTCTTTTCGGTTACAACGAAAGGGTTGCCCAAGTCTTTGTTAATGCAAGTGGTTAGTCTCGGTTACTCTAGAAATTACAACCCGGTGCTACCGAGATACATTTTGTAGTAGATCGTACCCAAAGTTTCTAAGTTAAAGTTTTGAAAAATAATGCAATTTTGTGATGCTTATCTTTTCAGGCTCTTCTATATCTTTTCACAAGGTCACCCAGTTTGTGTGGCAGCTTGTGAGCCTGGTTTGTAAGATGTCAGGTTCCAATGGTAGTCAGAACTATTTTAGTGAGCCCCATGGATAGTCTAGTTCAGGCACTAATCCTAAGAGGACCCCTTTTGAGCCAGGCACCCCAAGTCCCATAGCTTGCCCAAGGCTGCCACAAGGACCAGGAGGAAGCTGAATTCTGATGAAGAATATTCAAATTTTGTTCCTACCGAGTCTGCTGCCCAGAAGCAGGAAGAGAAGCCTGCCATCATGAGAAGTGTGAGGAAGGAGTACGCTAGACCTTCTAACATGAGAGCTCCAGAGTCTGCAAGGCAAGGGATGACACTTACCCTTGAGAGACCTCCTAAGAAGGCAGGTGTGAAGAGAGTCAGGAAGAGAATCATTCATGTGATTGGTAGACAAACTTCCATGCATGAAGACCTAGCTGAAACTACTGCTGTTGAGGAAGAGGAAGAGGAAGTACCAGCTAAGGCCCCTCCTCCAAAGAAGAAGAAGAAGTTTATGGAAGATTCTATGAAGCCTTCAGCTCCAAAGCCTTCAGCTCCAAACAAGCATGTAGCTCCCAAGATACAAAGGACATACATGTAGCTGCTTAAGAGAAAAGCACTGCTTCTAGAGCCTTTGCTGTGGAGGAATGTTGAGAATGCACCTATTGTCATGAAGTGAAGGCCTCATTTTCCACTTCACAATGATGCTCATCCAATAGCTGAAGACATGAATAAAAGAAGAGATGCATGGTTGAGGAAGTGGAGAGTTATTGATCCCTATGTTGTGAGGAGAAGGAATGCAGTTGATCCCATGTTTCGTACAAGAGAGCAATAAGCCTTCTATGAGACATTATTGTATGAAAAATGTCCAACAGTCAGTGACTTGAGATATATCGAGAGGAATTACATCAAATACAATGAATATTGCTTTCCTCATGTGAGAGAGAACTTCAATCCTGTTTACATTGAAGAGTTTCTTGGCAGAGAGATGACTGCTTGGAATGATGAAATGATTACGCAATTCTATTCAAGAGTTCATTTCTATGCAGATGGCACAATTGTCTGGATGAGTGATGGCGATAGATATGAAGCCATGATTGAAGAATGGGATACTATCATTGGTTCTCCAAAGGCATGAGCAGAGGACTCGGATGTGTATTCAGAACCTAAGAACAATCACAACTCCATGGCCAATATGTACAAGCCAGTGCCCAGTGACTACGTGCCATCTCAAAAGCTTGTCTCTACCTATTTCTTGCAAGTTGGAATAACCACTACCAACACTATCTTGAGGCATACCCTCATGCCCAAATCAGGTGATGACAAAATGATTAGAGGTTATTCCATCAATATGTTGCTTCATTTAGACACCCACACTCGCTTCAAAGTCATCGATTTGATTGCTGAGACTATCAAGAGAACTTCTGCAGATCAGAAGTGATCTTGTAGATATGCACCATATATTCACATGCTCAGCTACAGGTAGAGGGATTGCAGAGGCAACAGCTGTGGAGGCTGCTAAGAATGATCCAGTTCCCCCACCCTGGTTAAAAAGCAAAGATGAATAAATGTCGTTCTTGGTCAGCACCATCTGAGGGATATAAAATAATATTTCGGAGATTCTGCTAAACCAGAAGAACCTAGAGAGGATCGTGGAAACAAAGTACCATGACGTGGATGCGAAGGTTACGGAGTTAACCAACACAGTTGAGCAGGTTCAACATGAAGTTAACTCAGTGCAGATTCCACGCTGAGATGATGAAGAAGATGATGATGATGATGACGATGATGATGATGATTCACCTCTTCATATTACCACGCATTTCTTGACCCGGACAAGGTCAGGAGCTGTGCCAATACCACTAGATAGACCATCTTCATCAGCTCAAGCTTTAGTTGCTGCTCCACCACCTCTAGTGTCTACACCTCTAGCTCGTGCTCCACCAACATCAGCCGAAGCCTTCGTCGATGCTTTCTTCTCTACTCCAACATCTTCTATGGGAGGAGATCATGCCCAGTGAGATGCTTAGATTAGACCTTTTAACTTTCTGGTACTTGTTCACAAATGGGGAGAAGTGTATAGATCAATAGGGCTTCAAGATAGGGAGAGCTTTTGACTTTATTTCCTCTCGTTTGGTTTTCAAAACTTGATTTGGTCTTTTGGATGACATTATCTGTTTAGATGCGTGTTTGATCATACACTTTGAATGTTTGTTGCTACTATGTTATTACCTATGACCTACTACATCATGATCATTCACTTGTTTTTTTGGTGCTATGTGCATTGCTATTCATTCTTTTCTTTTATGCACACCACCAAGTTGTATGTGACATGGAAGAGTAACCCATTTTCCTAATCGATTGTGCATTTGCATTCAAATGCAAATTTAAAATAATTCACAAATTGAGGGGAGCTCTTGCTTTCCACATACCTCTCAAAGCGTCAATGCTAATCAATGATTATATCATTTGTCGAAGCTTTGATCTATGTGTTGTCATCAATTACCAAAAAGGGGGAATGTGGGGACGATGACTTACGAGTCGAGATTGCCGAATGAACGTGCTCAGTGATCCCAGAGATCAATGCTCACCGAACACATAGAAACTGAATAACAAGAGTCTTACATCCATACATACCTTTTGATACAATAAATGACCATTGCGGTCAAGTCTTACAACTATAGGGCCTTGAAGGCGAGCACACCAAACTTGACCAATAGCGGAGATATTGGTTGAAATGTGAACCCATGCTATAAGCCTTAACCTACATGCATTCTGACTGGGAAGCGTCCTAGCTCGCATGAACGTCACCAAGTTACTCTTAACCATTTCCTCATATCTCGTTAATGAAATAACTAGTGGCAAGCCAATAAGTACTTTGAATGTACTCGCAAACAACCCATGATGTGGAACAAGGTACTAAAGGAACATGAACTAGCATAAGAATGCAACCTTTGCGGAAAGTAGGTTTTTCTTTAATTAAGGTTGCATGTTCAATTGTAGGTATAATCATGCATCATAAGGTAGATAGTCATCATAAGAACAGGTTACAGATATCAACATATCTACTGAGGGATGAACACCTCAGGTTCACCCTATATGCCGAGTCATCAGACTTGACAATATCATTTTTCTCAACCACACACACACACTTGGTTTATGCGGAAACTACTTGTCGTAGTTTAAGTAGGACTACCCAACTGTCTTTGACTGTGGACACGACTATTCGAATAGTTTGACACTCTGTAGAGGTTGTATGCTGTACCCATGAGATCCGGGAAACTTCCGCGTCAACCACGACTCGCGGTATATAACATACCCGAGGTAAGTACCCGATCATCTCCTTTCCCCTGACGACACTAGACAAAGAATCCACTTGATTGGTACCCAACCCACATGATGTACGTCTTACGAGAACCAAGTATAGACCCTATCATCCATGCGGCGACCAACAGTGTGCCCGGAACACGTAAAAATGGCATAGTCGACCTACCTGGTACGACCCCGTCACGAGAGTGACCACATCACTCCCACCACTAGTAATGCGGGCTCTTAGCTAGCACCGACCAAAGTAATCAACAAACCCCGTCCAATAAAGGGGTATCGTGGTCGCACATGTAAGGGTGGGACGGTCATAACATCATAAATCTAATCCCATTTCCGAAACCACTCACATAAAACATTTCTGGTACACCACCTCTTCCTCAAGTGGTCATCCAGCTCAACACCTTCACCCTCGAGCATTAGTGGCACTCGACGGGGTTTTTGTAAAACCTTTGATATCAACTTTGTGTTACCATCATCATGCATATGCTCCTCCTATGCGTAGAACTACTAGTACTTTTCAACTTTTATCAGCATGGCCCTCATAGATGGTAGGGTAATGCTCAATGCAAGTGCTCCAGAGGAGCTACCGGAAACACCCTACCGAGGGGTTACCGACTAATTCATGATCATTTGCATCGGAGTAAGGTATTCAACATGGCATGCATATTTTTTTTCTCAAACATGGTCAATGGGCTGATTGCCTTTTCTCACATAAGTCCTGGGGGGCTTCAAGGTCTTTTCGTCCAACTCCGAGTACTCCATCTACTCCGTTAACTATCGTCGGAAGCAATCAAAGTAAGCCACATAGCAAGCAGAAACAAAAGTGCTATATAAATAGGAGTTTTATTTTTCTTGGACCTCTTTAGTCATAAGAAAAATACCTGAAGCTTTCTCTAGAAGATTTGGACCACCAGGGATTTTTGAATGGACGAAAGGAGGAATAGGTGATCTTTAAGAAGCCTATAGAAACACATTCTGCTAAAAATGAGTGGAGGCACTCATTTAACAGAGCATGATTTTAGAAACATTTAGGAAGTTGTTTTGCTGGATTTGGAGTGGATATGAATATTCTAGGGATTTTCTAATATTGGATAAATATAAAATATGAGCTATTTATTTAGAGAAACACACACATGCCAGATAAAAATGTTGCCCAATGCTTCAAAAATAGTGCATGATATTAGAAGACTCCGAAAATTGGAATCACTCCATTTGGAGCTGATTTGAATCCTCTAGGATTTTTGTAAGGTGGTGTTTAAAATATTCAAATGGGCATTTGAATTTTAAGCCCACAAAAACGTCTTTTGGAAAAATGTGCATTGCCCATATCTTGAGAAATATTGAATTTAGGAACCTGTACAAATTTGAATCATCAGATTTGGAGTTCACTTGGATTAGTTGTGAATTTTTCAAATCTTTGATAAAAATGACTAAAACAAAAAGGTGGGAAACTTAATACCTAAGTTGTGCCCTGTGCGCTAGATAGGTTGCAGGCCGGCCCAGCAGCTCGGCTCATGCTGCAGCAGGGCACGCCGAAGATCTACATCCCCTAATGCGCCTCCAACGAGTAGAGGAGTAGCCCACCTGGGCGTCTCCACTTACAGGTCGGGCCCAACAGTTGGGGTCGCTGGCGTGCGGGCCCCGCCTGCAGGTCCTTCTCCCTCCTCCTGCTCGAACATAGGAGGAGCAGTGGAGAGATAGGCCGAGCCATGCCGGCGCTAGCCCCGGTGGCTCCAGCGGCCTGCTCAGGGGTGGGCTCTGCACTCTCCTGGGGGTCCACCTCCGCTGGGAAGGCCTTGGGGAGATGGGCCCGTGACCGTGGTGGAGGCTGACATCGGTGGTCACGGCATTGGCATTCTAGCCACCGCTAGGGTCTCCTTGGAGGTGCAGGTGCTCCTTGGAGGAAGTTGGGAAAAGAGGAGAGGAAGGGCGCCGCACTTTGTGCGGAGGCCGAGGCGACGGCAAGGCGGCCGAAGGAGGGAGATAGAGGAGGGAACATGCACAAGAGCTCAGCCTCGGGAGCGCTCGAGGGAGAAATGGGGCGACCTAGGGGTGCTGGCGCTCCGGGGAAAGGCTAAGGGAAGGGGCACAAAGGAGGAACTCGGAAGAGCCTCGAGTGCGCTCTAGCACAGGGGAAGCATGCGCGCCAGAATCATCTTGGCCCCTTTCTGGCATCAGGGAGAGGCAAGTCTGGTCAAAGGAGGTCCTGTGGCACAGTGAGACGTGATGCAATAGCCGGACACAACCTGGAGGAAGAAGACAAGGTTCAGAGCATCATTTCTGCACACCAGGGAGGTGTTCACCACCCGCCTACGTGTCCAAAGCCACCCCTTGGCCAGACCAAGGTGTCAAGCATACGAGGCATGCGTCCATGAAGCACTGGTGAAGTTTGGACCCAAGTGGATCAGGTTAGACTAGGGTTTGACTGCAATTAAGGTTGCAGCAGCAAACTTAAGGTTGGAAATAAGGGTACTTAATGGAGGATTCTGGGAATGAAACTATGTCTAGCAGCCTTATACATGGAAGTACTACAAGACTGCCAACTTCCAGCTCACGGGAATGAGTTTAGCTTCTAGTTGTAGTTCAAGGCTACAATTCTGCCAGAAATCAAGTTCCAGATGTGCTGCTCATTTTTCCTACATGAGCATGCTATATCTTGGTTTGAAATGATGCATTAGCATTCTAGGGGATATCTAAAAAGAGGTGAGGGCTTTAGCTTAAGCATAAGTATAGCAAGAGGGGTAAAACAGTGCTGCCAAGGTGAAAATGAGAGGAAGATACATGGAGTCAGCCTCCAATAATTGACCAGAGGACATGGCAAGGTTACTTGACGTAAAAGGGGACTAAAGAGAGCCCTGCTGAGAATTTAAGCTCAAGGGAAATAGTGGAAAGGGCCAAAGCAACAACTTTTCTAAATAGGAAGAAGGTGTTTGACGAATGTTAGGGCTAGCAAATGGACTCCATTTGCTATGAAACTTAACAAGATCACTTAATAGATGAAAATAAGCTTGGACACCAAATTTGGGATTTGGTGGAGAAAGTTTCCTTTGTACACTTGAAAAACCCATGAAATGGGCAAAAATGCCTTTCTGCTTATGAAACCATGGAAATCAATTCCCACAAATCAACTTGGTGTGGGGGCATTATTTGAGCATTAAAGCATTCCCTAAAAGTTTGGGATCAATTGGACAAACTTTATAATGTAAAGTTTCCCAAAGTTAGAAATCAACAAAAAAGGTTTTTGATGCACCATTGGTGTGGATGCATTACTCGAGTATCTGAACATGTCCACCAAATTTGAGCACAATTGGAGACACTTGGCAATGTATAGTTGCTCAAATTTGGATCTAAACAGATAAGGTTTTAGAATAATTAAGTGAATGAAATCAACTTGGACTGAGATGAAACTTGGCAAGATCATCACATATATCATATGTGACTTGCTAGAATGTCATAGGAATTTATTGACAATATTTCTTATAGAAATATTCAAAAAAACTTTAAATCGGCAGGAAGGGTTTTGATGGGTTTCGCCTAATATTTTGAATATGACCATGTGTTGAAACTCTTATATATGAAATATATATATCCACTAAGTTTCCCTAAGTTTTCTCAAATATTTTGAAAGCAATAAAAATAACTTTCCTTCATAAGGGACCATTTCTGGCCTCGGAGAAAGGTATTTATATAAAATAGTAAATAACTTCTAAAATATGAATATTTTGGTTTTGAGAAGTAATTTTGATAATGGTTTTAAATTAAACATTTGGTTCAAAATAACTTCCCTAACTTGAGGACTTGTAGTACAAATCCCAACTCAGGGGTTATTGAAACCTTAAATCAAGGAAATGGTTTTTGGTGAAAAAATTATTTGGTAAAATAGTTTCTGGTCCTATACACATGGCATGATCTTTAGGCAAGGTTTTAGGTCTTGGGAATGAGTCTCGAGAGTTGCAGGAAAATTAGGATTAAACATAAGCAAACAAGCAAGAAAGCAACAATCATATCAAGCATCACAGTCAGTCATAAATTTTTTAATTGTTCCTAATTTTTGAGAAAAGTTAATTAGTCAAGAGAGTTAAAACAGAGGTTGTTATAGACCTTACCCCCTTAAGAAAATCTTGTCCTCGAGATTTCTAGGCTAGGCGTTGGAGAGATATTGAATTTTTAGTTGGACGCAGTCTTCACGTCCCCATGTTGCTGTTGTGGGTCTTGAGATGCTTGATGATACAACTTTGAATGCTCTACTCGTCTTTGTCTGACCGTGAGCGGGGTTCTGGCAATAAGTTAGGCTTGACCGAGGTTCAAGGGCTTGGTGAACTAACTTCATGCAAGGTTCTGACTTGCACGTGTATTCCGAGGTCGGAATACGTGGCAGGGTAACGTGTCTGGGTGCTGGTCCAGGGTTGCTCCTGTCAGTTAGTGACTTCTACATGTCTCATGTTAGAACATAAAGGTCAAGGTCTTCGCGTAGCTCCCTGGTGATGGGGAAGTCCTTGACTCCCTTAAGGCAGGAGAGCTATGGTCGCAGGTGGTCTTCATCCTCAAGGGTGTTGCAGTGGATCATCGAATGCTTCTCGTGAAAGGGTTTGGGTTGGGTCTCGCCCGTGAGTCTAAGCTCGGAGAATCGGTGTTCAGAACGGGTTCTACCATTCGGGATGGTTCGTGAGGGGTTCTAGATAAGCTAGCTATCTTAGAGTATAGGTCAGTCATCTAGTACCTAAGTTCTGGGGCTCGGCAAGTGGGTGAATCACCTTTAGCAGGTTTTCACCATGATCCAATTAGGACTCTCGTCCTTGGTTTGGACCAGGAAGATGCTCTCTGATTTCTCTCGCAACCCAAAGGTGTCATCAGCTTGAAACATCAAGGCTTCTTGACATCTTTGGTATAGCTGGCGCAGGAGCGGTGGTTGACTTCTACTGTTTCTTCTTCTTCGTCGTGGTTTCCCAACCATGGCGGTTCTTCATATTGTTTTGGGTAGGATAGACTTCCGCTGCCTTGAGGTTTCTTCGAGAAGCCAACGTTCTCAAGATAACACCTTACATTGAGGGGCATAGCGACCGGCATTCCCGGGGCTGTCCAAACAGGACTAAAATGCTCCTCCTCTTACTGGGTAGATAAGTATGCCATCCATGAGGATAACAACATGCTTCCTCAAGCATCACATAAGCATAGTGCTCATGAGATAGGTGAGGAGAGCGGGAACTCGCTATGGGCGGTCACTAGCCGAGGGGTTTGTGTCGGCGATGCTAGGTCGACACCTATGGGGATCAATGCGATACCCTTGTGATCGTAGGGCGGGGAAAAACAACGTCAAGAGCAGACCTAACGATCAACACCCGGCAAGCCTTTTTACCCAGGTTCGGGCCGCTTATGCGTAAAACCCTACGTCCTACTCGTCTGATCGTATTAAGTTTTCTTTCCTTGTCCGTTTACACTGATGATAACCCTCTTCTTGGCCAATCTCCAAAAATTCTAACCCCTTGTGAATGAGCTACGGGCCTCCTTTTATAGGCAAAGGGGTCACGTACAGTGCTCGATGGTAGGTTCACGAGATGTTACAGTGAACCAACAACGGAGCTTATCTATCTACCCCTCTTAGGTGCATTAAATGATTGTCTTGTCCATGTTAGCTAAGTGCTGGTGAAGACATGTGTCGAGGTGTTTCGACACCTGGGCACCCCGCTGGCGCATGCGGAATGCGCTGGAACTCAGGGGGCGGTGTCACTATGGCAAGGGCGGTCGCCCTCTAGTGTCTTGGCACGTCATCCTGACAAGGGTGCTTGCCGGGGCCTTGGCGCTTAGTCCCGGCAAGGAAGCTTGCCGGGGGCTTTGGCTGTCTTCCCGGTGAGGGAGGGTCGCCGGGGTTCTAGGTGCGTTCATCACA
Source organism: Hordeum vulgare subsp. vulgare (assembly GCF_904849725.1). Taxonomy (NCBI): domain Eukaryota; kingdom Viridiplantae; phylum Streptophyta; class Magnoliopsida; order Poales; family Poaceae; genus Hordeum; species Hordeum vulgare. The sequence continues at coordinate 319,346,274 of NC_058521.1, forward strand.
TCCTTTAGACAAACGTGGCCTTGGGTGTCTTCCCGGCAAGGCAGGCTTGCCGGGGCCATAGATACCTTGGGGGTGAGTCTTCTCTGCATCCTGCAGCGCCCTACCGTCAGGGGTTCTTCACGCCCGTGCACAAGTGTGGGGCACTAGAGACCCCAGTCTTTAGTCCACCGACAGGAGCCCTGGGCCTGGGACACACACGCGCACGAAGCGTTATTGGGCCAGGCCCAAAGAGGTGTACGGGCCTTTGTGGCTCGATCTGCTGGCGGTTGCCTTTCCCCATGCCGTGCATTGATGGTGCGGAGTGGGGAGTCATGCGTGGAGTGGCCTCTCCGCCCCCCGAAACTCTTCTGCCATGTGTGTGGCATGCGTAGTCATTGATGGACAGGTGGCAGTCGAGGCCTTGGAAGGCGCAGTAGTGGCTGGGCCCGCCCGTGCATGCATTGGCGCATCACGGCGGTTCTTTGTTCGCCCGTGAGCTCGAGCAATTGGTCATGGAGGGTTGTGGCTTCTGGACTAAGGGAGGCTAGCCCCCGCGCCCCATCCTATAAATTGGGAGGGTTTGCGAAGAGTTTCGCTCACTCAAATCCCCTTTAATCGGCCAACTCCTCGATCTTGGCCTTCTGAATCTTCTTCTGTCTGCCGGTGGCGCTTGCCCCTAACCATGGTGAGGGGACGGGGTCGGCCACCGTCTGCCGTGAAGGCGGAAGGGGATACCATTCGGATCATGCCATAGCTTCTGAGGGTGTCACGGTGGAAGGCGTCCCGAACACCCGTGGTGGAGGAAGGGCGAGGGCCCGAGGTTGCCGCGGAGGTCGAGGCCGGTGGAGGCGTAGCGCTACTCCAACGCCTCCGCCTTCCCGAGGCTTGCTTCTGTGGTGGCCCTCCATGTTGCTTTAGAGGGCCCCACATGTGCTTCTCGACTGCTCTGAAGGGAGCCCAAGCGATGCCGACTATCCTGCCTCGAGCGATAGCGACGAGGAGGGCAGTGGTGGCGGCGAGGTCTCTGTTGGGTTAGGGCCACGGGGTGTCAAACTGGGTGTTGACTCCCCCGGCCCCAACCGGGCGCAGACCGCACCGCCGTGGCTAGCACGCGGCTCGCCCCCACCAGGCGGGGGCACCTTGCCGGAGCTTGCGTTAGTGCCTCGTGTTCGAGGAGGAGGCGCCTACACCAGCTCTGACTTCTCTAGGTCCTCTGCTTGGGCCACCTCACCAGAGAGGGTATTGGTCCACCTGCTCCGAGAGGAGGCGCACCCGCCGGCTCCTGATCCGCCGCTCCTTCCTGTGTCCCGCCCTCCGCACCTCGGCCGGAGGGGGGCCAGGCGACGACCATTGGGGGCGGTCTCGTTCTCGCTGGCTCTGCACGATCCCCGGGGGGCCGGTCCTGACCGCGCAGCAGGCTCTGCCTTTTTGTCTTCTTGAACTTCACTCCTCCACGTGGGTCGACCCTCGTCAAAAGACAGAGTATTTAGGTTAGGACCATCATGCTTTGTAAGTGACGCCAAGTGTATCTACTCATATGAATGAAAAAGACTGTTTTTCCCTTTTTCAATTCCATTCTTTGTATGATTCATCTTTGCATATCTGGGAGCTTGCCGGCGACTTCCTGCAAGGCTCCTTCCGCGTTTAGTGCAACCATGGAAATCTCCAAGCGCCGCTTGAGACAAAATCGGGTGCTACGTAGCCACTTTCTGTGTAGATCAGGTTCACAACTGTTTGAAGGCGCTCTGTGGCCATTCAGGTGGTTTGAACGAGTTCGAAACAAAGACAAGGTGCACCGAGCTTTGGGAAGGTCCGAGTACGCGCAAACTCCTCAATCAAAGATTGGAAACTTTCGAAGGGAAAAAGCAGACGATCTATCTACTTCAAATCTGAATCTCAGACTTAAAAACTTATCTGTCTTCGTCATGGTTGCGAGGCGCCTGAATCTTTTGCCGGGGCGTCGGAGCCCTCGGTATGTATGGAACTACCGCTCCTGCCAGTTTCTTCTCCGGCAAGGACTTCTTGCCGATGGTCCATGACCGTCGCTTGGAGGAAGAGTGGGCCAGGGTGTAACCCCTTTGCTTTTCTCTTGCTAGACCGTGCTTGCGGAGCCCCCGAGCGCAGCATTGGGTGACGATGCGACACTCTCAGGGGCGCAACATTCGCACTTGAGTGCGCGCTAGGCTTCCGGACAGTGTGGCGCATCCTCAATGACTATGCATCGCTCCGCGGAGGTGCGTCCGCCAGAATATGTACTGGGGCCTCTATGAAGCGCCCAGGCACGCCCTCGACAGCTGCGCATTGGCCCCCGAGCGACGCATCGTCCTGTCGATGCTGCTCTTGGAGCATCCGCCTCCCTGCCCCGCTCGTGCATGTAGCAATGCGCTCGCGCAGGCCTTGGGAAGCCCTAGCAAAACAGGGCGGCCGCCGCGGTACTCCGTTTCCGAAGGAACGCGACATAGTGCCCAAACTCCGATGGAGCCGGTGTCGAGCCTGCTCCGACTCACGCGTTTCTCCCCCGCCCCTATCGGGCGCACCAAAGATGTTGGCGGTGCTAGGTCGACACCTTTGGGGATTAACGCGATACCCTTGTGATCGTAGGGCGGGGAAAATCAACGTCAAGAGCAGACCTAACGATCAACACCCGGCAAGCCTTTTTACCCAGGTTCGGGACGCTTACCCGTAAAACCCTACATCTTGCTCGTCCCGTTGTATTAAGCGTTCTTTCCTTGTTCGTTTACAGTGATGATAACCTTCTTTTTAGCCAATCTCCAAAAAGTCTAACCCCTTGTGAATGAGTTAAGGGCCTCCTTTTATAGGCAAAGGGGTCACCTACAGTGCTCGATGGTAGGTTCATGAGATGTTACATGAACCTACAGCGGTGCTTATCTATCTACCGCTGACAGGGCATTAAATGCATGTCTTGTCCATGTCAGCTAAGTGCTGGTGAAGACATGTGTCCAGGTGTTTTGACACCTGGGCGCCCCACTGGCCCATGCGGAATGTGGTAGCCCTCTAGTGTCTTGCCACGTCATCCTGGCAAGGGTGCTTGCCAGGGCCTTGGCGCTTCGCTCCGGCAAGGAAGCTTGCCGGGGGCTTCGGCTGTCTTCCCGGCGAGGGAGGCTCGCCGGGGTCTTGTACTAGGTGTGGTCATCACGTCTTTTAGACGGACATGGCCTTGGATGTCTTCCCGGTAAGGCAGGCTTGCGAGGGCCTTGGATACATTGGGGGTGAGTCTTGTCTCGATCCTTCCGTGCCCTACTGTCAAGGGCTCTACGCGCCCATGCACAAGTCTGGGGCACTAGATACCCCAGTCTTTAGTGCACCGATAGTTTGTGGTGCAACATGATCTGGTACCTCATGCCCATGTTTGTCATAGACACGATGGGTGGTGGTCGGGCGGAGTACTGGCCATATTCGAACGACTTAGCGCCATTTCCTATGGTCTTAATCCGATCACCTTATGGCTCGGTGCAGCTTTGGGGTTTCAAGGAACTTAGGATGTGAGTGAACATTTATCATCTTATCCTTAAACACATCCCTCAGATGTCAATAGTCTCATCCCTCACTCTGGAAAAAATTCAACCTATTTCGTTAAAGATACCAACTCACACAAGGTAGCTCCACAATACTGATGCAAGTCAACTCTGGGGTCTGAGGGAAATGACCTTAACCTAATTCTCATGGGTATACTATAACTAAGCTACACATGCATCCTTATGTAAAAATCCTTGGGAGAGCACACCCGCTTCTAAGCTTGAATTAAGACACCACAAATCCAAGTGCTCAGCTAGATCATCTAATGGGTAGGGTACTGCATTCCTATATTAAGGAAATACATAGTGTAGCACTCCAGGGTCTTGTTTCCTTCCTACGAACCCAATCAAGTGGTCCATCATTCCACCAATATTCAGTTGACCCATTGCTCCTACAAATCCAGTATTGATGTGGTTCTACATAATCTCTTAGAGTCCTCATAATCCACATATTACTACAAGGACTACATAAGAGTATATCCACCGACTTCCAATATCATGGTCAACTAATCTCCCATGCTATGCTTATACAGGTTCGTAAATCAATATGACAACTTGACAACCCACAAGTGTAGGGGATCGCAACAGTCTTCGCGTGTAAGATAACCAAATTTATTGATTTGACACAAGGGGAGCCAAAGAATATTTATAAGCTTTAACAGTTCAGTTGTCAATTCAACCGCACCTGAAGTTTTGGATATTCTTGCACACGTTGTGTTACGAGATGTTCAAACCTGCAGCTGCACAGAGGTTATCAAACTCATCCTTAATACATGCCGCCATAAGGAAATTTGAACACGTGTATGCGAGGGCACGTTCCGTTTCCATCTCGTGGAACAACTCCGGTGGCACGATATCATCATTGTAACTTGTCCTCATAGTAGAGGATGAAGCTACAGCTCTAGTTAGTCTATCGGTAGGCTCGGGTCTCTTCTTCCGAAGCCATCCTTTTGCCTTTCCAAACAAACTCATTTCTGAAATTTTTGGTTCATCACAAAAATGGAGGTTTGGGCAAAAATGAGTTGTAGCAAACTATTCTACTTACTTCCCTGATGCATAAACTTGCGTCAACACTTCGTAAATAAATTCCTACACATGCATGCAAGCTCATATGAATAGCACCAAGAACTCCTGAATACTCACAAATAGGACCAGCAATCAAAATTTTAATTAGAGGAGTGGAGGAGTCACATACCAAGGAGAAAATGCCCAAATTCTCAATGCAAATGATGGGTTGTAGAGAGAGATCGACATTTGACACCAAGAACAACAAGAACTCGAGCTCTAGGAGAAAAATCCGGATTTTTGGAGTGAGAGAGAGAAGGGAAGAATAAGTACCTAGAAAGGGGACCAGGTGGGCCGACGCGACCTATGGGCGCGGCCAGGGGGGAGGCTACGCCAGCTGGCCGCCTGGACCAAGGGTGGCCCCCCTCGTTGGCTCCAGTTGCCCCTGCGTCTCTTTTTTAATGGAAATTTTTATTATAATTTTTCTGGAATTTTTCTGACAGCTTCACTTTTGAAAAAAAATCAAAGTACGGAAAGCTGCAAAACTTCCAGAAAGCTCGAAACAATGGTTAAACATACGAACCTTCAAAAACATTAAACTTAGGTACAACAAGGAGGATGAAAGATAAAGGAAATGAAAACATAACAAGCTTCTCTTTTTACTCATATAAAACATATTTGTTAGCAAGGTTGATCAAGTATTACTACCAAACAGGTGTTATATCGAGCAAAAAGTTTCACTCCTTATAAAGCAACCATGGTACCTTTATTTTAATGGATATTGTCCCCACCATAATGGTTTTGTATTTGTGGTGCACATGTAGAGGACAATCCCACTCTCCAACGTTCATGGTCTCAATATTCTAAAAATATACCATGTGCTCCTTCTCATTAACATTGAAGGTAGACTTTCCTTTATTGCAATCAATAATAGCACCAGCGGTGTTAAGAAAAGATCTACCAAGAATAATAGACATGCTACCGTCCTCAGCCATATCAAGAACAACAAATTCAGTAAGGATCAAGCAATTAGCAACTTCAACAAGAACATCCTCACAAATACCAACAGGAACGGCCGTTGACTTATCAGTCATTTAAAGAGAGATATCTATAGGGATTAGTTTATCTAGACATAGCCTTTTGTAAAGAGAGAAAGGAATAACACTCACTCCTGCACCAAGATCACATAAAGTACTTCAGACATAATTTGTTTTCATGGAGCAAGGAATGGTGGGTATACCTGGATCACCATGCTTCTTGGGAATCTTACCACTGAAAGAGTAATTAGCAAGCATAGTAGATATTGCCTCATTAGGAACTTTTCTTTTATTAGTTACAACATCTTTCATATACCTCTTGTATGGAGGCAACTTAATAGCATCAGTCAAAGGAATTTGCAGAACAAGAGGTTTCATCCAATCAAAAAATTTATTGTAATGCTCTTCTTCTTTGGTTTTGAAAGACTTACCTGGGAAGGGCATTGACTTCTGTACCCATAGTTCTCTTTCCTTCCCATGATTTCTTGCCACAAAATCTACTCTAGTATACCTCTTGCGTTTGTTAGGTGCTTCTTCTTCTCGTACCTTAGGAGGATCAATCTTATCATTATCTTTATCAGGTTCAGCACCATCTTCAGTTTCAGCATCGGAAATAGATATACTATTAGGATCAACAATAGGTTCTTCATCAATAGTTGGATCATTGGAGTTGTCAGATTCCTTGTGTTTCTTCTTCTTCTTCGGGGAGCTGACAATGTCTTCTTCCTGCAATTGAGAATCTTGCTCGATCCTCTTTGGATGCCCCTCCGGATAGAGGGGGTCCTCGGTGCGTGTACCACCTCGGGTCTTTATACCATATGCCTGCGCGTCAACTTGTTTGGCATTGTGAGCAAGCAAATCCTTTTGCACATTAGAAATTTGTTCAAGCTGAGTTTGAACCATATGAAAATGCTTAACAAGACCTTTAACATCATTAACAGTTCTACTTAAAACATCAAGCAAACTTTTGATAGCAAGGGAATTATCATGCAATTGGCTTTGAATCTCTCATTAAAGTGATTTTGCTTGACAATAAAATTATCAAGATCATCTAAACATTGATCAAGGGGCTTACCATGAGGGATGTCACTAGCATTTAATTATAAAAGAGGGTGTACCTCTAACATAGGTGGGTGAGTGGGAGGCTCACATAATTTCTCAATAGGAGGTAGATTCTTCACATCTTCAGCTTTAATACATCTCTCTTTCATAGACCTCTTGGCTTCTTGCATAACTTCGGGGCTCAAGAAAAGCATGCCCCTCTTTTTAGGTGGTGGAGATGGTTCAGGAACGGACCAATCATCATGTTTTTTAGATATCTTGCCCATTAGTTCTTCAGCATCGTCCTGTGTTGTTTCCCTGAAAACACAACCATCACAACTATCTAGATAGGTTCTAGATTCATTGGTTAGACCAACATAAAATATATCAAGCAATTCGTTCTTAGGAATTCCATGTACCGGTCTAGCCTTAAGTAAAGTGCAATACCCCCTCCCCCCCAAGCTTTAGGGAGGGTGCTCATCCTGCAACTGTTTAAAGTTATAAATTCTTTCTAAAGCAGCATGTTGCTTATGAGCAGGAAAATATTTAGCAACAAAAGATTGAGCTAAATCTTGAGGACTCTTAATGGAACCACATGGAAGTGCATCATACCGTGCTTTAGCATCTTCCTTCAAAGAGAAAGGAAGTAGCTTAGTAACATAATAGTTTCTCTAATTGTCATATTAGTGAATAAGCTGCCCAACTCAGTGAGTTTGGTAAGGTGTGCAATAGCATCGTCATTTTTTGTGCCATAAAAGGGTCAGCTTCAACTGTGGATATAAGTGAAAGATCAATAGAGAAATCAAAATCAGCATCCTCAATGCAAATAAGAGATGAAGCAAATTTAGGATCAGGAATAAATTTGTTCTTCATAGAATGCTTTTCAAGCAGCTTCCTAACAAAAGTAGGGTCAGAGTCAGCACACTTTGTAAGTTCCCTGCATAAATCAGCATCATGTTCCATATAATCATCATAAAGAATTCTTTCCTTGAGACCACTCAAGTCTGGGTAAGCAAAAGATCTACCAATGGGGTAGCGTGTAACAGGAAGTTCAATTCCAGACTGCTTAGCAGCCTTAGCAATCTGAGACTCAATAAAATAACCAAGTAAACCAGCCTCATGAATAGTAGTAGAAGCATCATCAAAAGTATCAGGCATAGTGACAGACTTGGTAGAAGCAGCATGTGGTGGTGGTGAAGCAAACTTACTCATAACGGAAGGTGAATCAAGCGTAGCGCTAGTGCTAAGAACAATACCTTTTCTCGTAGTGGATGGTAACAATGGAACCTTGGTGTCTCCTTTCTTACCCATAGTGCATAAATCGCAGCGAGCAAAATAACTCCAAGTAGACTTGTAAATAAAGCTATGCTCCCCGACAACGGCGCCAGAAAATCGTCTTGATAACCCACAGGTGTAGGGGATCACAACAGTCTGCGCGGGTAAGATAACCAAATTTATTCGACACAAGGGGAGCCAAAGAATATTTATAAGCCTTAACAGTTGGGTTGTCAATTCAACCGCACCTGAAAGTAATGATCGTCTAGGCATATATCAAACATTAGGCATGTATCCCAAGGTAGTCGTGCATGCTTGCAATAAGAACTTGCACAACATCTTTTGTCCTACCATCCCGCTAAAAAAGGGGCCAAAAGGAACTTATGGAGATTAAGGTGCTCCTATCAAAGAGCAGGGGAACAAAGCATTAACGATTAGTGGATACATGGAATCCCCAAACTACAGTCTATCCCCTTTGGTGTCCCAAGAGTCACCAGTAGGATCGCCGGTTATGGACTATAGTAGGTGCATACTACTCATAGATACGATCTAGAACAAAAATATATTCATGAAAACATAATGAATTCAGATCTGAAATCATGGCACTCGGGCCCAAAGTGACAAGCATAAAGAGTAAAAAGTAGTAGCAAAGATGATAAACACCGTAGTAGACAATAGGCAACATGCCCCCAACAATCCAACGAACTATTACATGACCTAACTCATCCAATCTCTCCCATCCCCTTTACCTACAGCAGGAAATTACTCACACATGATGGGGGAATCCATGGGAGGATGATGGAGTGGTGATGGTGATGACGAAGGCGATGATTTCCCCTCTCTGGAGGCCTAAACAACCTCCAGATTAGCTCTCCGGAAGAAGAACCGAGGGTGGCAGCGGCTCTGCCTCGAGAACTTGCAAAACGACTTCTGTTCTGGGATTTATGTGTCACGGGTAAAAATAGGAGCCAAAGTAGGGCACCAGAGGTGGTGGACCCCACCTAGGAGGCCTCCCGGTGAGGCCAGGGGGCAGGCCACACCCACAGGTCGCCTGGGGGCCCTGGGGCTCCCCTCTGGCCCAAGGTTCCTCCCGGTGCGTGGATTTTCTCAAATTTTTATGGGAATTTTCCGGGATGTCTAAATATCCATTTTCCCGGGCACAAGAAAACTATACAAGCAGCTCTACTGAAAACAGCGTTTGTTCGGGTTAGTTTCATTCAAATCATGCAAGAATGAGGCCAAAACAATAGTAGAAGTGTTTGGAAAAGTACATACATTTGAGATATATCACAACTCCAATTACTTCTACTCATTATCCACCGAGAAACATGGTATCATGATCGAGATCATCGGGATAAATCCAATTTACTGTGAACCATGTGGCCTAATACATCATTGATACTCCATTAAGGTTACATATTTGAACCCGAAACTCAATTCCAACAAGAACTCTTACCCATTACTCCAAGTTATTATGGTAAATTCATCAAACCATGTCAACTACTTGGTGAAGTCATTCTCTTCTTATCATCTGAGGTTTCGAGAGTTCCAAGTGTACAACCTTCATGCAATGACATTGGCAAGGCATGATAGAGTTCCGAACCGTTAGTCATGTTGATCACAATATCGATACCTATGGCGGGGTATGAAGAGAACCGTTTTCCTGCTCACTAAGGTGAGGCGGACCAATTGGCATGTTTCTCATCCATCGGTGGTCGTCGACACACCATTGATTTTGACAGGGTTGCTCTATCAGCAGTGCATATCATGGCCTTGCATATCTTATGTCCTGACCACCGTAGGTGAAAGTTGCATAACTCTGGATATTGTCGAGGGTGTCGCCATCTTCTGGGTCTTGATGTCCTTGTTCCTCATGGAGGTACTTCTGTTGGTGTCGTCCGGAAATAGCTTTGCCATCCTTTCTTCCAAGTATGTGGGTGTTTGCTCGGAAAGGTTGCTTCCCTCCAAGTTACCCACGCGGATTTTAGTAATCCCGTGGTCAGGCATAATGGTGCTATCAACCATTTGCAAGTTTTGAAGAAGCATACAAGGAGTGTCAAGAGAATAAAAATGGAAGTGCTAAGGTAATAACCTTGCTTCCTTCGAAATTTAGGAGAGGTCAGAAAGATACAGGTTTTGCAAGTACTTTTGAAGGGCCTAGAAAACAGTTTTTCCATCACTAATGTTTGTCCTAACTAGTGGCTTCCTACAGTTAGGATGGCTCTGATACCTGCTCTGTGGGGACCCCGACTTACGAGTCGAGATTGTCGAATGAAAGTGCTCAGTTATCCCAGAGATCAATGCTCACCGAACACACAGAAACTGAATAACAAGAGTCTTACATCCATACATACCGTTTGATACAACAAATGACCATTGCGGTCAAGTCTTACATATATAGAGCCTTGAAGGCCAGCACACCAAAGTTGACCAATAGCGGGGATATTGGTCGAAACCGTAAACCCATGCCATCAACCTTAACCTATAGGCATTCTAACTAGCAAGCGTCCTAGATCGCATGAACTTCACCAAGTTACTCTTCACCATTTCCTGTTCTCTCATACCTGGTCAATGAAATAACCAATGGCAAGCTAATGAGTACTTTGAATGTACTCGCAAACATCCCATGATGTGGAACAAGATAATAAAGGGAACATGAACTAGCATAAGAATGCAACCTTTTGCAGAAAGCGGATTTTTATTTAATTACAGTAACATGGTCAAGTGTAGTTATAACCATGCATCATAAGGTAGATGGTAATCATAAGAACAGGTTACAAATATCAACATATCTGCTGAGGGCTAAACACCTAAGGTTCACCCAATATGCCGAGTCACCGGATTTGACAATATCATCTTTCTCAACCACACACACAAACACACTTGGTTTATGCGGAAACGACTGGACATAGTTTAAGCAGGATTACCCAACTGTCCTTGACCATGGACACGGCTATTCGAATACTTTAACACTGTGCAGAGGTTGTACGCTATAACCACGCGATCTGGGAATCTTCCGTGTCAACCATGACTTGCGTTATATTACATACCCGAGGTAAGTACCCGATCATTGCCTTTCCCCTGACAACACTAGACAAAGAGTCCACTTGATTGGTACCCATCCCACATGATGTACGTCCTACGATCACCAACCCTAGACATATCATCCAGTCGGCGACCAACGGTGTGCCCGGAACACGTAAAAACGGCATAGTCGACCTACCTGGTATGACCCCGTCATGAGAGTGACCACATCACTCCCGCCACTAGTAATGCGGGATCTTTGCTAGCAACGACAAAAGTAATCAACAAAGCCCCGTCCCATAAAAGGTATCGTGGTCGCACATGTAAGGTTGGGATGGTCGACACATCATAAATCTAATCTCATTTCTCAAACCACTCACACAAAACATTTCCGGTACACCACTTCTTCCTCAAGTGGTAATCCAGCTCCACACCATCACCCTCGGGCATTAGTGGCACCCGATGGAGTTTTCGTAAAACCTTTGATATCAACTTTGTGTTACCATCATCATGCATATGCTCATCCTATGCGTAGCACTAGTCCTACTTGTCATCTTTTATCACTGTGACCCTCATAGATGGTAGGGTCATGCTCAATGCAAGTTCTCTAGAGGAGCTATCGGAAACACCCTACCGACGGGTTACCGACTTGATCATATTAATCAGAGTAAGGTATTCAACATGGCATTCATAAAAATGTTTTCTCAAACATGGTCAAAGGGCTGCTTGCCTTTGCTCACATAAGTCCCCGGGGTCTTCGAGGTCTTTCGGTCCAACTCCGAGTAATCCATCTACTCGCTCAACTATCGTCGGGACCAATCACAGGAAGCCACACAGCAAGCAGCAAAAAAAGTGCTATATAAATAGGAGTTTTATTTTTCTTGGGCCTCTGTGGTCATAATAAAAATACGTGAAACTTGCACTAGGAGATTTGGACCATTAGGGATTTTTGAATGGATGAAAGGAGGAATAGGTGATCCTTTAAGAAGCCTACAGAAAACATTCTGCTAAAAATGAGCGGAGGCACTCATTTAACAGAGCATGATTTTAGAAACATTTAAGAAGTTGTTTTACTGGATTTGGAGTGGATATTAATATTCTAGGGATTTTCTAATATTGGATAAATAGCAAAATTGAGCTATTTATTTAGTGCAACACAGACATGCCACATAAAAATGTTGACTAATGCTTCAAAAATAGTGCATGATATTAGAAGACTCTGGAAATTGGAATTACTCCATTTGGAGCTGATTTGAATCCTCTAGGATTTCGTACGGTGGTGTATAAAATATTCAAATGGGCATTTGAATATTAACCCCACAGAAAAGTCTTTTGGAAAAATGTGCAATGCACATATCTGGATAGATCTTGAATTTAGGAACCTGTAGAAATTTGAATCATCATATTTGTAGTTGGTTTGAATTAGTTGTGAATTTTTGAATTGTTTGATAAAAATGATTAAGACAGAAAGGAGGGAAACTTAATACCTAAGTTACACCATGTGCGCTAGATAGGTTGCAGGACGGCCCAGTAGCTCGGGTCGCGTTGCAATAGGCCACACCGAAGGCGTACAACGTCTAATACGCCTCCAGCGCGAAGAGGCGTAGCCCACCTGGGTGTCTCCACTTACGGGGCGGGCCCGACCCTTGCTGTCGCTGACGTGCGGGCCCTGGCTGCATGTCCTTCTCCCTGCTCCTGCTCGAACAGAGGATGAGCAGGGGAGAGATAGGCCGAGCCATGCCGACGCTTGCCCTGGTAGCTTCGGTGAAGGTTGGCGATGCCGCGGCCACCGGCGTGCTTAGGAGTGGGCGTCGCACTCTCCTGGGGATCCATCTCCCTCGGGAAGCACTTGGGGAGAGGGGCCCTCGACCGTGGTGGAGGCCAACGTCGATGATCACGGCAGTGGCGCTCTGGCCACCGCCAAGAGGGTGGCAGGCACGGGGGCGATTCCTTGGAGGTGCAGGGGCTCCTTGGAGGACGTAGGGAAGAGAGGAGACGCAGGGCGCCGCAATTTGAGCCGATGCCCAGGTGACGCCATGGTGGCCGAAGGAGGGAGAAAGAGGAGGGAGCAGGCATAAGAGATCAGCCTGGGGAGAGCTTGAGGGGTAAAGGGGGCGACCTTGGGGTGCTGGCGCTCTGGGAAAGGCTAAGGGGAAGGGTGCAAAGGAGGTCCTCAGAAGAGCCTCGGGTGCGTTCTACCACAGGGGGAGCACGCGCGCCACAGCCATCTTGGCCCCTTTCTGGTATCAGGGAGAGGCAAGACTCGTCAAAGGAGGTACCGTGTCATAGTGAGACGTGATGCAACAGCCGGACACATCCTGGAGGAAGAAGACAATTTTAGAGCACCATTTTTGCACGCCAGGGAGTTAGTCACCACTCCTCTATGTGTCCAAAGCCACCCCTTGGCAAAACCAAGGTGTCAAGCATGCAAGGCATGCGTGCCACGAAGCACTGGTGAAGTTTGCACCCTAGTGGATCAGGTTAGACTGGGGTTTGACTGCAATTAAGTTTCCAGCAGCAAATGTAAGGTTGCAAATGAGAGTACTTAATGGAGGATTCTGGGAATGAAACTATATCTAGCAGCCTTCTACATGGAAGTACTACAAGACTGCCGACTTTCAGCTTAGGCGAATGAGTTTAGCTAGTATTTGTAGGTCAAGGCTACAATTCTGCCAGAAATCAAGTTTTAGATGTGCTACTCATTTTTCCTACATGAGCATGCCATATCTTGCTACTAAATGATGCATTAGCATGATAGGGGATCTCTAAAAAGAGGTGAGGGCTTTAGCTTAAGTCGAAATATAGCAAGAGGGGTAAAACAGTGCTGCCAAGGTGAAAATGAGAGGTAGATACATGGAGTCACCCTCCAATACTTGACCAGAGGCCATGGCAAGGTTACTGGAGGTAAAAGGGGACTAGAGAGAGTTGTTGTAAGAATTTAAGCTCAAGGGAATGGTGGAAGGGGCCAAACCAGCAACTTTTGTGAATAGGAAGGAGGTGTTTGATGGATGTTAGGGATAGCAAATGGACTCCATTTGCTATAAACTTAACATCATCACATAATAGATGAAAATAAGCTTGGACACCAAAATTGCGATTTGGTGGAGAAAGTTTCCTATGTAGACTTGAAAAACCCATGAAACGGGTAGAAATGCCTTTCTGCTTATGAAACCATGCAACTCAATTCCCACAAATCCACAACTTGGTGTGGGGGCATTATTTGAGCATTAAAGCATGCCCTAAAAGTTTGGGATCAATTGGAGAAACTTTATAATGTAATGTTTCCCAATGTTAGTAATCAACAAAGAAGGTTTTGAGGTGTTTGGGACAATTTCTTCTATTCTCCTTGATGCAGCACTTGGTGTGTATGCATTATTGGAGTATCATAACATGTCCACCTAATTTGATCACAATTGGATACACTTGGAAATGTAGAGTTGCTCAAATTTGGATCTGGACATATAAGGTTTTAGAATAATTAAGTGAATCAAATCAACTTATATTGAGATGAAACTTAGCAAGATCATCACATATATCACATGTGACATGCTAGAAATTCACAGTAATTTATTGAGAATATTTCTTATAGAAATATTCCAAAAGCTTGGAATAGGCTGGAAGGGTTTTGCCTAATATTTTGAACATGACCATGTGTTGAAACATTTCGGATTTAGGGCTCCGCAAAACCCTAAAGATTCGAACTCAGGAGCGTGTACGAAGATCTCTCTCATGATCGCCTCACTTAACTCGCTACTCGCTGGGGATAGCAGAGAACTCACTCGATGGTGAGGAAGACACAGAACACTAAAGTTTACCCAGGTTCAGGCCGCTGAGAAGCGTAATACCCTACTCCCGCTTTGGTGGATTGCCTCTCATGGAGGTTGGTGGATGAACTAGTACAATGTTCGAGGGCTTCTGGAGGCTGGATGACTTTTGTGTGATGCTGGTCGGCGAATGAACGAATCGGTGTGCTTCTATGAAATACCTATCCTCTATATATAGTTGCAGCCCGAGTCTTATTCCAAATCTCAAGGGCGGGATGGGATCCTACAATGGCCAATTTTGAAGGGAAAGAGGTGAACATCCTCCCCTGCCCAAAGGTGGTCTTCTCTTGCAAAGTGGGTGTCAGCGTAGTAGGGATGGGTCCAGGGATGACGTCTGTCCGGCTAGCGGGCGGCGATGGCCTTGTTGCACCAGAATGGAAACCTTTGGAAGATGCGTTGGGAACCTGCATACATCCTTCCCTCCTTCGCACGAAAGGGGAAAGTGCACCATCCTGCAATCTGCTGCTCGCCAGTCCTTTCCCCGCGTCACCCTTGACTCCTCAGGCCGGGTCTTGCCTCGGAATCTCCGCCGCTCCGGAGGGGTCCTAAGGAGGCCTCCTACGGGTCTTGGTGCTGCTCCTCCACGCGAGGCTCTGGCCCTCGCGAGGGCTTTGCCTTGAGTGGTGTCGTGCTCGATTATGCTTGCTTGATGAAGTGGGCCAGCCCTGGGCCACAGGAAGGCTGGTCTAGGTACCCCCATTCCCGCAACACCGATAGTAGCCCTCGGGCCCAAGGTGCGCCTGGGATGGCTTCTCGGCATAGCCTTGAGGGCGGCCTGAAGCACCGCGGGCCCTAAAATCATGTGGGCCAGGTCTGGCGCGTGTCACGCGGCTGATGTCGGGTTTCCCTTGCTTTTTGTCTTTGCTCTGGTTATCACGAATCTGACTTGTTGCGTTGGTCCATTATTGCTTTCCTTTATCCTGCACTCGCTCTTCCCTCTCGGTCTCCAACCCCAACCGGCGTCTCCCAGATCGAGCACCACGTCGTTCCCTTGTCGGTTCAGTGATGGCGCCTACCGGCAAGCAGAAGCCACAGACACAAGCTCCTGCCCCGGCTCCTCCGCTCCTGGAGTGCGCCCTCTACAAGGATGTAGATCTTGTTCCCGTGCTTCCATGGACAGCGGCCGAGTACAGCGAGCACGGGGGGACCCTGATCTGGCCCAGCACCATAGCAAAGCAGCCCGCATCGAAGGTGGTATACCCGTTATTCCTCCATAGCGTCGGGCTGGTGTCGCCTTTCTCCTCGTTCTTCACAACCATCCTGAATCACTGCGGGATCCAGGACCTTCACCTCCAGCTTAACTCAATCTTGCTTCTGTCCATCTTTGCTATCTACTGCGAGGCCTTCGTGGGCATCCGGCCTTCAGTAGCCCTCTTCTGCCATTTCTTCAGCATGCACCTGCATGTCGGCGCCCATTTGTCGGCATGCATCTCCTTCGTAGCAGCCCAGAGCGGCAATTTTCTCCTCAAGGCCGGGAAGAAGGTGGAAAACTTCATGCATCTTTGGGTTCTCATGAGCCTCAAGGATGCCAACCCTCGGCTGGAGGAGCCGAAGTGCCTGCCGGAGAAGACTTCTGCGTGGAGCTCAGCGAAGCTCTCCAACCGTCAGACCATGCCCATCTTGGAGCGCTTCTCCAGCGACATCAGCGCCAAGAAGCTGACCGGTGGGATGATAGTTAAGGAATTTTTGGCGCAACGCGTGGCGCCCCATCAGGCCCATTCCAGACCCCGGTGGGACTACCAGAATGGTGACGACAAGCTCACGCTCCCGTCTGAGGACCGTCCGACTGAGGAGCTGAACAGGGTCGTGGTAACCCTGCTAGGCGTTGACCATGGTGACCTGCCCGAGGCTCTGGTTCCGCTGTACCATCTCGACCACCGGGCCGACCTGATCGCCACGCTGCCTGTCTTTGATGAGCGGGGCTCCTCCCGGTCGAGAGCTCTCGCCCGAGAGTGGTGTCATTGGACGACACCTCCGGTAGGGAGGACTCTGAGAAGACCGTCGACGACTTCCCGGGGGCGTGACTCTCCCGTCACAGGCCGTCCTCCTACGCGAGCTTGAGGATGGTGATCTCCCCGCGCCTCACGAGGATCTCTAGGGGATCCGCGTTGGCCCCGTGCGCCAGGCGGTCCGCGTGCGTGCTCGCCTCCGGGAAGCACGGGGCTGAGTCGCCCTTGGCGCATCCTGCCTCCGCCGGCGGGAAGTCCGAGGCGCCGGCTCGCCCCCTTCCGTGGGGGGCCCTACCGCCCATGTCGTTGCCGGGGTGGAGAGGAAGAGGAGATGGGTCGATGTCGAAGAGTAAGTGACTCGTCTTGGCATGCCCCACGTGTCCATCGTTCGTGCATGGCTGATTCCCTTTTTTCCTGATGTCCAGGGGCGTTGTCTTGTTGGGGGCGAAGAAGAAGAAGGCGGGCGTCAAGCCGAAGGCGACTCCTGACACACCGTTGGCCCTCCCCAATGCGTCGCCGTGTGCCGATGAAGAAGGGGAGGCTCGCGAGGTGACCTCTTAGGCCTTGGTCGCCCAGCACACCGAGCCCCCGAAGCGTCCAGAGGGGCAGGCTCTTGAGGCCCCTCGGTCGTGGCAGCGCCGTTGTCCGAGGGGCAGGCTCTTGAGACCCCTTGGTCCACTGATGCACCAATCCTCGCAATCTCCGAGCAGCCTTCGGAGCCCCCTGTCCCTCGTGATGCTGCCTCCCTGACGACACCGCCCGCGACAGCACTAGAGGATCCTCATGAGGAGATCCAAAGGACTTTGGTATAGGTCCAGGGTGTCCTGAAGAATGCCTTCGCTTCCCTGGGCAATGTCGTGGTCGTAATGGCGGAGGGCGAGAAGGAGGCCAAGGCCGCTGGCGCTACGCGCGAGGAGGAGCTGGAAGATGCCGGATCCGCTCACGCTGCGCGCAAGGAGGAGACAAAGGAGGCTCGCTTGAAGGCCTTCAAAGAAGAACGAGCCAAGCTTGCCGAGTAGCTTCGCCTGCAGGAGGAAGAACTCGAGGCCCGCCAGACTAAGCTCACCAACTGGGAAGAAGAGTTGTCCCAGGAGGAAACTCGCCTGGGCGTGAAGCAGCCGCGCTTGAACGAGCAGGAGAAGGAGATCGCCTCGAAGAAGGCCCTTCTCGATGCCAAGGGGGGAGCCCTCGCCACAGCCGCGAAGAAGAAGGCCACGGAGCTGGTCGGCTTCTGTGACGTTGAGCTCATTCTTTGCACGACGCTCCACACCCTCTGCCGGGAGGTGTTCGAAGAGCTTCTGGCCACCCCTAAGGGTGGCTTCGCCGTGCTCGCGGTGGAGCTTGTCGTGGCGTAGGAGGACATTGTCACCTAGGTGAACAAGGTCTTGGACAATGAGTGTCGCGACCTCTTTTTTGAGGCCGCGATAGGAGTCTTCAGTCACCTTCTTCTTCATGAGCTCGCCTTTCACTTCGACTTCGTGATCCCGCCGGTCCGTACTGAGGCATGCGATAGCGCTGCGGAGGCGGTGAAGGGTTCCATGGAGGCATTGGTGAAGAGGTTCGCCCAAGTCGCAGTTCCCTCATCTCCGGATGCCGCTGAAGCCGACGGCGGGGAAGACGACACCACCAACGCCGAGGACAAGCCCCCTGAAGATGGAGCAACCGGCGGTGTCGGTTCCTGCTGATTTCTTCCCCCTTTTTTTTGCCTACAATGCACGAGGTGTCAAACTCATTTGCATTTTTCAAGAACTTGTTAAGGTTTGTAATAACTAGCTGATAGCTTGAATGTTTTCTTCGCCTCGTTTCTTTCAGGTTTGTCGTGAAACTCTGCGTTGGCAGGGCCCGGCCCGCACATTCCTCCACCGCCATTGAACCGACCGGATTCTAGGAAGGCCCAAGAAGTGAGGGATTACGGTTCCAGTTAGGCTCCTAAGTCGCGATGCATAGGAGTCCCCCTTGACGTGCGAGTAGCCCTTATGAGGGGAACGAGATGAGGGTTTTGAAACTTTAGAACACCTTCAGCGCTCTGCGTCGACAGGGCCCGCCCCGCGTGTACCTCCATTGCGGTTGGACCGACTAGATACCAGGACGACCCAAAGGGGGAAGGGGCTACGAGCATAGTCAGGCCCCTGAGTCGTGATGCTCAGGCGTCCCCCTTGACGTACGAACGGCTCCAATGTCCCTCCTAAGAAACTTACAATTTGAGACTCCCGAACTCCGTCAGCACTCTGCGCCGGCAGGGCTCGCCCCATGCGTACCTCCGCCGCCGTTGGACCGCCTGGGCGGCCCAAGAGGGAAGGGGCTACAGGCGCAGTTCAGTCTCCCGAGTCGCGATGCTCACTAGTCCCCCTTGACGTACAAGTGACTCCAATGTTCTCCCTAAGAGATTTTAAGTGGCTTGTTGAGCGCAATGGGCTCTGCATCGACAAGGCCCGCCCCGCGTGTACCTCCACCACCTTGAACCGACTGGATTCCAGGACGACCCAAGCGGGGAGGGGCTACGAGCGTAGTTAGGCCCGTGAGTCGCGATTCTTAGGGGTCCCCCTTGACGTACGAGCGGCTCCGTACCTTCGGTTGTCTATCCCCCGCACTGGGCGTGGGCGTAGTCGCATGTGGACTGGGTTGACTTCTTGGCCAACTATGGGCATAGTCATTGGTGGACTATGTTGATTTCCTGGCCAGCTACGGGCATAGTCATTGGCGGACTGAGTTGATTTCCTTGCTAGCTGCGGGCATAGTCATTGGTGGACTGAGTTGATTGCCTCCGTCTTATCCCCAACGCGGAGCGTAGGGCTGCCACTAGGCATGGGAGGGACCCCTCCGCGTCGTGGGGGAGCCCCGGGCGTATACAGCCTCGGCTCATTATTACGTGAGAGTGTCACGGTGGGGGTGTATCTGGGAGGTCGCGAGGACGCTTTGGCCTCGTGAGTGTCCCTACCCCCGAGGCATAGGCGCCTGATTCCTTTTTGGTCTTCACCCAGCGTGGAGCATAGGTCATCCACTCGGCGTGGGAGGGACCCCTCCACGTCCTCAGGGGGCCCCGGGCGTATACAACCTCGAATCGTTATTACGTGAGTGTGTCACGGTGGGGTGTATCTGGGAGTTCGTGAGGATGCTTTGGACTCACGAGTGTCCCTACCCCCGAGGCATAGGCGCCGGATTCCTTTTGGCTCATTGGTAAACCCTTTTGACTTCTTCTTCTTCGGGAGTGAGGCACGGTGTTTCCTGCCCGAGGAGGACTAGAAGGATAAGCTTCGGCCGGCGCCCCCAAGCGGGGGGCAGACTGCCCAAAGATGCAAGCAAGGTAGAACGTTCTGGTTCGAAGTGGGTGCGAGAAAAACAACTGAAGGATGTGTAAATTAAAGTAGCGGCTGGGGGTGCCCTGAAATCCTGGAGGCCTCATGAGCCTGTGGGTGCTCTCGGACGGAGTGAGCCAAAAAGTTACCTGGCAGCAGCCAACAAAAAGTCAAGTGGCGGCCATGCCGCTGAAGTGCCGAGGGCGCCATCGTCGCCTG
Organism: Hordeum vulgare subsp. vulgare; assembly: GCF_904849725.1. NCBI lineage: Eukaryota > Viridiplantae > Streptophyta > Magnoliopsida > Poales > Poaceae > Hordeum > Hordeum vulgare. Next base: position 319,366,459 of record NC_058521.1, read on the forward strand.
ATCTCCTGCTTCCACGATCGCGACCCTGACGGGTCCGTTGTCTCCCTACGCTCGGGGACTTCGCTTCGCCCGAGCATCTCCTCCTCTTCCTCACCACGCCACAGCAGGCAAGGCATGAGCATGGTTTGCTGGAGCCGCCGGCAGGTAGTAGCCGCGTTCCTCGGCCGAAGTGCATGAGGGTGCCGGCACCCGGGCACACCAACCGATGGTCAGCTCACGTGGCCCAGAAGGGGCCTTAAGCCGCGGCTCTATCGATTGTGAGCGCATTGATGCAGATGCGGGGCCGATCGACCGTGACGACGACGATGCCTTGCACGGCCCCTGCCTCTCGAAGTTCTTGGATTCCTCTAATGACGGACTCACGGGAGCTGAGCGGACGCGCGCTGGGCTGCACCCTTGGTTATGCTCGAGCGCCACCCTCGCCTCACTAGTCAGGCCGGGAACCTCCCCGGTGGGGGCCCCCAGCTTTGACCCAAGGGGGGCATAGTGCACGCCTTCCTATGCGATGAGAGGCAAGACCTCGTCCCCGGGCACGGAGCCCGAAGTCCCAGGGGGAGGAGCTTCTTCTTATACTTGCGTGGGTCCCTGTGTAGTGTCTCGTCTTCTTCGTCGTCCGAGCGTTCCACCACCACGTGTACACACGACATCCTTCTCGTCGCAGGAGATGGTGATGATGTCGCCGCTCCCTGGCATTTTGAGGACGTTGTAGCCATGGTGGGTCAGTCACATGAACTTGGCGAGAGCCGGGTACCCAAGGATCATGTTGTACGATAGGTGGATGTGGGCGATGTCGAAGATGATGATCTCTGTGTGGTAGTTCTTGTGCTCGTTGAAGGCGACTAGCAGACACACCTGCCCGATGGGCATTGTGGACCCTTCGGTAACTCCTGAGAAAGGCTTGCTCAGCATGAGCTATTCGAATGGCACCTGGAGTGTCTCGAAGGTCTCGACCGACAGGACGTTGAGCCCCACTCCACTGTCGATAAGGGTTTTGGTGACGAGGACGTTGCTGATGGTCGGGGTGCACATCATGGGGAGCTTGCCGGCCATGAACAAGCACCTGAGCTAATCACTTGGGTCTAAGATGATGGTGGTCTGGGACAAGTTGAGGGGGCGCATTGCTTCAGGCTTCGGGAGAGTGGCATTCACCTCCCGGGAGAACTGCTTGAAGGCGCAGTTCAAGGCCGGGGTCTGGGCGCCGCCTAGGATGGAGGCCACTGCCCTGACCTCTTGGAAGCCCCAACCCCATCATTATGTCTATATTCATCCCTATTTCTGGGTGGCGGGGGTAGCGGAGGCAGCCCAGTCTCACGTGGGCGAACCTCACGAGGCATACCGCGTCGTTGCCCCTCTTGAAGGTCGTCGCGCCAGTGGTCCTCCTCAGGTTGGCCGCGCCAATGGTCTTCATGAGGTTGTTCATGCCACCCCTAACGCTGCTCCCGGTCATCCCAGCAGCCTCCACTTCGACCACCACGGGCACGGGGCCTCTATCCCCCAGCCCGGGGCGCCTGCCGAAGTGCTCGTCACGAACCAGTCGGAGCTCGTGGCACTCGGAGCGGACCAGTTGGCCCCCTCCAGACAGGCGCTCTCCCACTCGCTCGTGCTTCGCCTCAGGCTCGGCTGCGAGCAGCACTGGAGCCTTGCGCTTCGCCTCCTTGGCCTTGATCTTCTTCTCTTCTGGTTCCACCGCATGTGGACCGAGGAGTAACAGGCGACTTTCAGTGGCGCTGTTGTTTGCCAGGTTTAACATCTCCAGTGGAGTGCTCATTTCATCACTCATGGCGAGCTCCTCCTTCATCTTGAGGTCGGTGACTCCGTCGAAGAAGACCGAGATGATGGCCTCGTCCGACGCCTTGGGGATCTTGAGGGGCATGGCCGTGAAGCGTTGTATGAACTTGTGTAGGGTCTTCCCCTCCTGCTGCTTGATGCATCGCAGGTCGTTCATGGTGGAAGCGCGGTCGCGGGTGCCCTGGAAGTTGGCGATGAAGCGTTCGCGTAAATCGTCCCAGGAGGTGATGGACGCCCTTGGGAGGTTGAGGAGCCAAGAGAGCACGCCGTCCTTGAGCACCATGGGGAACCAGCACGCCATGACCTTGTCGCCCCCTCCTGTCGCCCTAATACTCAGCGTGTAGAGTTGGAGGAACTCGGCCAGGTCCAGGGTGTCGTCATAGCGGTGGGGTAGGTCGGGCTTGACCATGCAGGGCCATGTAGTTGGGTAGAGCTCAGGGCGATGGCGACGCACCCCACCGGCCCGACGGGTGTAGCGCGCGTGGCGGCGACCTGGTCCTGGTGCTACACTGGGTGTGCTTCGAGCGAGCCACGCTCGCGGCACAGGACTTGCAGCGCTGGGAGCGCGTGCGTGGGACCGTGGCCGAGGAACCACCTGACAGCTTGCTTCATCTCTTGGCCCCGCTTTCAGTTTGCGAGGCTGGTCGTAGGGACTCTCTACCTGCCTGGGCTAGGGGCGTGCGCCATGCTGCGGAGGTGGGGGCGACGCATCTTGCTCCTCGTCATTTGCCAGGGACGGTTGGGGTCGAAAGAAGCAGGAGAACGCCGCGGTATCACCGGTACCAGCGACGAGGTCCTCGATGCGCTGGAGCCAGTCGTTGTGGCGGTCAGGGGCGGGCCTATAGTGGAGCCGCTCGGTTGCCATGGCAAGCATGCGCCGGCCACGCGACATCTCCAGCCGGGTGTCCGAGGCCGACCGGGAAGCCCGAACGAGCAACGGAGTGGCGGTGCGGCCATCGGGTTGCTGGGTAGCCGGCTGCGAGGAACCTTTCTGTTCTTGAACGTCGGGGCCTGTGGCGGCGTTTGCCATGGGCGATGGAGATCGGCGCACGCCGGCTGGGCCCATGGGTGCCTTCTGAGCAACGCAGGTGGCGCGGTGCTCAGCGCGAGCCCGGCGAGCATCAGCCATCGGAGCGGCGAAGCTTGGTGAAGGCGGAGCATGGAGGAAAGCTTTACACGCCCCCTACCTGGTGCGCCAAATGTCGGATTTCGGGTTCCGCAAAACCCTAAAGATTCAAACTCAGGGGCGTGTACGAAGATCTCTCTCGAGCTCGCCTCACCTAACTCACTACTCGCTGGGTTTAACACATAACTCACTTGATGGTGAGGAAGACACAGAACACGGCAGTTTACTCATGTTCGGGCCGCTGAGAAGCGTAATACCCTACTCCTCCTTTGGTGGATTACCTCTCGTGGAGGTTGGTGGATGAACTAGTACAGTGTTTGAGGGCCTCCGGAGGCTGGGTGACCTTTGTTTGATGCCGGTCAACAAATGAACGAATCGGGTGTCCTTCTATGAAATACCTATCCTCTATATATAGTGGCGGCCCGGGTCCTCTTCCCTTATCGGAAGGGCGGTAAGGGATCCCACAATGGCCAATTTTGAAGGGGAACAGGGGAACATGCTCCCCTGCCCAAAGGTGGTCTTCGCCTGCAAATTGGCTGTCAGTGCAGCAGGGACGGGTCCAGGGATGATGTCCGTCCTACTAGCGGGCCGCGATGGCCTTGTTGCACCAGGATGGAAACCTTTGGAAGATTCCTTAGAAACCCGCGTACGTCCTTCCCTCCTTTGCACGAAAGTGGAAACTGCACCATACTGCAATCCGCTGCTCGCCTGTCCTTTCCCAGCGGCACCCTTGACTCCTGAGGCCGGGTCTTGCCACGGAATCTCCGCCACTGCGGAAGGGTCCTGAGGAGGCCCCCTGCGGTTCTTGGTGCTGCTCCTCCTCGTCAAGCTCGCGCCCTCGCGAGAGCCTTTCCTTGAGTGGTGCTATGCTCGATTATGCTTTCTTGATGAAGTGGGCCAGCCTTGGGCCACAGGCAGACAGGTCTGGGTACCCTCATTCCTAGAACACTGACAGAACTCTTATATATGGGATATATATATCCACTAAGTTTCCCTAAATTTTCTCAAATATTTTGAAAGCAATAAAAATAACTTCCGTTCATAAGGGACCATTTCTGGCCTGAGTGAAAGGTATTTAAATAAAGTAGTAAAATTACTTTTAAAATAATAATATTGTGGATTCGGGAAGTAATTTTGATAATGGGTTTTAAATAAAACATTTGGTCAAAAATAACTTCCCTAATTTGAGGACTTGTAGTACAAATCCCAACTCATGTGTGTTTTAAAGCTTAAATCAACGAAATGCTTTTTGGTGAAAATAATATTTGGTAACATAGTTTCTGGTCCTATACACATGGCATGATCATTAGGCATGGTTTTGGGTCTGGGGAGTGAGTCTGGAGAGTAGCAGGAACATTGGGATTAAACAGAAGCAAACAAGCAAGCAACCAGTAGTCATATCAAGCATCACAATGAGTCATAAAAAATTTAATTGGTCCTAATTTTTGAGCAAAGTTAATTAGTCGGGAGTTTTAAAACACGTGATGTTACATGGAGATTGAAAGCACAATTACTCCCTAAGGTGGTTTTCGTAATTAATCACAACATATGCATCATTGGACTAATTAATTTATCCGAGTACATTTTAGAAAAGTTCAAAGATGATTTGGCTATAGGATTGTGTGGATATGCCCCTTTGATAAAGGAAGGAATAGGATTGGCTAAAGCTTCAAACAAGAAGACTCTTAATTTTACACTTTGTGAGCAATCACATTTGAGTCCATAGGAAATCCAAGACTATTAAAATGGGATGAGGTATTATGATGAATTGTCTGCTCAAGTGCTTAGAGATAGCCACCAAAAATAGTCAGCCTCTCGTCTACAAAATATATCTGTCCCAAGCCAAATATGGAAAATCGGTACCACCAACATTTCTCACTCGGTCATACCGATTTTACACTTAGACAGATCCCAACAAACCCTATCTTTTCGGTTCTACCGATTCTGCATCAGTGTTACCGAGTTTGGGTGTCTAACCTTCTGTTGCTCGGTACACAAAATCAGAATTTCTGAGTTTTGTATCGGTGCCACCGAGTTGTGCCATCTGACGGTAGTCACCTTTTCGGTTCTATCGAGCTGTGTATATCGGTTCCACCGAGATTCAAAGTTACTACCTTTTGAGCAAGTCGGTACCATCGAGTTTGTAACTTCGGTGTCACCGAGTTGGTCAATTATGGTGTAACGGCTGGATTATGGAGGTTTCCTGTAACTAAAAATTGGGAAAAGGCTAAGTTTTTATCTTTTCAAGTAGTTTAATCACCCCGCCCCCTCAAGACACACTTTTGACCATACACTATTGTGTATCCACCTTGTGAAATTGGACTAATTCTAAGAATCTGCTTTATTCATCATGCCATGTTAAGAAGGCGCTATCATTGATTCTGTGTAGTATTAGATCTTGGTTAGTTGAAGTGAATTGTAGTATTTGTTTCCCTCTATGACCCTAGTAACTTCCATGCCATGAATTTACTATAGAATAGAGTTCTATTGCTGTTAGCATGCCATCACGATAAATCTGCTTGTGTAAAACCGATATTTCCAATAAGTCCTAATCTATTATAATTTTGCCATGTTGTGAGCTTGATTGCCATTGATCCATGAACATATCCATTTTGCTGTTAGTTAGGGGTTGATGTAATCTTTGTTGGATTCATATCCATGTCTTGGTTGAGCTTGATAGGTGGCTGTAGCTGCTAGTTTGAATATGAGCAAAGTGGCATGTTGCTATTTATGTACAGATTGCTTGTGGGATTGTTTTGGGCTTTGTGTGAGTTGTCCTCCTTTTTCGTATGGACATTAGGTCTATTTCACATATAATTTCGTGCCCAGTCTAGTGGAATACTTGGGATTCCAAGGAATTTCCCATATCCTCTCTGAAATTCTGTTTTATCATTGTTGCCTTCCGTACCTTGTAGTGAGAGTTCCGAGAGATCTGTAACTCGGCTTGTGACGTTCTTTATATGCATTTGTATCATTTTCATATGATGCAACCATTTTTGACATTTTCAGATATATCCAAATAATTAATCTTGAGGTTCTATCCAACATGTAATAACTAAATAATTGCATGAGAAAGATGACTAGTGTACCATTGCCATGCTTCATTCACATCATATTCATGTATCATATATTTGGGCATCATGTTGTGGTTGTGTGTTCATTGGATTTGATTTTTCTGTGGGTAGCATTGGGAGCCGAGAGCGAGTATGAGGACCCCGTTGAGAATGGTCCTAAAGAGCAAGAGTTTTATCCCTCACAGGAAGTGCCAGACAAGATAATAGGAACCTTGATATCGTTTCTAATTTTTTTATGATTAGCTATCTCGTTTCCATTGCTATGTATCGCTGCGTACCACCTGAATATCGAGCCTCCAAAAATTGCCATGAAAAGCCTCTAACCCCTCCACATCCTAGCAAACATTGATTGGCCAAGTTAGTGCTTGTTCGAACCTTCTTAGCGTTGCTAGTTGAAGGTGTAGGTTGATCCATGTGTTGTCATGGATATTTGGAATATCATCTTATTACTACTATTTAATATGACGCAAATATATACCTGGTGATGGCGGAAGGCTTAGCCTTTTGTTCGGTGTTTTTTTCTTCTTTTGTCGCCCTAGTTTCTGGTTGCCAATGTTATGTTCCATATTGAGCGCTCCTAACACGCTTGGGGTTTTTATGGGGACCCCCTTGATAATTCGTTTTGAGTTAAGACTCTTATGGCAAGGCCCAACATTGGTATTAAATGTGCTGAACAACTTAGTAAAATGGATAGGGAATAGCTACCCCGTGGATCTTAATCAACAACCTAGGCCAATTCACCTCATCAGTATTGGTCCAAACCGAGCGATATCCGGCACGTCGTGGTCACCCAGGGTTTCAGCCAACCCGACGTCTAGCTCATCCTGTAGTGCCCTGAGAAAGAGATACACATGACTCCTATTGGGACATGGCCTGACCGCGGTCTTGCTCGAACTGTTTTACTCTTTGTGAATGTCTTGTGCACTCGGATATCGGTAATACTTCAGGCTATCTCGAGTTTGAGGTTTTCTCTCGAGGGCAGCTTGTGACAGTTTGTGATGGACTAGTTGGAGGACCCGTGCAGGGTTAATATATTTTGGAAAGCCGTGTCGGGAGTTATGTGGCAACTTGTAAATTTTTTTAACATCCGATTATACAAAACTTGAAGTAACTCATATAAAATATGCCAACTGTGTGTGTAACCGTGACTGTCTCTGCTCGTGCGTTTCTACTCCGACTGAGGACACGGTGGGCTTATATCTGATGCAAGTAGGTGTTCAGGACAACTTCTTGGTCATTATTAGCTCATGTCTATTATGCGCAGACCACTCAATTTAAATTACGTTCTCATAAGTTAGCAACCAAATATTGCTTAGTGCTGCTGCAACCTCACCACTTAACCTTTCCACACCCAATAACTTTATTAATCCCGATATCATGGTCGCAAGATTGGTGAGTCCCCATGGCTCACAGATTCCTACAACACTACAGGTACAGGTACCGCAAATCCAGAGGCAATCAATGCTTCATAGCTCTAGTGGGATTTTGATGAGTAGAGCAGGCGCATGTACGTGATGTACCCCGACGAGTAGAGGGCCTTAGTTGTCTCCTGGGATAGCAAGAGAGCCTCATTGCAGTTTTATCATTTGATTTCGTCCAGAGCCAGACCTTGTCTTATGGATGATTGAATATATGTTGATTGATTTGTAATTTAGCATGTGGCGAGTGTAAGCCAATAAATATACTCATATCTTCATAAATGTCTCTACAATGATTTATGTAGTTGTGAAACACCAAGATACGCCTCTATCCATATTAAGGCCTCGTCCCCAGATATGGATAGTGTCGCATCTTGGACGATGCAAGTTGGTAAGAAGAGCCATACGACCGTAGGAGCCTTTGCTTCATTGAACTTGGCCGAGTTGAGTCTAGTGAAAAACTATTTTGTGTCTAGTTATATCGGAGAGTATGATTCTTTTTACTCCTCTTCCCTGTTATGGAATTTTAATTCCACACATCTTCTCGCTCAAAACAAATTAGGATCAGGCGGATATTTTGGAATCTATATGATGCCAATTTGACGGAACTCTGACTTGGTACCTCCTGTCTGGATTGATTTATTAGAGGAGTTGACCTCCAAGGGGTTTTAGACACATCGTTATCCTTCGGCTTCCTTAGTATCTCAGGACACGGACATCGAAATGCATTTATACTTTGCTTGGTGGTAAATTGTGCCGTGACTTTTCCCCAGTACTGGTGGAGATAGCACGGATGATCTACCGGGTTTGGTATCATTGTTGTTTCGAAGGTCTGAGGTAGATGACTTTGCGGAACTTGTTGGATATGTGTTGATAGTTGTGGGAAAGCTCTTGTAGCTGATTACACGTAGTAGGTTCCCAGGCGTGCAACCCGATAGTATAACCAATAAAGATTTTCAAAATTCTCACGTGGGAATTCAAGTAGTCACCTCGAAAAATCTTTCATCGGATGTATGTTGGGATATACATTTGTTCTGAGCAATTCTTAGCTCAAACCTTGATAATTGCAAGTGCCTTCCAAATTGTATTGCCGTCACTAATTACATGGAAGCATTCTTACTAATTCTAATTTGAATAAAAATTGCTAAGACTTCATGTTGCAATATTTCAAGCCTTTGATTCATCTTATCAGCTTCATCTTCTCATCTTTGGTCTAATATTCATGTCCGTCTCCAGGATGGTTCTAACAGCTCACCAAAATCCGAGTCGTGATGGGGAGCAGTCACACCCTTTGCCACCCCCTCATACTCCTCAAGAGGCGTGGCAAGATTCGATGGTCGCAAGATTTGATGGATGCGACCAATGTGAACACTCAGATGTTGCTTCAAATGATGCTAGAAAGGAACCAACGTCGGCAAGGGAATTTCAGCAATCAATAGCAGTTTGCTTCTCTCAATCAATTCCTTGCAAATCATCCCAAGTCCTTCACAAGTTGTTATCAGTCGTTTGATGCGGACGATTGGCTAAGTGACATGAGCAAGCATTTCGAGTGCAGCAATGTTACCCCTGTGTACTACGTCAAGTTTGCAACGTTCCAGCTAAAATGTCATTTGGGATGAGTTTCTTCTTGATTGTTGACACACGAACACGTCACGTGTACCCTCGACGTCGGGGGTCATGCACTTCAGCTCAGGTCGAAGGAGATCCGACCGACAACGCGATACGCAAGACAGCCGGGGATACTTTTGAAAAACCGGAGCCCCACACGCCCGGGAGAGACCCAATCAGGCAGTGCAGAGGCTATGGCTGCCCTAAGTCGATTCTCTTGTCCCTAGAGGCTCGAGAGTCGCAACTCTCAAACTCGAGGAACATCGAAGAACGAGAGATAAAAACAATGGAGAGATAAAACGTAGATGAAAAAGTAGTATATTGATGTTTCGATTGTGTGTTGCTTCAATCGGCTATCACCTCTAATATATATAAGAGGCGGCTGGACTTCCCGTACAAGCAAAGGATTCATCTAGTCTTTCAATACAAGAAAATTACACCAAATCACGTCCTAGAGTCCCAATCCCAGTCTAACTCGGATTCAACCCGAAACTGACCCAAACTCATGTATTTCCTTGCGCGGGCAATAAAATCTACATACGTTCTCCGATTGAGATGATCTATATATCAAAATAAATCGACTCGACAATTGTTCTCTTGATAATTTTTCCAATTAACGCCATCTTGAATACTCGATGAGGTCATGTTCAGATCCTAGTCGGATTTGGCCACTCAGCTGATTGTACTGTCCGAATCTTGTATCGTTTCTGTAGGCTGTGTACCATCTCAGATGATGATGACTCCAAAAGCAAAGTTAACCGTCTTGATGATACGCACAACTTTCGTGTTATACACTTTTCCTTATAAAGACATCTAGACAACTCTTTGCACCCATATTTTCGGCTTCCGGTTGGATATTTGCCAACGTCACTCGGATTCAAACTTTTTCAATTGGATATTAAGATTCTTCACTCGGATCACATAATCATATCTCTTCGTCCTAGTACTATTCGGCATTTGTGAGATGTCTTTGACTCGTCAATCTTCACTCGACCGGCAATCATCACTCGAACGACCATCTTCATTTGAAGTCCTTTCACTCGGTCGGCAATCTTCACTTGGCCGGCAATCTTCACTTGATGTCTTTTCACAACACCGGCAATCTTTACTCGGCCAACAATCTTCACTCGCCCGGCAATATTCACTCGCCGGCAATCTTCACTCGACGTCTTTTCACTCAGATTCCCGACTGAAGCTTCAGCCTAATCTTGTTTTGTCCCTCCATGTCGAAAACGAACTCAGATTGAGACAAAATATATATCAAAATCGATCGGCTCGATGAGACGAAGACAATCCATGTAGAAACATTACTCATCTGAGGTTATGTTGGAGGTGTAACTAGCGGAACATCACTCGAGAAGTTAAATTCTGGCATTTCGAATACCCTTTTGGCCCTTAAGATGAGATTGAACAATGATGGCCTAGACATCAAAACTGTTCTATTCGGCATTGTAAAATCTTTTGATTTTTTAACACCTTTTCATCTGATGCTATCTTGATTTTATTTTGCACCATGCGAAAATCTGGTATCAACACATGCCCCCATGTTTTTCGGCAAAGGTTGTATGCCGAAAAATAAACCGCAATGTATTTGTTCTAAGGACAATGTCAACACTCCATTGGCCATTTATTTATTCCAGGGCGATAATCATATATCAGTGATGTTTCACGCTAAGGACGATAATCATATACATTGGCCATTTCTTACCTAAGCTTCTTTCCACACACTCGGATGGTATTTTTTCAGATACATGCCATTGAGCGCTCGAGGTAGCATTGTCCCTTGAATTGATTCCATCCAATATGAATTTCCAGGAACTACTCTTGCAATCTTAAAAGGACCTTCCTAGTTTGAAGACCACTTGCCGAATTTTCTATCTCATGAACCAATCGACAGGATCACTTTCCGCACGAGATCTCCAACTTGAAAATTCTTCAATTTGACCCTTTTATTCTAAGCTCTTGCCACTCTTAACTTGTCTCTTTCTATGGCATGTAAAGCAGCCAAACATTTATCAGCAACTTCATCAATATTGTCCATCATTAAGTTATAAAAGTCTATATCCAATAAGTCATTTTGTTTGGCTATTCGCAAAGCATTCAAATTTACCTCCACTGGCAAAACAACTTCTTGACCATATACTAGCTCATAAGAGATTACTTTTGTAGCACCGTGCTTTGAGATTCTATGTGCCCACAATGCTTCAGACCGCGGCTCATGCCATCTCCTTGGATTATCCTCAATCTTGTTTTTGATGATCTTTATTAGTAATTTCTTGCTAGACTCAACTGGTCCATTAGCTTCGGCATAATACGGAGAGGAATTGAGCAACTTTATCTTATAAGACTAGGAAAATTCTTTAAGTTGATGTGACATAAAAGATGAACCTTGATCCGTAGTTAATGTTTGTGGAATGCCGAATCTCTGAATAATGTGCTCAGTTATGAATTGAATTACCTTCATATGTCTCATGTTCTTGAGAGGTACCACTTCAGACCATTTAGTGAAGTAGTCGGTTGCCACCAATATGAACTGATGCCCCTTTGAAGAAGATGGATGAATTTCTCCAATGAAATTTAAACCCCATCCTCTAAAGGCCACGGTTTGATAATAGGATGTAACATGGCAGCAGGAGTCAATTGAATATCAAAAAACATTTGACAAGCTTCACCTCCTTTATAATATTTGAAGCAATCATTAATCATCGTTGGCCAATAAAACCCAGCACGTCGCCACAACCAGTTCATCTTGGGAGCCGACCGATGAGTTCCACAAATACCTTCATGTAACTCTCCCATAGCAATTATAGCTTGGTCTTCATCTAAGCACTTCAAAAGAATATCATCAACCATTCGGCGATAAAGATGATCATCCCTCATCACATATTTGAAAGCCATACGCTGAACAGCCCTGTCCACCCTATCACTCGGATCGAGCAAGTAATCAACAATGGGCTTCCTCCAATCCAGATTTTCACATGTACTAAACTTTTTGTTAGTGGCCGAAGTTGTATGTTCAAGTTCAGCCTCTCTTATATTGGCAAAGCTAGACATCCGCTTATGAGAAATATGAAACATGCCATGGTCAACATGATAGTCGGATGCTTGCTGCGCCAAATCATTCGCTCTCCAATTGTCATGTCTAGATATATGAGCAATGCTAAAACAATCCAAAGCCGAAATTATGTCGAGATATTTATCAAGATAAATATTGAGTAATTCGTCAAAACATTGAAAAACTCTGGATATTTGTACCACCAATAACGGATCACCAAAAGTATCAACATGTGTAGCACCTATAGCTAGTAACATCTCTAGGCCGAATAACAATGCTTCATATTCAGCTTGATTATTGGTGCAGAAATATTCTAAGCGACATGAGGCTTCAAAAACAGCACCATGAGTAGGAGATATATAAACAGTACCAATGCCTTCGCAATTGCTACAAACTGAACCATCAAAATATAATCTCCACGGTACTACCGAGACAATGTTTTTATCAACATCGTGCGTGTCATTAATCCGATATTCAACAATGAAATTAGCAACTATTTGTCCTTTCATGGATTTGAAATATTCATAGGCCAAATCATATTCAATCAAAGCATAAGCCCACTTGCGAATTCTACCACTAAGAATTGGTCTATGCAATATATACTTAATTACATAGGTTAGACAAGGTATTATGCAAGCACTCGACACTAAATAATGTCTCAGTTTTGTGCAAACGTAATATAAAAAAGGCATATGTTTTCAATAAATGTGTACCTCGTTTCAGCGTCCAATAAACTTCGGCTCAAATATATAATAGCATGCTCTCTTCCTTCGGTCTCTTGAGTCAAAACAACACCAATAACACCTTCCTTTGCTGCAATGTAAACCTTAAATGGCTCTCTATGCTTGGGTGCTTTCATCACCGGAGGAGTACACAAATAATTCTTGATAATATCAAATGCTTCTTGCTCCTTTGCCCCCCAAGAAAAATTGGCATCATTTTTTAACCGAAGGATGTGAGTGAAGGCATCAACTTTCCCTGATAAGTTTGCTATAAATCTTCTCAAATAGTTGACTTTGCCAAGGAATTTTTGCATATCTCTCTTGCATGTTGGATCCTCCACTTTTTGTATAGCCTCTATCTTTTTGGGATCAATCTCTACACCATTTTAATGAATAATGAAACCCAAAAACTTTCCAGCTGACACGCCGAATCCACATTTCAAAGGAATCATCTTCAATCCATATTTTTTTTCTTTTTTTCAAAGGCTAAACGCAAATCGGCTAGATGAGATTCAAAAGCATCTGAATTGAAAACAATATCATCAATATACACCTCAATTATAACACCAAGTAAATCATGAAAAAATAAATTCATAGCTCTTTGATACGTGGCGCCAGAATTCTTTAATCCGAAGGTCATCACCGTCCACTCAAATAAACCAAGAAGACATATCCTCTTCGGCCATAAAAATCTGGTTATACCCCGCTTTACCATCAATAAAACTAATGACCTTATGTCCGGAAGCATCATTAAAAAAGCATACAGATATGGGCATGTGATACTCATCTTTGGGTGTAGCTCTATTCAAATCTCTGAAATCAATGCACACCCTCAACTTGCCAGAGCCTTTCATATCCACATGTACAATGTTAAAAATCCACTCAGCATACCTACAAAGTTTAATAAAATTAGCTTTCAGCAAACGACCGATCTCATCCTTGATCAGGTCATATGTTTTTGGATTAAACTTTCTGGCCGATTGCTTGTAAGGTCTAAAACTGACTTTTATAGGGAACCCATGCGCTACTAGCTCTCGGCTTAAACCTAGCATCTCATGATATTCCCATGCAAAACAACAAACATATTCTTTCAAGAACTCGATCAACCTAACTTTATGGTCGACTCTTAAATTTTTGTTTACAAATGTCAGCCTAGGAATTGAACCATCTCCTATATCTATCTCTTCTAATGGGTTGGCTGATGTGAAGCCTTGTCCAAGTTTATCCATATCATCTAACTCCTTATGGACTCATACATATCGTTATCATTGGACTGGTATTTTGCGAGTGGATTTCGTAACCACTCGGAATTAGGATCCATTTAAATTCATTATGCTTTGGAGCTGATTGGCACCAACCGGCTTTAAAGAAACTGGCACAAAACTACTGTTCGTAGCGCTGAGAAAATCAAACTCTGATAGGTCGCGCCCTATCAAGCAACTAGCGTTGGGGTGTTGCCAATCCACTGATGCATCGGCCAAAGCAAGACAAGCTGAATTATCCGCATGAATGACTTATACTTCATCGTCAACCCACTGAATTAAAAACTGGTGCATAGTAGATGCACACACTGGTTTGCATGAACCCAATCGCGTCCTAAAATCACATTGTAGTTACCTTGCACCTCGGCGACAAACAATGCAGTAGCCAAAGTTTTGCTTCCGATTGTAAGATCCACATACATCACACCGTTGCCTTCAGTTTTCTCTTTGCCTTGAAACCCATTAAACACCATATTTGTATTTATCAATTCTTCGTTGGGCAAACCCAACTTCTTGAAGACCGAATAGGGCATAAGGTTCACCACAGAACCACCATCAATAAGCACTCGAGTGAGTGGTGATCCATTAATGTGACCTCTTAGATACAATGGTTTCAAGTGTGTCACCAATTCTTTTGGCTTCTAGAATATTGCGTTTTTAGGGCCAAAATATAGCTGAACCACCTCCCCTTCTTCATCCAGAGCACGAAATTCAATGGGTAAATAATATACCGTATTGATATCCATACCTTCATGCACTGGTGTAAGCCCATAGTCCAAAATATTATTTCCTCCTTGGGTGTGTCCATGCAATCTGAAATTTGTTCAAGTGAAGAGGAAGCAATAGGTGATGGAGACTATGTCATAACTAAATCGTCCTCTTTTGATGGTGTAGATGTAGAAGCCGCTGCATTTTGTATTTGTTTTGGCTTCCACACTTGTTTTGTAGGTAACATAGGCCGAGTGTCATTGAATAATTTATGTCTCTGTTTCTCGGCCCCTGCTCTGCCATATCTTGATTCCTCAACCTTTGCAATTTCCTATTTTGTGTCTTTGCTAGCCCTGGAGGACGCCACTTTGGCTGAGTATATTTAGGGTCTCGTGGCTTTGCCTCACTAGTGCTTGCTTCATGGTCATTAGCCGAGTGCTTTGGCACGATAGCAAGTATCAGCTCAGTCGGATTGCTACGCATAGTCGTCTGTTGTATGGTGAATGTTTTGTCACCCAAGATGAGTGAGTCGGTATTGAACTTTTCCTTGCCAACTGATGTAGCACTTGGCGACTTAGCATGCCATCTTTTTTTCCTGATGTATGAAATCTTTACTTAGGCGCACCCTTTTACTCAGATAGAATCCTCTTGGACGCATCCTCTCATTCAGATAGTGTGTACCCAGGAGAAACCATACACTCGGATATTTTCCATTTGGTCGCATGTTCTGGCCAGCCGACTAATAGGTACCAATGTTCAGTCGGCCTTTATATGAGTAATCGAGTTGATTCCAAACAGATTGCCACTGTCCATCTGGAAATGATGCCATTCGTCGAGTCGACTTTATATACCGACTAAACATATCAACTGATGGTGACCTTGGTCGCTTCAAGTTTGTTGATCGGTTAGAGCCTGAACCGGCCGATTGATTGGCATACTTGGACATCAACATGTCAAAAGTTGGCTTGATCTGCTTACGATGTACCTTGCCTTCATTCACCTTCCATTTTCTAACTTCTGGGCTCTTGGGCTTAACAAAGTGTACATGAGTGTTCTCTTGTACTTGTGGTTGCCCCAAAGTGTAGGATTCTTGATGGTGATGTTAATTACCTCCTTGCCACCGGGTTGTTTGTCAAGCACAACTTGTCTCCCCAAGAACTTGTCATCCTCCTTTATTTTTCTAGGCTCACCTATGACAACATTAGACTTATTAGCATATTCGGCTACTTCCGGCCGAATGAGCAGTTTCTTCCCCTCCATACCCATGGTTTTCATAGGAAAAGGCTCTTTACCAACTTGCATCTCAGAAAAGTTCAATCATCCGTCATTAATGGCCGATTATATGTGTCGTCGAAAAACATTGCAATCATTAGTAGCATGAGAAAAAAGCATTATGATACTTGCAATAAGCGCGCCATTTCAGCTCTTCAAATGGCGGTCAAGTATGAGGAATTCTGATAATCTTACCTTGTAACAAAGCATCAAATATTTTATCACACTTTGCCATGTTAAAGGTAAACTTCATCTCTTCATCATGATTCTTATGAATCGGTTTTAGACTATTGCAAGTAAATGGTTTGGCCTTTGATGGCCAAACAAATTCAGTAGCATAGATATCATCCTCATCCTCCGAATGATCACGATCATATTCAACCATATTCATCTTTGGACCATCAGTTTTATACCTATGCACTTCTGTAAGATCTTTACTTCGACTTTCCTAAGCCAACGCTCTTTGCAAGACTTGGTCGATACTTCAAAATTCATAACCTTCTAGCTTTTCTCGTATGTGAGTTTTCAAACCATTAAGCACAAGATCTGCCAAGTCTCTCTCAGTTATCACCAAACTATAAGACCATTTTTTTGTATCTCTAAACCTTTCGACGTAATCGGAGACCGATTCATCATGCTTCTGCTTAACCAATGTAAAGGGTGATAACTTAAGTTCATTGTCGCCGCTATAAAAATGATCATGAAATTTCTATTCTAGCTGCGACCACACATGGATAGAACCATGTGGTAAAGATGAAAACCATGAAAATGCAGTACCAGTTAAGGATAAAGGAAACAAACGCATTTTCAATTCATTTAGTGAACCTGCTTCACCTAACTGGGATAAGTATTGACTAACATGCTCCCATGTGGTTTTTGTGCCCTCTCCATTAAAGTTAACAAAATATGGAATTGTATATCCTGGAGGACATTGTTTTGCATCGGAGTACTCGGAATACGCTTTTTGATAAATCTAATTCCTAGGTAATTCAACACAAAAGTTTTCCCGAAACATCTTAGCAATCTCCTCTCTGAAATTAGCTAGAGCATCATCCGTAGTGGACGATGAATTTTGCTGCAGTGGCATAGGAGGAGTAGGATTACTAGCGATAGGTAGGAACTATGGTATATATGCCGAACCATAATTCAACAATGGTCTAGCAACGTTTGCACCTACAGGTAATGCTTGGTTCGGTGTTGCCACCTAACTTGGTATTGATAGGACTAATGGGTGCAACCACAATTTGGTTTGTTTGAGCAGGATAATAATTCATTGGCATGGTAGGTGCCGATGCAATAGGTAAAGACAGATTAAGGTTTTTTGAACCACTCGGTATACCAACATTATGAGTAGATGATTGAGGTATTTTCCAAGAAAGATTGCTATACCAGATTGTTACCATCGGCAATACGACTCTCAATCTTGGCCCATTGCTCAAGCTGAAACGTAGTACTTACGGGGGTTTAACCTCCTTGGCTTGAAGAGGAGGGAACTTGATTTATCCAATCGGAGTGATATTGCCTTGACGATCCTTCTTGAAGTTTGCAACGAACTCCTGCAGCTCCTTATCTTTGCGCGCCTTCTTGTAGTCCTCATAAGCTTGACGATGATCGGCCGATAGATCATCAAGCTTGGGCTTAATGATGTTATCGATGTTTACCTTAGATGGATTAGGAAGATTAAACATAACGGTTGATGATGATGGTTGATCTTTAGTCCCCAGCAGAGTCGCCAAAAACTGTGTTGACACACGAACACGTCACCTGTACCCTTGACATTGGGGGTGATGCACCGCAGCTCACGTCGAAGGAGACCTGACCGACAACACGATATGCAAGACAGTGAACGGATGCGTTTGAAAACCCGAAGGCCCACACGCCCGGGAGAGGCCCCGTCAGGGAGTGCGGCAGCTATGGGATGACCTAGGTCAATTAGCTCGCCCCTAGAGCCTCGGTATTCGCAAGTCTCAAAATCAAGGAACATCGAAGCACGAGAGATAAAATGATGGAGAGATAAAACATAGATGAAAAAGTAGTATATTGATGTTTGGATTGTGTGTTGCTTCAATCGGCCATCACCTCTAATATATATAAGAGGCAGCTGGACTTCTCGTACATGCAACGGATCCATCTAGGCTTTCGTTACAAGAAAATTACACCATATCACGTCCTAGAGTTCCAATCCCAGTCTATCTCGAATTCAACCCGAAACTGACCCAAACTCATGTATTTACTTGCGCGGGCCATAAAATCTGCATACTGT
Source organism: Hordeum vulgare subsp. vulgare (assembly GCF_904849725.1). Lineage (NCBI taxonomy): Eukaryota > Viridiplantae > Streptophyta > Magnoliopsida > Poales > Poaceae > Hordeum > Hordeum vulgare. The sequence continues at coordinate 319,384,755 of NC_058521.1, forward strand.
CTTCGATTGAGACAATTATATATCAAAATAAATCGGATCGACATACGAACAATTGTTCTGTTGATCATTTTTCCAAATAAGGCCATCTTGAATACTCCATGAGGTCATATTCAGGGCGATCGATGAGGGAGGCCAAACTGGCCTACCGCACAGTGCCCCAAAATCTTGGGGGCCTCAAATCATGAGGTAAGAACATTAGGCACAACTTAATATAAAAAAGGAGCCAACAATCCAGCCCATTAGCATCATATGGGAGCTGAAACACGCCCATAATTGATTGGTTGCCACACGACCAATCCTTTATGTTTTATGGACGATCTCACCGGCCGGCGACCATTCAGGTCATCAACGATCGGACTGGAAAAACACTTTGCATGCCAATTCGATGTTCATCTATCGTCCACCGCTTGCTCCGTTCATCAGTTTGGCCGTTTTGTTAATTGGTAAGCCTATATGATCCGGTCAATCATGTGCCAAGATTTTTTCATGGATGCGCCACTACATTTAGTTTCCCGTTGGTTGTAGCCAGCGTTCCTATTTCTAGCTGCTTCTGTAATCTATAGTGTGTAATGCAACTATAGCAAAATTAATACTAGATGGATGGTGCTTTTAGGTAGAACAGGATGAGATCCGTTTGGTACCTTCACTTTTTAGAATCGATAGCAGGTATATTTCTGAATGTGTACAACATAACATACATCTAAAATTCTACAGTCAAGCAAGAGTTTGCATATGTGACCATTACTTGTATGTTCTTTTAAAAAATAAGATCGTATTTCACTACGAGAAATAAGGTCAATTATGACTCCCTATATTGGTCATTGATTCGTCATTGTTGTTGTTTATTGACAGTTTTTTGACCAAATGTACAAGGTCAATTGCTGGCCATCAAGAATGAACAAACTTGACCTTTCTAAAATTTTGCTCATAGATCTCTATTGACCAAAATTTTGGTTTGGTCATTACCTATTTGTGTGCTGTGCTGACATGGCATTGCTAGTGACCAAACGAAATCATCATAAATTTCACAACCCAATTCAATGATAAATGAAGCAATACTATTTTATTATCAAAAATGTATAAATTGTTTAGGATGATGCATTATTTTACCAAAAGCATGTATATCTCAGGATAGACCCATTAAAAAACAAGTAATCAAGAATAAAAGATAGCAAATTAGTTGTATATATGTCATTTCAGTAACACATCACATGAATTACAATACATCATCCATCGACTCCTCTACACATAAAGGTTCAAGGCCCAAAAAGTGCACAACAAAATAGTTCTATAAGTGCAGGTGCACAGCCAAAGGGACTAACAAGTGCATAAACACACATCAACATAGTTCGACAAAGATTGGATGAGAAGCACACGTTTTTGTTGATCACACATAACATCAATGATAAACGAAGCTTCTTGTTCACTCTTCCCGTCTTGTCCTCTACTTGTTCTGGGTGCTTCAGATCATCCTGGTAATTCAAATAATCAAACATAAGCAAGCATACAACTTCTCTCAATGAAGGTACGGATAAAATACATGTGAATCTTTTTTTATTCTAATCTTTACGTCTCTGAATAATTGTCTATTCTGCTTCTAATCACCATGATATCAAAAATGCATGCAAAGTGTGCGTGCACCTAGTACAGAATATTATAATGTAGCATATATGTTTGCATTTATTGCACAAGAAAGAAGACATACGGAGATACAACCTGATGATATGAAATATGCATTAAAGATAACAGGGCATGTTATACATGTTACACCAGATTATGTATGCTTACAAACAAGATGTGAAATTAACGCTAGGTTTAAATTTGAGACCTTTCAATAATAACAGTAAAATTCAGGTTTTGGTGAAAAGAAAGGTGAACCTGAAGGGTTCAGTTCTATTGATAGGATGCATGCCATGTTGCTTCCAGCCCATGGATATGATTGTTTCAGTCATCGAAGAGATTGTTGGGCAGATGAAATTGATGGGAAATGTTTGGTCATAGGAAAATTAAGCAGCTTCAAGACCAAGTTTAATCATGTATGATGGTAGTGAAGTTGTAGCTAGTCTCTTTGCATCCTGATATAAATTAGTCCAGTAGTATTCAGTTGTGTAATAATTTTGAATTTTTCATGTTGTTGGTTACCAAGTGCCAAGTGAGACACAATGTTCTCCCAACAGATTTTAATTGTACTCATACGGATGATCTTTATTTGCAAATAACAGCTCAGTGGGAAGTACTAGTTGAGTTTGGTATAGCCCTTTTCAGGATCCCTAGAAAGGCCAGAATTATTGCTAGTTACCCCACTCTATACTTTGGTTGAATGGGATGGAAACTAAGCACCACGTCTAAACAACCAAATGCCTATCTTCTATAGCACTCATGATATAAATTGTACCGATTATAAAGCTATAAACTTTGTACCAGTCATATGCTGGAGAGACACAAAGTCCTGGTAGAAATAAATAGCCAAGAGGATACGATAATGTGAAATCGGTACAAAATTTCCTTACAGGAAATGAGCAACCGTCAGTAATGCTAAGAAATTAATTGATTGAATGGAAATTATGGAAAATGTATTTTAGCAGCACCAACAGGCAACAATACATTGACAGTTGGCAGAATTTCTTTTAAAGTGATGCCGAATGAACCGTCCGACAATAAAATCGAGACGTGATTGTACGCGTGTGCATGTCGAAATAAGTTGGAATAGATGCCAAAATAAGTTGGAATAGATGCCAAGAGCACCTACACATATGATAAATAGAGGTATGAATCTTGGGCCACTCATAGCTATCCTCCTATGTTGAAATGCAATCATTCAAACTAATATGAAAACATCTTATTTGCATATTGTTGATTTTGCACAAGGAATGGCTTTAGTTACTTTCAAAAAAGAAGGGATGGATTTAGTTAGATTTTCCTACTCAGCCAAAGGGCTTGGCCCAAATCACTTAATGTGAATGGAGATGTGAAGTAACCAATTAATCAACTTCCTACAAGCAAGGTTACATAATGTAAAGAGGTATATGGTCTAAAACAATGTTGGTTACAAGTTTAGCTTTGATTTAACCAACACAGGTGAACCCAACTAACTTGTGCACTATATAATTTCACAGGAGCCCTGCAGAAGGTCTAAAATGGAGAATATGAAGCCACTTACCCGGAATGGGCAGAGGGGCACGCCAGATTTCATCCAGGCATCACTATCAGGGTAGGTAACACCGCCCGAGTGGGAGCCGGGATGAAGAACCTTGCGCTCAAACGACATAAACCAGCGGGCATGGAGGGAGTCACCCTCTTGAAATAGTGAGTAATGCACCTCACTTTGTGCTCCTGGCTCTACCTCGCATTGTTAGTAAGGGCCCTGCCAGAAGATAGAAATATAGGAGATCAAGTGAGAACATCTAGTCAATTTGACACTACAAGGTATAATTAAACCCTAGGATATCCAAATGAGCCATGGGGGCATACGTGGACAAGGCATTGAAATTGATTGCCAGGAGTCGAGCCTCGCTGCGGCCGACGGTGGGGAACAGGCAGAAGAGCGCACAGGCGAGCAGCGCGACAGCGAGCTCCTTGCCGAGGAGCACAAAGCCCGCGTCCTCAGGCCCCAGGAGGCGGAGCCAGGTCGCGGCCCGGGCAGCGGCGTAGTGGTCCTCGAGTAGCGCGGGGAGGCGGAGGAGGAGGCACGCGAGGCGGGAGAGCACGTCGGAGAACCAGTCCCGCATGTGGGCCCACGAGAGGAGGTTGTCAAAGAAGAGCGCGTAGCCCTCGGCGGCGCACGACGGGACGGCCTGAAGGTGAATCCATGAGATTCTACCAACCCAAACACAACTCTAGAGCGATCTTGGGAAGGGAGACGGCGGGCTCGGCATCGCCTGCAGGTGGAGGAGCGAACGGCAGTGTGCGCGGGTGTGGGGAGGGCAGGAGCCGCAGCGGCTGCGGGGAGGGGATGGGGAGGGAAGTGGTGGCGGCGATCTGGAAGGGGAGGAGGCTCCGAGTGGCTAGGGTAGGGTTCACGAGGACGAGTAGTGGGTCTGCTAGTTTTTTACTCCTTTTCTTCTGATGAATGAATCGATGGATGGAAGTGGGATTGGTACCAATGGACGGTACGATTTCTGCCATGTCAACGATCCATGGCATAAATGGTTCCACCAATCAGAATCCAGCTTATGTAATTGTGTTTTTTCCTTTTTTTTTCTTTTATATTTTTTATCATCTTATTTCGGGTAAATACTCGACATATTAGCCTCATGTGGTATGTTTAAATGACCCAATAATTATGGACCCATATTGGACTTAGATATTAGTCCGTATAGATATTCAATTTAGGAAATATGGACCCATATTGTTGTCTCTAGTTGTATTTTTTGATTGCCTAAAAAGAGTTGTACAATATTTCTTATTTCCCTTAAAAGAAAGCTATATTTTTTGGTTGAGTGTTGTGGGTCGAAACACTTTTCATTTAATTATGATAGTATTTGGCATTACTGAAAAATTCACCCACATATTTTTTATTGTCATGTTTAAGTTTTTATTGTCTCAAACACCAAGTTAAGGTACCCTATACCACCTTTCTTAAATATTTATCTAAATAAGGTCTACACATTATGAGATTAGCATGGGCTCATAAAATTTATTTTGGTAATTATATTGTATTTTATAAAATATTTAGGATATTAAAATGAATAATTATAATTTATTGGTATTTATCTAATATAATTTACTTCATCCACATAAAGACATCTAGACAACTCTTTGCACCGATCTTTTCAGCTTCCAATTGGATATTGGCCAATGTCACTCGAATTCAAACCTTTTTAATCGGATATTAAGATTCTTTACACGGATCACATGATCATATCTGTTCATCCTAATAATAGGATTTCACCTGGACAAGAAGCTTTATATTTGTGAGATGTCTTTCACTCGACAATATTCACTCGACCGACAATCTTTACTCGACCGACCATCTTCATTCGACGTCTTTTCAATTGACCGGCAATCTTTACTCGGCCGGCAAACTTCACTTGGGTGACAATCTTCAATCGATGTCTTTTCACTCAGCCGGCAAACTTTACACGGACGACAATCTTCACTCGACCGGCAATCTTCACTCAACACATAATCTTCACTCGACGTCTTTTCACTCGATTCCTGACTGAAGCTTCAGCCTAATCTTGTTTTATCCCTCCACATCGCACACGAACTCGGATTGAGAAAATATATATATCAAAACAGATCGGCTCGATGAGACAAAGACAATCCATGTAGAAACATTACTCATCAGAGGTTATATTGAAGGTGTAACTAGCCGAACATCACTCAAGAAGTTAAATTCCAGCATTTTGAATACCCTTTCGGCCCTTAAGATGAGATTGAACAATGATGGCCTAGACATCAAAACTGTTCCATTCAGCATTGTAAAATCTTTTCATTTTTAACACCTTTAGATGCCACGCTAACTTGATTGTATTTTGCACAATGAAAAAATTAGGTATCAACAGTGACTTCGTAGCTCATCATATTCCGGCAAGCTTTGTCGGGGTCATGCGTGAGAAGTTCAAGAATCTAAAGTAAGGAAGCTTCTCTATTTATCAGTATAACATCGACTTTGATATCATGGTCATTTATGCTAAGCAGGATGTTCCTGATGAGAAGAGCAAGATCTATCAATTCAAAGGTGGTCTCAAGGAAGATTTGCAGCTTTCTCTTGCCCTGCAGAACCCCCCTGAGTTCGATTAGTTCTAAAACTTGGCTCTAAGGGCGAAGTCAGCTTTGCTCAGGGTCGAGAACTCAAGAAATCGGTTTAGAGACTCTCATTCATCTTCGTCCTCGACTCAGATTATTCCAAAGCAGTAGAAGTTTTGGGTTCCTCCTCAGCATTTCAAGCGGAGCAGTGGTCGTGGTTCTTCCGACCCACCAGCCCATGTTTCCAGGAGAAGTCTTAGTCGCCTAAGTGAGGAGCTCCTCCAGTTCACTTCCACCGCTGTTAGAGGTAACTTGTCACAAGTGTGGTCAAAAGGGACACTACTCCAACAAGTGTACCAACCAACAGCGTCTTCTGCCTCCTCCTCCAATCAGGGCACAGGTAATGCAATGGTGACGCATAATCCCAAGTCATCAAGAGTGAACATGGTCAATGCAACTGAAGCAGAAGATTCCTCAGATGTGATTATGCATAATATCTTGGTTAATTATTTTCCCACAAAGGTTTTATTGGACACTCGTGCATCGCATTCATTCATGTCTATAACTTTTGCATCCTAGGCCGTTATCGGTCGTCTCTCTAGGCAGATACATGCATGAAAGTATGCAAGCCCCAAATGTTTCAATCAAGATGGGTAGTTACTCTTTTCTGGCTTCTCCAATTGTTCTCCGCAATTCCGATATTGATCTTATTTTTGGCATGTAGTTTCTGGCGATGAACAAGGCTTATATTGATTGTGAAGACAAGTAAGTGAAACTGAATCATCCTTCAGAAGACGTTATAATTTTCGTTGCTCGCGATGACACGATTCATCTATTTTCTATCTATGAGAAGCGTGAAATATAAGCCATTTCTCAAGTTCCTGTTGTATGTGAGTATGAAGATGTCTTTCCAGAAGAGTTTCCACGAATGCCTCCTCACCGGCCAGAAGAGTTTATGATTGAACTTGACCCTGGAACAGAATCGGTTTGGAAGCGTCCTTGTAAACTTGGTCAAAGAGTTGAAAGAGTTGAAGAAGCAGCTAGATGAAGAAGAGCGACTTGGTTTAATCAGACCAAGTTCTTATCCTTCGGATTGTGGTGTTCTTTTTTTCAAGAAGAAAGATGGCACGAACTGGCTTTGTGTCGATTAACTGCCATTAAATGAGAAGAAAATCAAAAACAAATATCCACTTCCCAACATCAATTAGTTGTTTGAGAAATTGAAAGGAGCCAAGGTTTTCTCCAATCTTGATCTTCGGATGAGCTATTGTCGGTGCACTAAAGACTGGGGTCTCTAGTGCCCCAGACATGTGCACAGGTGCGAAGAGCCCGTGACGGTAGGGCGCGGCAGGATGCAGACAAGACTCAACCCCAAGGTATCCAAGGACCCGGCAAGCCTATCTTGCCGGGAAGACACCCAAGGCCACGTCCGTATAATGGACGTGATGACCACACCTAGAGCATGGCAACGGTGAGCCTCCCTCGCCGGGAAAACATCCGAAGCCCATGGCAAGCCCCCTTAGCTGGGACAAAGCACCAAGGCCCCAGCTCGCACCCTTGCCGGGATGACGTGGCAAGATACTAGAGGGCGACCGCCCTTGCCACAGTGCCACCGCTTCGCGAGTTCCAACGCATTCCGCATGCACCAGCGGGACGTCCAGGTGTCGAAGCACCTGGACACATGTCTTCACCAAGACTTAGCTGACGTGGACAAGACGTGCATTCAATGCACCTGACAATTAGTAGATAGATAAGTGTCATTGTAGGTTCACTGTAACCTCTCGTGAACCAACCATCGAGCACAGTAGATGACCCATTTGCTTATAAAAGGAGGCTCTTAGCTCATTCACAAGGGGTTAAACTTCTTGGAGATTGGCCAAGAAGACAGTTATCATCACTGTAAACAAACAACTAACGAACGCTTAACACGATGAGAGGAGCATGAAGTAGGGTTTTACGCATAAGCGGCCCGAACCTGGGTAAAAAGGCTTGCCGGGTGTTAATCATTAGGTCTGCTCTTGGCATTGATTTTCCCCTCCCTACGATCACAAGGGTATCACGTTGATCCCCATAGGTGCCGACCTAGCATCGCTGACATCTTTGGTGCACCAGGTAGGGGGAGGGGGGAAGACGCGTGAATCAGGAGCAGGCTCAACGCCGGCTCCATCAAAGTTTGGGCTCTATGCCGAGTTCCTCCGGAAACGGGGTACCGCAGCGGGCGCCCTAGTCTGCTACTGCTTCCCAAGGCGTACGCGAGCGGGGCAGGAAGGCAGACACTCCAATAGCAGCATCGTCAGGCCGATGCGTAGCTCGGGGGGGGGGGGGGGGGTCGACGCGCAGCGGTCAAGGGCGTGCCTGGGTGCTTCACAGAGGCCCCGGCGCATACTCTGGCGGACGCACCTCCGCGCAGCGATGCATAGTCTTTGAGGATGCGCCACACGGTCCCGAAGCCCCGGCGCGCACTCCAATGCGAATGTTGCGCTCCTGAGAGCGTCACATCGTTGCCCAAATACGCGCTCGGGGGATCCGCAAGCACGACCTAGCAAGAGAAAAGAAAAAGGGGTTACACCCTGGCTGGCTCTTCCTCCAAGCGACGGTCACGGACCGTCGGCAAGAAGTCCTTGTCGGAGAAGAGAGTGCCTGGAGCGGTAATTCCCTACTCGCCGAGGGCTCCTACGCCCCGACAAAATATTCAAGCACCTCGCAGCTGCGGCGCGGACAGATAAGTTTTTAATTTTTAGATTCACATTTGGAGTAGATAGATCTTTTGCTTTTTCCATTTGGAAGTTTCAAATATTTGTGTGAGAAGTTTGCGCGTACTGGGACCTTCCCAAAGCTCGGTGCACCTTGTATTTGTTTTGAACTCGTTCAAACGACCTGAACGGCCATAGAGCGCCTTCAAACAGTTGCTAAACTGATCAACAGAGCCAGCGGCTACGTAGCACCCGATTTCGTCTCAAGCTGCGCTTGGCGATTTCCATGGTTGCACCGAACGCGGCAAGGAGCCTTTTCGGTAGTCGCCGGGAAGCTCCCAGATATGCAAGAACAAATCACACACAGAGCAGAATCAAAAAGGCAAAAACGGTCTTTTTCATTCATATGAATAGATACACTTGGCTTTTCTTACAAAGTGTGGTGGTCCTAACCTAAAGACTCTGTCTTTTTGACGAGGGCCGACCCGCACGGAGGAGTGAAGTTCAAGAAGAAAAAAAAGGCGGGCCACCCCCCGGCGCAACCCAGACTGGTCCCTCCTGGACTAGCATTGCGTAGTCGAGAACTGCGCCAGGGGACAGGGAAGCAAGAGGAGGTGAAGGGGCCGGGTCCAATGCTCGTGCCGCCCCAAAGAAAAGGGTCGATGCAGGCCCCGGTCGAGAGGGGGAGGGGCGTGAACAGGCGTCGGCGGCCAGGCCAGCGGTCAGTCGGAGCTCGGGGGATCGTACTCCGACTTGACCCCCCGGGCTCCCGACCTGCTAAGAGCGCCACCGCCGCCGTCGTCCCCTCGTCACCGTCGCTCGAAGAGGGGCTCCCAATGCCACTCAAGCGACCTTCGCAGCAGTCGAGAAGCACACGTGGGGCCCTCTAAAGCAACATGGAGGGCCTCCATAGAAGCAAGCCCGGTGAAGGCACAGGCGGTGGAGTAGCGCTCCGCCTCCCCCGGCCTCGGCCCTTGCGGCGACCATGGCCCCTCGCCCTTCCTCCACCACGGACGTTCGGGCCGCCTTCCGCCGCGGCACCCTTAGAAGCTGTGGCATGATCCGAATGGGATCCCCTCGCCGCCCTCACGCCAGACGGTAGCCGACCCCGTCCCCTAACCATGGTTAGGGACAAGTGCCACCAGCAGACAAAAGAAGATTAGAACGCCAGGATCAAGGGGTTGGCAGATTCATGGGGAGTTGAGTGAGAAAAACCCCTCGCAAACCCTCCCAATTTATAGGACGGTGCGCGGGGGCTAGCTTCCTTTACTCCAGAAGCCACCAACCTCTACGACCTATCGCTCGAGCTCACGGGTGAACAGAGAACCACCCTGATGCGCCAAAGCATGCACTGGCGGGCGCAGCCACTACTGTGCCTTTCAAGGCCACGTCTGCCACCTATCCATCAATGACTGTGCATGCCACGTGCATGGCAGAGGCATTTCAGGAGGCGGAGAGGCCACTTCGCACACGACCTCCCACTTCGCACATCGGATGCGCGGCGTCAGGAAAGGCAACCGCCAGCAGATCCAGCCGCATGGGCCCGTACACCTCTTTTGGCATGGCCCAACAACACCCCGCGCGCTTGCGTGGCCCAGGCCCAGAGGCTCCTAGCGGTGCACTAAAGACTGGGGTCTCTAGTGCCCTAGACTTTTGCACGGGCGCGAAGATCCCCTGACGGTAGCACGCATCAGGATCCAGACAAGACTCAACCGGAAGACACCCAAGGCCACGTCTGTCTAATGGACGTGATGACCGCACCTAGCACAAGGTGTAGGGGAACCTTGCATGGGAAACAAAAAATTTCCTACGCACACGAAGACCTATCATGGTGATGTCCATCTACGAGAGGAGATTTGGATCAAGGTACCCTTGTAGATTGCACAGCAGGAAGCATTAAGAAACACGGTTAATGTAGTGGAATGTCTTCACGTCCCTCGATCCTCCCCCCGAACCATCCCACAAACCGTCCCGTGATCCGTCCCACGATCCGTTCCGATGTAGCGCCGAACGGACGGTACCTCCACGTTCAGCATACATACAGCTCGACGAGGATCTCAGCCTTCTTGATCCAACAAGCAAGATGGAGACGTAGATGAGTTCTCCGGCAGCATGTCGGTGCGTCGGTGGTGGTGATGATCTACTCCTACAGGGCTCCGCCCGAGCTCCGCAGAAATCCAATCTAGAGGTAGAACTATGTAGTCGAGGGTTGCGTTGCACGTGGCCAAAGTTGTCTCAAATCAGCCCTAAAACAAACTACATATAGGAGGGAGGGGGACGAGGCTTGCCTTGAGGGCCAAGACGTCAAGGGGTGCGCCGACCAAGGAGGAGGAGGACTCATCCTCCAATTCGGTTTGGGAAGGAGGAGTCCACCTCTTCCTTCCCATCTCCCAATTTCCCTTTTTCTTTTTCTTTTCTTTTGGTATTTCTATAAGTGGCGCCATGGGCCCCTTGGGCTGACCCCACCAGCCCACTAGGGACTTGTGGCGCCACCCTATGGCGTTGGGCTCACTCCTGGGTAGGTGGGCCCCTCCCGGTGAACTCCCGGAACCCATTCATCACTCCTGGTACACTGCCGGAATTGCCCAAACTGTCTGGTAACCAAATGAAACCTTCCTATATATCAATCTTCGTTTCCGGACCATTATGGAAACCCTCGTGACGTCTGTGATCTCATCCGGGACTCCGAACAACATTCGGTAACCACACATATAACTCAACTATACTAAAACATCATCGAACCTAAAGTGTGCAGACCCTGCGGGTTCGAGAACTATGTAGACATGCCCCGAGGCACTCCTCGGTCAATATCCAATAGCGGGACCTGGATGCCCATATTGGATCCTACATATTCTCCGAAGATCTTATCGGTTGAACCTCAGTGTCAAGGATTCATATAATCTCGTATGTCATTCCCTTTTTCCTTCGGTATGTTACTTGCCCGAGATTCGGTCGTCGTTATCCGCATACCTATTTCAATCTCGTTACCCGCAAGTCTCTTTACTCATTCCGTAATACAAGATCCCGTGAATTACACTTAGTCACATTGCTTGCAAGGCTTTTGTGTGATGTTGTATTACCGAGTGGGCCCTGAGATACCTCTTTGTCACACGGAGTGACAAATCCCAGTGTTGATCCATAATACTCAACGGACACCTTCGGAGATACCTGTAGAGCACCTTTATAGTCACCCAGTTACGTTGTGATCAATTGGCTTGCTAGGGACATTGTTTTGCCTATGTATCCACACATGTATCTATGTTTTCATTCAATACAATTATAGCATGGATAATAAATGAGTATCACGTACAAAGAAATATAATAATAACTATTTTATTATTGTCTCTAGGGCATATTTCCAACACAAGGCCCTGGCGAGCCTCCCTCGTCGAGAAGACACCCGAAGCCCCCGGCAAGCCCCCTTTGCCGGGACGAAGCACAAAGGCCCCGACAAGCACCCTTGCCAGGATGACATGGCAAGATACTAGAGAGCGACCGCCCTGGCCACAGTGCCACTGCCCCCCGAGTTCCAGGGCATTCCGCATGCGCCAGTAGGGCGTCCAGGTGTCGAAGCACATGGACACATGACTTCACCAGCACTTAGCTGACATGGACAAGACGTGCATACAATGCACCTGACAAGCGATAGATAGATAAGCGCCGATGTAGGTCACTGTAACCTTTCTTGAACCTACCATGGAGCACTGTAGGTGACCCCTATGCCTATAAAAGGAGGCCCTTAGCTCATTCACAAGGGGTTAGACTTTTGGGAGATTGGCCAAGAAGACGGTTATCATCACTGTAAATGAACAACAAACAAATGCTTAACACGATGAGACGAGCAGGACGTAGGGTTGTACGCGTAAGCGCCCCGAACCTAGGTAAAAAATCTTGCCGGGTGTTGATCGTTAGGTCTGCTCTTGGCGTTGATTTCCCCTCCCTATGATTACAAGGGTATCACTTTCATCCCCATAGGTGTCGACCTAGCATCGTCGACAGATATCATCAAATCCGCATTCACGAAGAAGATATTCCCAAGACTGCTTTCAGGACAAGCTTTGGCTCTTATGAGTACACAGTGATGTCTTTTGGTCTCGCAAATGCTCCTCCGACTTTCTCTCATATGATGAATTATGTTTTCTCTCCCTTCAAAAACAAATTCGTCCTCGTCTATCTTGATGAAATTCTAGTCTTCTCAGAGATCGAGGAAGAACATGCAGAACATCTCCTACTTGTGCTTGATAAGCCAAGATAGCATAAGTTCTATGTTAAGTTCTTAAAATGGGAATTTTGGCTCAATTAAGTGGTGTACCTTGTGCATATCATCAATGCCGAGGGCATCAAGATGGATCCTGAAAAGGTTCAAGCCATTGTGAAGTGGGAGCCTCCTCTGAATGTCAAGCTGCTTTAAAGCTTTCTTGGGCTTGCAAGCTATTACAGAAGATTCGTTGAGAACTTCTCCAAGATTTCTAAGCCTCTATCTAACCTTCTTCAGAAGAGCGCAAAATATGTCTGGACTCCCGAGTGTGATTTGGCTTTCAATACACTCAAGGAGAAGCTCACCTCAGCTTCGGTTCTAAGTCCTCCTGACTATTCCAAGTTTTCTGTGATGCATCCTTGCAAGGTCTTGCTGGTGCTCTAATGCAAGATAAGAAAGTGGTAGCTTATACCTCTCGATAGTTGAAGCCAAGTGAGAAAAACTACCCCACTCATGATCTTGAGTTGGAATTAGTTGTCCAAGCTTTGGTGACTTGGAGACACCTCTTGTTGGGCAGATACTTTGAAGTCTATACCTACCAAAAGAGTTTGAAATATATCTTCACAGCATTGACTACACTCTTCGTCAAACACGTTGGGTGGAGATGATCCAAGATTACAATCCAAGCATTGACTACACTCCATGCAAGAAAATGTGATTGCAGATGCTTTGATGAGGAAGGGTTACTGCAATAATCTAATTCTCAAGCCATTCTAGCGTTATCTTTGTGAGACTTTAAGGAATCTCAACCTTCAAGTGGTTTCTCAAGGATTTCTTGCCAACCTTCAGATTTCTCCTACCTTGGATGACCAAGTCCGCCAAGCTCAACTTCTTGATGCTACAGTGAACGAAGTGAAGATATGCTGGGCAAAGAGCTTTCCAAAGTATAAGTGTTTCCATGTTGATGACAAAGATACTTTGTTCTTTGAGGACCGCCTTGAGGTTCGAAAAGGAGTGACTAGAAAAGTTATCATGCATGGATGAAGCCCACAATTCTCTCATCTCGATACATCCAGGTAGTTCTAAGACGTATTAGGATCTTAAGAAAACCTTTTGGTGGACTCGCATGAAATGTGAGATTGCTGAGTACGTGCACGAGTGTGATGTGTGTCATAGATTGAAGGAGGAACATCAACGCCTAACAGGTCTTCTTCATCCTTTGACTTTACCCGAGTGTAAACTCTGTCACATTGAGATGGATTTTTTCACTGGGTTTCCTAAGTCCAAGAGGGGCAACGATGCCATCATTGTGGTTGTCAACAAGCTGACTAAAGTTGCCCACTTCCTTCTGGTCAAAGAATCTATCTCGGAGCCCAGCTAGCAGAGATGTACACTCATGGATATTTTCTTCATATGATGTTCCTAAGCTTATTTCTTCAGATCGAGGAAGCATATTTACTTCCAAGTCCTGGGATTCCTTCCACACTGCAATGGGCAGCAAGGTCCATTTTTGTACAACCTTCCATCCTCAGACAAGTGGTCAAGTTGAGAGAGTCAATCAAATGCTTGAAAATATGCCCAGAGCGTGTGTTATAACTTTCCGCATGAAGAGGGAAGATTGCCTCATGTTTGCTGAATTCCCCTATAGCAATAGTTTTCAAGCAATTTCATGCAAGGCCCCATTCGAGATTCTCTATGGCAGGAAGTGTCGTACCCCAGTCAATTTTTCTGAAACCAGTGAGCGTCAAATTCTTGGGAATGACATGATCACTTAAGTAGAAGAAATGTGTCGTGTCATTCGGTGTAATCTCAAAGCTTCTCAATCCCGTCAGAAGAGTTACTATGATAGCAGACATTATTCTGGATAAATGATTTTGTCTATCTTCGGGTATCTCCCATGAAGGGTACTCAGCGATTTGGTGTCAAAGGAAAGCTTGCTCCAAGTTTTGTGGGCCCTTTCAAGATTGTTGGGAAAAGAGGTGATCTGGCTTATCAACTAGAGCTTCCTCCCAATCTCTCCAATGTGCATAATGTCTTTCATGTATCTCACCTCAGGAAGTGTTTCAAGACTCCTGAGCGCACCGTTGACTTCCAGGACACTGATCTCCAAGAAGATTGTTCTTATCATGAGCATCCAGTTGCTATTCTCAAAGAGATCGAGCGCAAGACTCGCAACAAGTCTATCAAATTCCACCAAGTTAAGTTGTCACACCATCCCGATAAAGAAGCCACTTGGGAATGTGAGGATCTTCTCCGTTACGAATATCATGAGTTCTTTCAATCCTAGATTTCAGACGAAGATCCTCGTGTAGTGTGAGTGAGTTGTAATAGCCCAAGTGGAATTTCCCAACATTTGTAATATTTCCATCAGTGAGCCATCCATTTTGTGCGTCATGTGGTTGAAAATAATAAAGTTTGCTTCAAGACTTTCATTTTGCATCATGGCATCATATCATCCATCCTAAGTTTGTTACACCATGTGGTATGTGTGTAAGTGTGTGTTGTTGTTGTGTGGTATGCTTGCAAGAGATTTTACCATGTAGGAAAGATGCCACCTTTTGCAAATGCTTAGTTTATCTCTCCCTCTTTTATGCAAAATATTGTGATGGGGTGAAATCTTGTGTCGCCAACTCCTTCTTGAATAATGTTGCAATTTCTGTTAATATTATGTTGGTAATTTAGATTTAAATCTCAGGTTTTTTCAAATTTTGCAGCTATTTTTAGAACTTGCGAAACAATGCTAGATGTTCCAAGGTCATTTATTTTTTTGTATCTAAAAATTGCCAAACCAATTTTACTAAATAAGGCATAATTTTGTGAGTGCAAAACATATTTCATTTTCCTGCAAACCTTCACTACTGTAATCAGAGAATTTTCCACGAGTCACTTCTTTGCCATCCGCGAGTAGACGACAAAGAATGTCTTTGTCATCAGCTCCCACAAAACAGACGATAAAGAATGAACTGATGGCAAAGATATTATTTCCCATCAGTGCATTCTTTGTAGGGCGGTGGCACATGACAAAGAGCCCAAAGGCAGAAGGCAAAGAGGACGACCTAGACGAGCCAACAGCTGGGCTCTTTGCCATCTGCCTTTAGGCTCTTTCCGTGTGCTGTAGACGGCAAAGAGCTTCACCTATATCGACCGTAACCCCCACCCCCCCTCTCTCTCTCTCCACCCAGAACGCACAACTCCCTCGATCTCCTTCCCCCGCCACCTCACCTCCTCCCTCCATGTTGCTACCCCTCACAGGACCTCCTCCCTGCAGCCACCCCTCCCCACGCAGGCCCTCCTCCCCGTGGCCACCCCTCCCCACGCTGGCGCTCCTCCCCGTGGTGGACACCACTCCCCAAAGCCACCCCTCCTCCCCGCGACCACCACTCCTCTTGTCGGGACCCCGACTTAAGCGTCAAGATCGCCGCATGCATGTGTATAGTGATCCCAGAGATCAATGCTCCCTGAACACCCAGATATTGAATAACAATAGTCTTACATCCGAAATTAACGTCTGATACAATAAGGACCATCATGGTCAAGTCTTACATAGATAGGGCCTAGAAGGTCAATCACACCAACACAACTACTAGCAGAGTACTTGGTAGTAAAGAAGAACCCATGCCATTAGCCTTAACCAACAGGCATTCTGACTGGGAAGTTTGCAAGTTTGAGTGTCTGCCTCCGACGACGAATGCTTCTCCGTACTCTGGTTTCTCCAAGTCTGGTCAATAAAATAACAAGTGGCAAGCCAATGAGTACATTGAATGTACTCACAAATAGCCCATGATTTGGATAATACAGTTGATACGATAATAAAGTAATATGTAGCCTTTGCGGAAAGCGAGCTTGATTGTAAATAAACATGATCAAATACTTGTATGGACTTGTATCATAAGCTAGATGGTATTCATAGGTCACAGATATCAACATATCCGCTGAGGGCTGAACACCACAGGTTCGCCCTATATGTCTAGTCACCAAACTTGTCATATCGTCTTTCTCACATAACATCTTTAAACACACACACGCAAACACTTGGTCTATGCAGAAAAGACTGGATGTAGTTTAAGCAGGATTACTCAACAGTCCTTGACCTTGGACACGGCTATTCGAATAGTTTACACTGTGGAGAGGTTGTACGCTGTAGCCATGAGATTCGGGAAACTTCCGTGTCATCCATGACTCGCGGTATATGAAATACCCGAGATAAGTACCCGATCATTGCCTTTTCCCTGATGACACTAGATAAAGAGTCCCTCGATTGGTACCCAACCCACAAGATGTACGTTTTACGAGCACTAAATCTAGACCGTATCATCCATGCCGGGACCAACGGTGTGCCCGATTCACGTAAAAATGGCATAGTCGACCTACCTGGTACATCCCCATCACGAGAGTGACCACATCACACCCGCCACTAGTAATGCAGGCGCTTTGCTAACATCGACGAAAGTAATCAACAAAGCCCCATCCCATAAATGGTTATCGTGGTCGCACATGTAAGGTTGGGACGGTTAACACATCATAAATCTAATCCCATTTCCGAAAGCACTCACACAAAACGTTTCCGGTACACCACTTCTTTGTCAAGTGGTCATCCATCTCAACACCTTCGCCCTCGGGCATTAGGTGCACCCGAAAGGGTTTTTGTAAAACCTTTGATATCAACTATGTGTTACCATCATCATGCATATGCTCATCATATGTGTAGCACTACTATCTACTTGTCAACATTTATCAGGGTGACCTTCGTAGATGGTAAGGTCATGCTCAAATGCAAGTGCTCTGGAGGACCCATCGGTAACTCCATGCCGGGGTGTACGGATTAATCTTGATTATATGCATTGAAATAAAATAATCAACATCTCACGCATAAAACATTTTCTCAGACATGGTCAAAGGGCTGCTTGCCTTGATGAGCTAGGTACCCTTGGTCTTCGAGGTCTTTGGGTCCAAGTCCTTCGTCAAACGTGTGATCTATCGTCGTAATAATAATAAGAAGAAGCACACTAAAAAACGGAGCACAAAATCATATTAAAAATGTTACCCCATTCTGGAAAATTATATCTTTAGTTTTTAAAAAATTTGTTTCTCTTTTTGAGGTAAAATTGTATTTTTAAAGCTTCATTAACAGAAGCGAAAAATAGCTAACTAAGCGTTTTAATTAATATTGTGCATACAAGTATTTGCAAAAATTCATATAACAAAACTAATAATTCTACATATTTTTAGAGAAAATGTGATGGAAAAATATTTGAATTTAACTAAAAATTTAATCCTGTTACAATTATTAAAAAAAACAGTTTAAAAGAATAAAGAAAAGGGCTCAACCCCTGACCTGGCTCGGCCAGTAGCTAGGCCGGCCCAACTGGCCAACCGGCCGGTTAGCCAACCCGCCAGCCCAGGCGCGCGCGCGTTGTCAGGTTTACACCTGATGCGCGGGCCCATGAGGTCAGCGACAGAGAGCGGAGAGAGCGGGTGAGACAAACCACCGACAGGTGGGGCCTGCCTGTCGGGGTCGAAGGACCGACGGGGAGGACCTGAGTCACTGGCGACGACGTGGCCACGGTGGAGATGTTTCGGGTGGTGGTGGAGATGGGTACTAAGGGCAGGGAAAACTTCGAGGGAGAGGTGGAGAAGCTTCCTGAGCTCACTACAGTCACAGAGGAAATGAGACGAGCGCGAGAACTAGCCTGTAGCCCGAGATCGATAGAGCTCTTAAACGGCAGCACCTCGGTCGATCTCGAGCACCGGGGCTCTCCGTTCTCAAGTGGAGTGGCTAGGGGATCGATTGGGGTGCGGAGGAGAGGGGTGAGGTGCTGGATTGAAGGGGGAGGGCCTATTTATAGGCGTGTAATGGTGCACCGAGCGGGGGAGCGTCGGTGGTTTCCCCACGGCTGCAGGAGAGGGGGAGAGAGCTCGGGGCCGAAACAACAGTTTTGCGGACCTGGTTTGATACTTTGGAGACTCAACGGGAGGAGCGGGGCCTTTGTGCACGCATGCAGGGGGGCCGTGCCCTATTGACCGAATAAGGGGCGCGCAGGCACGCGTCACCTGAGTCAGAAGAGAGGGGGGAAGGGGGTCGTGAGGCTGCCCTGAGTCGGATGGTTGTCTTGGACGTGGTGAGACATCGAGGGGAGGTGAGAAGTGGCTGGGGTTAGCCTCCCTTGCCTCGGGTGCGTCCTATAGCGCATCCAAAGCAAAATTTTAGCATGCCACGGCAGGCTGGCGCGCTCTGGCGTGCTTTGGTCCTATCTGGTGTGTCTGGGGGGTGGCTTAGATGCCCCTCGGTTGCTCGGAACGGTGAAGAACAAGGCTGGTCAAAGGCGGTGCTTTAAGAGATGCTATCAGCTTTGAAACAGAAACTAACTTGGTCATTTTGGCTTACTCGCGTCGAACTAAGGAGGGGCCACTAGTCTGCAGTTGAGGAGTGGTGCTGGCAACCTTTGGCTGGGAGTTTGGAGTGAAGGGAGTGGGTGTAGTGATTGCTAGATGATGTTTGACCAATCTGGCTGAAGGTGTTTGATGTGTGTTTGGGGTAGCTAAACCTTTCCAATGAGTCTGAAAGTTAACATGATGGGGTTTTAGGCATTATTAGGAGGATCTACCAGTTTGAGCTCCATTGGACAAGTTTGACAATATAAACTTGAAAACACCCCCAAATGGACAGTTCAGCCTTCTTAAAATAAACTGTGTGAGTAAACTAATCCCCACAAATCCAAGTCTATGCATGAAATCCTTATTTTGGGTAGTGAACACTCCTGCAGAGTTTTAGACCATTTGGACATACTTTGCAATTTAGAGTTGCTCCAAACTGAATCTAGTCAGGGAGGGTTTTAGGATTATTTGGTGAACCATACCACCTTGGAGTGAGGTGAAACTTGTCATGATCAACAAATGTAGCTTGGGGAACAAGCTAGAATTTTCTAGGAATTTATTGAGAATACTTCCTTTGGAAATATTTCAAAAGGTCAAAATAGACAGAATAGGTTTTCAAAGGTTTGCTCAAATATTTTGAACACAAATAGGGGTTGAAAATCTTATGTATGGAAAATATATGTCCTCTGAGTATTCCCAAATTTTCTCAGATTTTTTGAGGTACAAAATTAATTGTCCACCCAGAAATATCATTTCTGGCCTCAGAAAAAGACATGCAAATAAAATAGAAAAATATTTTATAAAATAATTATTTCATGATTTAGGAAAGTTATAATAGTGCTAAAATCATAATGCAATCTTTGGGTGAAGGCACCCCCTTGAAATCAGGGACTTGAAGTGCAAACCCCAAAGCAAGGTTTTGAATTAACAAAAATGGAAAAAAGGATTTTTATAGAAATATTATGTTATAAAAATTATTTTTAGATCCACACACTCAAGCATACATACTATCAATCAGAATCATGGCACTCATATCATTTTCTTAAAAAAAATTAATTAAATCCAAATTTTAAAGGACTACACTTGAGGCAAAGTGAAAATAGGGTGCGACACCTCGTGCCGGCCGTCCTCCGCGCAGCCACCCCTCTCCGCACCGGTCGTCCTCCGTGCAGCCACCCCTCTCCGCGCCGGCCCTCCTCCCCGCGTCGGCCATCCCGCCCCGTGTCCACTCCTTTCCCTGCGGACACCCCTCATTGAGCCGTCCCTCCTCCCCGCGACCAAAGTTGTCAGAATCGCGACTCAATTCTTAGAATCTTACGACTTTACAATCCGAACTTGCCCCTCCGATTCTATGATTTTTCTCATAGAATCTATGTTTCTACGATCCTGATAGTTATGATTCTATGATTCACGATCCTACGAACTGTCACATCCCTAGCTACCCTTTGATGATTAGCAAGATGGTGCTCATGTTTTATTCTTGCATTAGAAATGAAAATAGAAATCAAAGATAAACCCTAGCACTTACATATTCAACCCAATTCAAAACTTGTGATAAATCAATGAACCCAAAATGGTCTTCATAAAAGTCCATCATTTTGGATGAATAGTGGAAACAATATTTTAGGGGTGGATCTCTTTTAAAAAGTACATTTGGTATTCTATCCAAAACACAAAAGCCACTGATAATATTGAATTAAGGGATTTTAAATATCTCTAGTTACTATAAAATGTTGAATATTTTATATGGGCTTGGATATAATTCAAATAACACCCCAAAATTATTTTCACTATTTTAGAAATAGTCTGGAACCAGAAATGAAATCAAACAAATGTCAGAAATGATTTAACAGAAATCAGAAAAGAAAAAAATGGAAAAAACTTATATGTCGCTTACCTTGGACCAGCCCATCTTTGTCCCTATCGTCTTCCCCTTGCCAGTCGGCAGCAGGAGGTGGCCGCCGCTTCCTTCGGCGCGCTGGCCGCGAAGGGATAAGCCCCCGCAACCCATTCCATTCCTCTCCCTCTCCCCATTCGCTCCCCTGTGCCCCTCCTCTCGGCCGCCATTAGAGCCGAGCTTGAGCTCGAGCTAGCCTTCGCCTCTGTCCACCTCAAGCCTTCCCGAGCACGCCGTTCTCTTTGCCTCGTCAAGCATGTCGTCCTCGCCAGAGGAAGCAAGCCCCCGAGCCCTGCAACGCCTCAACGCCGTCGTCTTCTTCCTCGGATCGCCGACGCTTGCCCCCGTCATTCTCCCTCTCCAGGCCGTCCCCGAGCCCGCTCTCGATGTCTCTGCAACCCCTGTGAGCTCAGGATGATTTCCCCCCTCTTTTCCTCGTCGATTCCATGCCCTAGCGCCTGATTCCACGGGAGCCCGATGAGATCCGCTGCGGGAGCTCGTCGCCGGTGATGTTCCGATGATGGGTTGGTCCATCTGAGACCACCATTAGCTTCAGCATGTCATGTAGATGTTGTAGGAGCCAAACCCCGACCCTTTAGCTCTGTGTATCCAAGACCTCGACATTGCTTGAGCTCCGGCACACGTCGAGCTCGTCGCCGGCGTCATCTCCGGCTGTTTCAATCCCTGAGACTAGCAAAAATGGACTCGCGGATGAGTGGTCGTTCTTCCAGTGCCTTCTGCCGCTCATTTGGTCGCCGGAGCAGCATTTCCGATGCCTTCGTCGTACCTGGAGTCACCGGAGACTCGCCGCCGGTGGGTTTGACCCCCTGGGCCTATGACAGGTGGGGCCAGCCCCTGAGTAGTTAAGTTTAAGTTAACAAAAATAATTAATTAATTAAAACCCTATTCAATCACTGACATGTGGGCTAGTCTCTGTTAACTAGCTAATTAACTTAAAGTTTAATTAAAATCTAGCCAGAGACACTAACCAGTGGGTCCCACTGGTCAGGTTTGACTTTTAACGGCCAGATTGACCTGCTGATGTCATGCTGATGCAGTAATACTAATTTGTTTTATAATAATTCCAGAATAAGTGCAAAACTTTGGAAATTCATAGAAAATTTAATATAACTCGAAATTTGATAAATAATATATGCAAATTGATTAAAGTATTCAATGAACACAATGATACTATTTTCATGCATGAAAAACAAAGTTGTGAAACAGCATCAGGTCAAATAAATTAAAGGAATTTTATAAATGTCCCATTTTAAATAGAATTTGAATTTGAATTCAAATCAGATTCATACTAAGGTTTTGATAGCCGCACTAGTTCATGCTACATTTCATTTCATGCCATAATCATGCATCATATTGTTGCATATGAATGTTATTGATTGTCGTTATTGTTTCGATAGGCTCCGTCCTTCCGAATACGTCCGAATATCCGACTGATGGATTTAATCCTTCTGCTAAGCAACAAGGCAAGCACCCTTTTGATCATCCCGATATAATCCCATGTTCCTGCTCCTACTCCCACTTATTGCATTAAGACAAAATATTTCAAATGCTTTACTTCATTAGTTGCTTGAGCCATGATGTGTCTTATCCTTCTATGCCTGCTATGCATAGAGTTGTGTCAGGTCTGTTTCATCTGGTTGATGAATAGGAATGAATGAATGTGTTCTAGTGACAAAGAATAAGTGTGGAACCTGACTTGGTAAAGGTACCGATGAAAGGCTATGTAGGAGTACATGGGGGGTTGTTTCATTGCAACCGTCCTTAGGAACTGAGTTCCGTGTATGTAATCCAAGATTAGTAACTACCACATGCTGGGCCCTGAAATATGACCCCGCTCGACTTATTAATCGCCTAGTACTTGGTCCAGGAGTTGCAAGTAGTTTCAGATGTTTATAGTCATGCTGGAGGTCATGCATAGTGCTGACCTTAGAGGTGGGCTATGATGTTGTAGGAAGTGGCACGGTGTACCAAGTGGCACCCGGATAGTGGGCTTGGGAACCCTGCGCACATCGTTTGGGGCCATAGCTTAAACCCGGCCGGACTTCCATGCGGGTTCATTCTCAAATAGGCGATAAACCTGGACTAGGTATTAGCGTGGTTAACGGTCGTGGCCGACTCCCTCGCTAGGCTTCCGCTTGAAGGTTGGTGAGGTGCATGACGTGCACATGGCTATAAGTGGCGAGAGCATGTGTGAAGAAGTATACCCCTGTAGGGTTATGATCTATTCGAATAGCCACATCCGCGGATATGGACTACTTGGAAACATATGTTGTTCATAGATAACTTTAATGGCTACTCATAAAAGTATCAAGATAAGTGTGAGTATCATGTATGGCATTTCCGTAGGGAGACGGAAAGGAGTACATGATAGTGTATTGTTGTGGTGGTAGTGGACTCGTGTACGACTTATCAAAGTTGTTTAGAACTATTTAAAATTATAGTTTGGTCTAGCCAGGAGTCAAAGCTGGCTTGCTGCATGAAACCCCACAACCCCCTTTATTCATACATGTGCATGAGTAGATAGATCTGTTCTAAAGTCTTGCTGGGTACCTTTGTACTCATGTTTGTGTAATAAATGTTGCTGAAGATAACCACGAGCCAACAGGTGGGTTCTATCTAGACCTTGATGATGATGAGTAGCTGGTGTCCTAGCTACGACCTGGCCCCTTTCAGAAGGGACTTGTAGATAGTCAGGCTTTATGCCTTTTCCTTTCAACTGTCTGTACTCAGACAGCTTTAATGCTTCCGCTTGGTTTGTATGACTCTGCTTGTATGACTTGAGTGTGTGGTCATGTGACCCCTACCTGTATGAACATATTATGCAAGACTCTTCCGAGTCTTCTAAATAAATTTTGTGTTGTTGTATGGTTATGTTGTGATGCCATTGTTGTATCTATGCATATCGAGTATGTCATGCGTACGTGTGATGCACTGTGATATGTATTGGATTCGACACCTAGTTGTATGCCCTTAGTAGCTCTCTCTGCAGAGAAATGCCCCTTTGTGCTTCCAACGAGCCTTGGTAGTTCGCTACTGCTCCGAACACATTGGTTGACTGGCATGTATCCTTCTTAGCTATTGTGTCTGTCCCTACAGGGAAATGTCATGCGGTGTAATGGAGTCCTTGTAGCTTGCTACGACTCGTCTGCACTCGCTGATGACCGACACCTGCTTTGCTAGGTTATGTATGCCTGTCTCTGTACACTTGAGCCACTTGAGTTTATGACTAGTTATGTCGACCCAGGTTCTTTGACATTGGAATGCTAGAGACACAAATGCATATGTGAGTCAAAAGGCGCAAACGGTCCCGGCTAAGGTAAGGTGGTAGCCGTGGGGTTAACCGTGCGTGAGACCGCAAAGGGATGCGATGTGTTACAGGTTGGATTCCTATGGTTTAGAATCGAGGTCCCGACACGAACGGAGCTCCGATCCGATTCAGAATCACGATTCTTACAACCTTGCCCGCGACGGCGACCCCTCCCTACGGCGGCCCTCCTTCCCGCGGTGGCCACCCCTCTCCACGACCACACCTCCTCCCCGCGGTGGCCACCCCTCCCTATGCCGGCCCTCCTCCTCACGGAGGTCAATTCCCCCACGACCCTCCTTTGCACATCAGCCACCCCTCCCCACGGCCACCCCTCCTCCCAACAGGGTCCTCCTAGATCAAAGGTGAGTCCTCCTCCTTTAAATTTGTATTAGGTTAGTGTCAAGCTTAGTTTATTGGATGTAATGTATGGATGTAATGTATGAATGCACGTGTGCGCTGGTACTAGGTTAGTGTGCTAGGTTAAAACTTTTTTAATTTTTTTGTCATTGAATTGCTATTGGTGTTAGATTTGTGATAGGTTATTAGAGTTAGTAATATTTAGAATTATGTTAGAGTGAGAAGAAGAAGAAATATGAAAAAAGAAGAATAGGAAAAGGAATATAATAATAATAAGAGGAGGAGAAGAGAAGAAGAAGAAGAAGAAGAAGAAGAAGAAGAAGAAGAAGAAGAAGAAGAAGAAAAAGAGGAGAAGATGAGAAGAAGATAGGTAGAAGAAAAATGAGAAGAAGAAGAGGAGAAGAAAAGAAGAAGAAGAAGCAGAAGAAGAAGAGAACAAAATAAAGAATTAGGAGAAAAAGAATAAAATAGAAGTGGAAAAGTAGTTATATATTGAGAGAGGTTTTTCTATCGGGACTGAATATTTTTGTTGATCGTGTGGATTTAAATGTGGAGTTGTTTCGTCACTTCGAGGGTCTAGTGTCCGACAACCTCCCCATGCGACTACCTCCCCTACATGGCGAGAAGAACAAGAAATATAGGAGAAAAGAATAAAATAGAAGTGGAAAAGTAGTTATTTATTGAGAGAGGTTTTTCTATCGGGATTGAATATTTTTGTTCATCGTGTGGATTTAAATGTGGAGTTGTTTCGTCACTTCGAGGGTCTAGTGTCCGACGACCTCCACGTGCGACTACCTCCCCTACATGGTGTAGTGGTGAGCATTGTTACCATCTCCTCCCCGACCCTCCCCTATTTGCTCTGTTCTAGTTGTCATGCTGAAGTCACTTCATTTTATTATCATGCCAAGTCTCGTAACCTAGGCATCTCCCATTCTAAAGGGAGGCATCTATAAATAGGCATGTCTTCATATATTTATAAATGCCAGCCTTTCGAATTGTCCACGTTATCCATGGACAGCCGAAGTACGTGTAGATTGGGTTTTGTTTCCCATGCTCCACTTCGGCTGAGCAACATTTCGTCAATGCCACCCCATTGTTCTCCGGGTAAACATTCTCTCGTTTTTTTTTCGAGACGTGTATAAGGAGAACAACAGGGAGGTTCTGCCAAAATTTTGTGTTGGATACGGAGCAGAGCATAGGAAACAAACCCGATCTACACATATTAGGGCGGGATTAGGACCCATCTTTACCTATTAGAGATACATTCAATCCGAATTCCCTTTTGTATGGTAAAAAATAAATATGTGGAGTAAATAATATAACAGAAGTACTTAGTTCTGTATCTAGTCACAATTACATTCTACATAACTTGATGAATAGAAATTTGGTGCACCTACTGTCACTGCAAGTACCATCATGTGTAATTGTGCATGGATGTACACCGGTTACACTAGTTAGAAAGAGATGACCAAGGGGTATAATTAACAAGAACCAAGGGGTTTGTGAAAGTCATATTTTCAACTGGCCAGATAAAAACCTAGTGCCCCTCCCATCGGTGCAACAAGATCTTGGCACGGATGTTGGTAAAACTTTGATGAATATGGAAATGCTCAAGTTCTTGAGAGCACGCTCAGACACTAGGTTATATCCTCGGTAATACTTGGAATGTGCCTTCCGTTCACCGAGTTGTTCTATAACCCTATTTTCTTTCCAACTGAGTATGCCATTCTTTCAAATTCCTTCAAACAATCATTTGTGAATTGCCTTACTCTGGTATGAAGAGTTTCAATGATCTTTGGATCAAAAGTAATTCTTTTTTCCACTTAAGGGAATAACTCTACGAGTCACCTTCCTAAGGTGCCCCGTTGTGGTATGAAGGGTAAATTAATCCTCGCTACTTTGAAACCTCGCCACCATCTGATTTAAGCATGGATTTGTTGCCTACCAATCGCACCTCTGTTATATGTCTCATTTTCTCATCCGTGTTTTGGTGTTGTGTCTCAGCTCGAGGGATGTTCTTACGTCTCATTCTATGAGTTGATCTTGAGTTGCTCGATCTTCGAGGAGATCGAATCTTGTGTCGTCTCCCTGTTCTTTTGTCGTCAAGCTAGATGAAGACCTCAAGGACAAAGAAGTCAAGATCAACATGGTACGATGAATCAACATCCTTGAGAGAAGCAAATGGATCGTGAAGATTGTGATAGTTTAGTGTCCCCTCTTCCTCCTCCCTACTACGCCTGAATCTCGGGACGAGATTCTTGTTTAGTGGGGGTGAGTTGTCACATCCCTGAAATCCATAGTAGAGATTAGCAAGTTTGAGCTCATGTTTTCTTTCTTTGCATTCTAAGAAAATGAATTGAACCCAAGAAAGAAGTGAAATCAAAGCAAAACTCCAACATAGTCCATATTCAAAACAAAACCCTAGCAACTCTATATGCAAAACAATTCAAAAGTGGTGACAAATCAATGAACCAAAATGGTTTTCATAAAAGTCCATCATTTTTGATAAATGTTGGAAAGAAAATATCAGGGGTATTATATATTTTCAAAATACTTTTGGCATTTTATTTTAAACTCACAAGCTACTGAAATCAATTAATTAATTGATTTCAAATACCTCCTAGTTTTATAAAATGTTGAAAACTTCACATGGGGTTGGAAATATTCCAAATAACACCCCAGAGTTGTTTACCTATTTTCTTTAAATTAATTGGAGCCAAAACAAATAAAAGAAATGTCAGAAATATCAAACAGAAAGAATAAAAAGGAAAAGATAAAAATATTACCTATCCTGCGCTACTGGCCGGCCCAGCCCACCAAGGGCGAGGAGGTCTTCTCCCTCCTCCCGCCAGTGTGCAGGAGAGGTGTCGGCCGCACGTTCGCCGACGGCCACCTCCTGCTTGGTGCTGGAGGCACCCCCCCTCCGACCCTATCTCCTCGTGCTGAGAAGCCCCGAGGTGCCCTCCTCTCTTTCCTCTCCTCGCACGCGTCTCTCCTCTCCCCTAGCTCCCACTCCGCGACCACCGAGCAAGCTCGCCGCCGTTGCTCACTGCTACCCCGGCACCCCCCCTCCGGCCTACCTGAGAGGCTCAGAAGCTCCGTCGTGTTCCTCTTCGTCCTATGAATGAAGCCAGAAGGGCTGAGGTCCTCTGTCGCTGTAGCTGTGTCGCCGTTTCCATCTCCGGTCACCGGATCTGCCGCCGTCGATTCGGTCTGCTCCAAGCCTCTCCTTCGTCGCCGATCCGAGAAATGGAGCCGCCGTGAGCCCCTGCTCCTTTCCCCTCTCTTCCCCGCGCGATGGCGTCGCCCTGAGCTCCTCCCCGACGAGCCTGACTTTCGGCCGCCGCGCGCGCTCGTCGCCGGTGTCCCTCCGGCCATCTTCAGTCCCTCCTGCTACAGCTGGAAGACGAGCCGCTTCGCCAGCTTCGATTAGCCGCAAGCCGCGCCCGATTTGGCGCCGTGTAGCGCATTTTAGCGCCACTCCGGCGAGCCCTCCGCCGCGACTATGGTCGCCGGCGACCACCCTCCGGTGGGGGCCGACGTGGCCAGTCGTTAGCAAGCTAACCCCCCCCATAGAGCCACTGACAGAGGACCCCACGCGTGGATCAAACTCTCATTAGTGCGGGTCAACGCGGGATTAAGCCCTGGCTCACTGATGTGTGGCCCCCACACGTCAGGTTTGACCTGGCCCAGACGCACTTGACTGCTGACGCAATGCTGATGCAGTGCTACGTAGTAATTGATTTTCAATTATAAAATTAATCCAGGAAATTACTAAAACTTGTAAAATCATAGAAATTAAAATATAACTCGGATGAAAATATTTTATAGATGAAAAAGTATCAGATAAATCCAAGGAATCTGGTTATGGCATTTTCATGCATGTTTGAATAAGTTAACAACACCAAATAGGCAAAATGATTAATAGGGTAAATTTAATAAATAGTTTGGAGTTGGAAATTGATACTTATTTGAATTCCACTTCAATTACTATGCTCAAACTTTGGTCAATGCAAATCAGTACTTCAAAATACTAACTCCATACATGTTGAAATAATTTGTTATGAACTACAGGTCAAACAATTAAAAGGGTATCCGGAAAGATACCTGGCTTGAGGTGATGTTTGGATCCTAATTCAAACCAACTTCAACTTAAGAAATGATAGCCACATTAGCCCTGCCACCTTTCATTTAATGTCTTGAGCATGCATCATAGTGTTGCATTTTCGTGAAGTAATTATTGTTCTTTCTTGTTTGTCGGTGTTGTTCCCCCTCGGTAAACAATGTTTCCGACGATGTGATCGTTGACATTGATGAAGACTCATTGCTATCTTCAGACGTGTCATGCAAGCAAACCCCCTTGAGCATATTGAAATAAACCCACTCCCTCGCTCCTGCTCTCTTTTACTGTATTAGGACAAACACGATTCAACTGTACATGTTATCGGTAGTTGAACCCATTCCTCTGCATGACCTGATTTTGTCACAGTAAATAGTTGAAACCACTTAGCATGAGTAGCAACTGCTTGAGCCTTGTTGTACTTACTCATCCATGATTGTTTATAATGCCTGCTATGCTTAGAGTCGTGTCGGGTCTGATCCATCTGGATGATGAATCAGAATGGTTGTGTTCATGTCCTACAGTGTGAGAGTAAATGTGTGAATCTGATTTGGTAAAGTTGAACCCATTCCTCTGCATGACCTGATTTTGTCACAGTAAATAGTTGAAACCACTTAGCATGAGTAGCAACTGCTTGAGCCTTGTTGTGCTTACTCATCCATGATTGTTTATAATGCCTGCTATGCTTAGAGTCGTGTTGGGTCTGATCCATCTGGATGATGAATCAGAATGGTTGTGTTCATGCCCTACAGTGTGAGAGTAAATGTGTGAATCTGATTTGGTAAAGGTAGCGATGAGAGGCCATGTAGGAGTACATGGCGGGTTGTCTCATTGGGACCGTCCTTAAGAACTGAGTTCTGTGTATGTTATCCAAGACAAGATACTACCATGCATTGGGCCCTGAAATATGACCCTGCTCGGCTTATTAATTGCCTAGATCTCTGTCCAGGAGTTGCAATTAGTTACTGGTGTTTGTAGGAAAAGTGTTGGCAGCCGCGTTTAGCTCTGCCCGACGGGGTAGGCTTCTCGGTGGTAGATACAAAGTGGCACGGTGTACCAAGTGGCTCCCGAATGGTGGGCTTGGGAACCCTGCGCACATCGTTTGGGGCCGTAGAGGAAACCTCGGCCGGACTTCCTTGCGGGTTCAGTCTCAAATAGGCGATAAACCTGGACTAGGGTCTTGTGTGGTTAACGGTCGTGGCCGACACCCACGCCAGCGCTTCCGCTTGAAGGTTGCCGAGATGCATGACGTGCATATGGTGCTAAGTGGTTGGAGCATGTGTGAAGAAGTATACCCCTGCAGGGTGATTCAATCTATTCGAATAGCCACGTCCTCGGTTATGGACTACTTGGAAACATTACGTGGTACATAGACAATTCAAATGGATACTCTAAAACATGCAATATAAGTGTGAGTGCTATGGAAGGCCTTCTCGTAGGGAGACGAGAGTGGACCCTTAGTGGTGTATTGAATTGGTGAATATGTGGACTCGTGTGCGCTATCCCACCTCAAAGAAAGAACTTGTAGTCGTAGTACAGGTTAGCCAAGAGTCAAAGCTGGCTTGCTGCAATCAAACCACACAATCCTTTCATTGAAACATGATGCATATGTAGATAGTTCTGATGTAAGTCTTGCTGAGTACCTTTGTACTCATGGTTGCTTTATTTATGTTTTGCAGAGAAGATTTAGTCTCATTAAAGGTTTCTACGCGACGTGTTCGATGTTGACCGGAATAGCTTGGGAATCGCAGACAGAGGTATGGCTCCTTTGGTAGGGTCGTAGTAGCTTTTCAGGATCTTCCAGCCACTTTTAGTAGATGTCTGTACCCAGACATGAATTGCTTCCGCTTGTTGTTTGTATGACTTGAGTGTCGGGTCACGAGACCCCTGTTTGTAATATCATATTGTGTTGACTCTTATGAGTCTTTAATAAATGCTTGAGTTATAGAGTTATGTTGTGATGCCATGTTGTATCTACACATATCGTGACCGGCATGTATCCTTCGTTGCTGCTGTGTCTGTCCCCTTGGGGAAATGTCACGCGATGTAATGGAGTCCTTGTAGCTTGCTACGACTCGTCTACACACGCTGATGACCAACACCTGCTTTGCTGGGTTATGTATGCCTGTCCCTGTATGGTTGTACCGTTGGGGTTTATAACTAGTCATGTCGACCTGGGTTCTTTGTCATTTGAACGCTAGCAACATATTCATATATGTGAGCCAAAAGACGCAAACGGTCCCGGCCAAGGTAAGGTGGCAGCCGTGGAGTTTACCGTGTGTGAGGCCGCAAAGTGATGTGATGTGTTACAGGCTAGGTTCTTATGACTCAGGATCGGGGTCCTGACAGCTTTGGTATCAGAGCTTGACTGCGTGTAGGATAACCAAGCCAAATTGGTCGATGTTGAGTCTAGCAACTCTTTAGTTATATAAGGGAATTGTTTGTGGAAGGGAACGTAAGGCTCTTTTTACTCCTTTCCTTGTGTCATTCTTATTCTGAGTCACCCTCATCTTTATTCTACGGGGTTTAAGAAGTAGGCTTTCTCATCTATTCATTAGGATGACGAGTTACTATGTTGGAGACTTATAAGAAAGTTGATATCTTCGAGGATCAGTGTCTCCCTAAGAATTCAATTGTTATGATGTTAGTTTTCTTGCAGATTGCCTCATAATTCATGCCCGTACAGCCGTTATGATGTCCGAGTTTTCCAAATTTCCCAAATAGTCTGATGCAATTGCAAATTCCCTCCTCCTGAGCTAATGTCTTTTGGCCAGACAAAGCACACTAATAATTGTGTTGAGGTACTTTATTACCTCGACATTTTGTTGAAGTGCTAGGAAAACCTGTCCCTCGAAAGCTACCCAATAGTCTAGATGTGTTTTGGTTTTCAGTGTGATAACTCTGGCCATCATTTTCGAAAACATCCCGTGATGTTAACTAGCTAGTAGGTATTCTATTTCTGGGTTCCTGGATCCAATAATCAATCTGCTCATCTCTGTTAATCGTGTTGGTAGTTCCTTTAGAATGATTAGTAAGCTTGTTGTAGTCCTCAAGGTGCGTGGTATATCATTCTTCCAATACCATGGACCATCTCTGTCAAAAGTCCTTCGTGAACTAAAGATCATAATAAGAGTGCTCGTGATCAGTTCGCTACTCCATATTGTGATTCTGCCTACTCCGCCCTTCTACACGGATTATCTGGAAGAATTATGTTGAACTCGTTCGACATGCTAATCCATGCATCCACAACTCAAGAAATCAGGTGCTCTTGAGTTGGTCCTATCTAGTTTTATTCTGACCTTCATCCATGAGAGGATAGTCAATAATAGTTGTGCATTCGTGTCATTAATGTCTTTTATTTCGTGGTATGTCAAGTTGTTCTATTCTCGAATGACTGGGAGAAGCAAACTCCAGTACCACATCCATTTCTTGGATTGGGTCAAAGTAGTTGTATTCCGTAGATCGAAATGCTAAACCATCTTTTGTTCTGTTCTATCTTGGAGTATTACCCTCTTTTTGTCAAGAGTGTTATGAGAATTGCACCATCTCTTATGAGCTCTTGATGTAGCGGTACTTCTCGCTATCATTGTTCATCCCTCGGTTTTCGTGTTGGTTGTAACCGGAATATCGACAAGTGAACCATGATGTGTGAAATCAATACTCCTAGCAATGTTATTGCTTGGTAGTTAATGGACAATAAATTCACTCTTATGGTGATGGTGATTGAATCGTCATCCTAAGACTGACCGTGCTACCTAGTCCACGGTTCATGGAGCACTTTTCGATCAATGAGTTAGTATTTTGTCAATCCCTTGTTCTATTGATCACATCATCTTGCCCTGAAAAGCGAGATTGTTCCCGAGCTTAATAATATATCGGTGGTTCGTGATTTTCCGAATATCTTCTCGGAAGTATTACCAGGTTGTTTCCTGACTGTTATGATAGAGCTCGCGATCAAGTTGGTTTTTCTATAAACCAACCCCTTCTCCAAGAATCTGTATTGGATACCCCGAGCTAGTTGGTTAAGCTAAACAACAACTTGGAGAGTTGGGAGATAAAAGCTTCGCCTAAACTCAACTCATTTAAAAGGGATATCTTTCTATTGTGTGGGTGTGAAGAAAGATGATATTTTCATCGGTTGATTTGTGTGATCAATTGTTGCATATATTATCTTGATCAATTTTGATTTGAGCATGGGCTATTGTCAAATCATACTCAGAACCAAAGATTTTCGTAGCGGTGTCTTACTCAGGGTTTTCCTTGAGCCTACACCATTATATTCTTTGATCTGACCAACGCTATTATCTTGCACACATAGTTGTGGAAATCCATTTACATGGGTATCTTGATGAATTGTTGTTGAGCCCATCGGCAACATTCTTATTTGGTCCATGATCTATGTTGGACATCAAGCTAGTGTTGAAACTTTGTGGACATTGTCTTCGTGTCTCGTGCACGAGGTATATGTTAGGTGTAAGAACTGACTTCCTCTAATTCATGTGCATCTGATGCAAGTTGTCGCCGTGAATTCGAGAAAAGTTAATTTGTTTTCTTCGGAGTCATCTCAAGTTAGTCATGCACGTGTGAAGTATTCTATGGTCTGAGAGATTAGCTACCTCCATTCCATATGTATATCCTAGCACACCAAGCCACTGATTGATTTGTTCAAGGAAAAGAAGTTAGGTGTCATTCCCGAAGGGCCCAGACGGACTTGCACATGGCTTCGATATCCGCAATGATGGTTACCAAACTAGAGCGCGGTAGTGTTTTGTTGTAAGACTTTTCATGTGTTCACAGTTGTCTTAGGCATTGTGTTCACGTGGGTCTTGCGATCCAGCTCATGTTTTGGAGTTGTCTTCCGTAGTTCATTTCCTGAGAATCATGCAACGTTATCTCGTCAAATTGTGTTGCAAACTTTCTTTTCAGACATCTGAGTCTGAAGCATCATGTCACCAACCGGAGCTGAATCTCAGACAGTTATAATGGTTGGAACTTCCCCAAGAATTATAATATTGGTCTCTATGTAACCCGGTAAAGTGGTGAAATGGCTAACACACCTAGCCAGAAGACTTGATATTATAATATCTTGCATCAGCAATCTTAGCCATCTTCCGTGTGGTTTTTGTATGACCTATTTTGGAAGTTGTTCCTCATGGACTTCCTTTGATGCCCCAAATTCCGACCTATACTTGATGTGGTAGATATCAAGCATGATCTATAATTGGGTTGTGCTAGTACATCAAGGGGAACATTAGAAGCGGAGTGCTAAATGTCTCTCGGTCGATCAACTAGATTTCGTTCCCTTGGCACAGCTAAGGTGAAATCTGAGGAAGTGTTGTCTTCCTTTGTATCTGCATCCTCCATCACTGTTCATCATGGTAGTATGTTGTGTCACCAAGATCTTGGCACGGATGTTGGTAAAACTTTGATGAATACGGAAATGCACAAGTCCTTGAGAGCACGCTCAGACACTAGGTTATATCCTCGGTAATACTTGGAATGTGCCTTCCGTTCGCCGAGTTGTTCTATAACCCTAGTTTCTTTCCAACTGAGTATGCCATTCTTTCAAATTCCTTCAAACAATCATTTGTGAATTGCCTTACTCTAGTATGAAGAGTTTCAATGATCTTTGGATCAAAAGTAATTCTTTTTGCCACTTAAGGGAATAACTCTACGAGTCACCTTTCTAAGGTGCCCCGTTGTGGTATGAAGGGTAACTTAATCCTCGCTACTTTGAAACCTCGCCACCATCTGATTTAAGCATGGATTTGTTGCCTACCAATCGCACCTCTGTTATATGTCTCATTTTCTCATCCGTGTTTTGGTGTTGTGTCTCAGCTCATGGGACATTCTTACGTCTCATTCTATGAGTTGATCTTGAGTTGCTCGATCTTCGAGGAGATCGAATCTTGTGTCGTCTCCCTGTTCTTTTGTCGTCAAGCTAGATGAAGACCTCAAGGACAAAGAAGTCGAGATCAACATGGTACGGTGAATCAACATCCTCGAGAGAAGCAAATGGATCGTGAAGATTGTGATAGTTTAGTGTCCCCTCTTCCTCCTCCCGACTACGCCTGAATCTCGGCACGAGATTCTTGTTTAGTGGGGGTGAGTTGTCACATCCCTGAAATCCCTAGTAGAGCTTAGCAAGTTTGAGCTCATGTTTTCTTTCTTTGCATTCTAAGAAAATGAATTGAACCCAAGAAATAAGTGAAATCAAAGCAAAACTCCAACATAGTCCATATTCAAAACAAAACCCTAGCAACTCTATATGCAAAACAATTCAAAAGTGGTGACAAATCAATGAACCAAAATGGTTTTCATAAAAGTCCATCATTTTTGATAAATGTTGGAAAGAAAATATCAGGGGTGATAGATATTTCAAAATACTTTTGGCATTTTATTTTAAACTCAAAAGCCAGTGAAATCAATTAATTAATTGATTTCAAATACCTCCTAGTTTTATAAAATGTTGAAAACTTCACATGGGGTTGGAACTATTCCAAATAACACCCCAGAGTTGTTTACCTATTTTCTTTAAATTAGTTGGAGCCAAAACAAATAAAAGAAATGTCAGAAATATCAAACAGAAAGAATAAAAAGGAAAAGATAAAAATATTACCTATCCTGCGCTACTGGCCGGCCCAGCCCACCAAGGGCGAGGAGGTCTTCTCCCTCCTCCCGCCAGCGTGCAGGAGAAGTGTCGGCCGCACGTTCGCTGACGGCCACCTCCTGCTTCGCGCTGGAGGCACCCCCCCTCCGACCCTATCTCCTCGTGCTGAGAAGCCCCGAGGTGCCCTCCTCTCTTTCCTCTCCTCGCACGCGTCTCTCCTCTCCCCTAGCTCCCTCTCCGCGACCGCCGAGCAAGCTCGCCGCCGTTGCTGACTGCTACCCCGGCAACCCCCCCCCTCCGGCCTACCTGAGAGGCTCAGAAGCTCCGCCGTGTTCCACTTCGTCCTCTGAATGAAGCCAGAAGGGCCGAGGTCCTCTGTCGCTGCAGCTGTGTCATCGTTTCCATCTCCGGTCACCGGATCTACCGCTGTCGATTCGGCCTGCTCCAAGCCTCTCCTTCGTCGCCGATGCTATAAATGGAGCCGCCGTGAGCCCCTGCTCCTTTCCCCTCTCTTCCCCGCGCGATGGCGTCCCCCTGAGCTCCTCCCCGACGAGCCCGACTTTCGGCCGCCGCGCGCGCTCGTTGCCGATGTCCCTCCGACCATCTTCAGTCCCTCCTGCTACCCCTGGAAGACGAGCCGCTTCGCCAGCTTCGATTAGCCGCAAGCCGCGCCCGATTTGGCGCCGTGTAGCGCGTTTTAGCGCCACTCCGGTGAGCCCTCCGCCGCGACTATGGTCGCCGGCGACCACCCTCCGGTGGGGGCCGACATGGCCAATCGTTAGCAAGCTAACCCCCCTAGAGCAACTGACAAAGGACCCCACGCGTGGGTCAAACTCCCATTAGTGCGGGTCAACGCGGGATTAAGCCCTGGCTCACTGACGTGTGGCCCCCACACGGCAGGTTTGACCTGGCCCAAACGCAGTTGACTGCTGACGCAATGCTGATGCAGTGCTGACGCAGTAATTGATTTTCAATTATAAAATTAATCCAGGAAATTACTAAAACTTGTAAAAGTCATAGAAATTAAAATATAACTCGGATGAAAATAATTTATATATGAAAAAGTATCAGAAAATTCCAAGGAATCTGGTTGTGGCATTTTCTTGCATGTTTGAAGAAGTTAACAACACAAAATAGGCAAAATGATGAATAGGGTAAATTTAATAAATAGTTTGGAGTTGGAAATTGATACTTATTTGAATTCCACTTCAATTACTATGCTCAAACTTTGGTCAATGCAAATCAGTACTTCAAAATACTAACTCCATACATGTTGAAATAATTTGTTATGAACTTCAGGTCGAATCAATTAAAAGGGTATCCGGAAAGATACCCGGCTTGAGGTGATGTTTGGATCCTAATTCAAACCAACTTCAACTTAAGAAATGATAGCAACATTAGCCCTGCCACCTTTCATTTCATGTCTTGAGCATGCATCATAGTGTTGCATTTCCGTGAAGTAATTATTGTTCTTTCTTGTTTGTCGGTGTTGTTCCCCCTCGGTAAACGATGTTTCCGACGATGTGATCGTTGACATTGATGAAGACTCATTGCTATCTTCAGACGTGTCAGGCAAGCAAACCCCCATGAGCATACTGAAATAAACCCACTCCCTCGCTCCTGCTCTCTTTTACTGCATTAGGACAAACATGATTCAACTGTACATGTTATCGGTAGTTGAACCCATTCCTCTGCATGACCTGATTTTGTCATAGTAAATAGTTGAAACCACTTAGCATGAGTAGCAACTGCTTGAGCATTGTTGTGCTTACTCATCCATGATTGTTTACAATGCCTACTATAGTTGTGTCGGGTCTGATACATCTGGATGATGAATCAGAATGGTTGTGTTCATGTCCTATAGTGTGAGAGTAAAGGTGTGAATCTGATTTGGTAAAGGTAGCGATGAGAGGCCATGTAGGAGTACATGGCGGGTTGTCTCATTGGGACCGTCCTTAAGAACTGAGTTCTATGTATGTTATCCAAGACAAGATACTACCATGCGTTGGGCCCTGAAATATGACCCCGCTCGGCTTATTAATTGCCTAGATCTTTGTCCAGGAGTTGCAATTAGTTTTTGGTGTTTGTAGGAAAAGTGTTGGCGGCCGCGTTTAGCTCTGCCCGACGGGGTAGGCTTCTCGGCGGTAGATACACAGTGGCACGGTGTACCAAGTGGCACCCGAATGGTGGGCTTGGGAACCCTGCGCACATCGTTTGGGGCCGTAGAGGAAACCTCGGCCGGACTTCCTTGCGGGTTCACTCTCAAATAGGCGATAAACCTGGACTAGGGTCTTGTGTGGTTAACGGTCGTGGCCGACACCCACGCCAGTGCTTCCGCTTGAAGGTTGCCGAGATGCATGACGTGCATATGGTGCTAAGTGGTGGGAGCATGTGTGAAGAAGTATACCCCTGTAGGGTGATTCAATCTGTTCGAATAGCCGCGTCCTAGGTTATGGACTACTTGGAAACATTACGTGGTACATAGACAATTTAAATGGATACTCTAAAACATGCAAGATAAGTGTGAGTGCTATGGAAGGCCTTCTCGTAGGGAGACGAGAGTGGATCCATAGTGGTGTATTGAATTGGTGAATATGTGGACTCGTGTGCTCTATCCCACCTCAAAGAAAGAACTTGTAGTCGTAGTACAGGTTAGCCAAGAGTCAAAGCTGGCTTGCTGCAATCAAACCACACAATCCTTTCATTGAGACATGATGCATATGTAGATAGTTCTGATGTAAGTCTTGCCGAGTACCTTTGTACTCACGGTTGCTTTATTTATGTTTTGCAGAGAAGATTTAGTCTCATTAAAGGTTTCTACGCGACATGTTCGATGTTGACCGGAATAGCTTGGGAATCCCAGACAGAGGTCTGGCTCCTTTGGTAGGGTCGTAGTAGCTTTTCAGGCTCTTCTAGCCTCTTTTAGTAGATGTCTGTACCCAGACATGAATTGCTTCCGCTTGTTGTTTGTATGACTTGAGTGTCGGGTCACGAGACCCCTGTTTGTAATATCATATTATGTTGACTCTTATGAGTCTTTAATAAATGCTTGAGTCATAGAGTTATGTTGTGATGCCATGTTGTATCTACACATATCGTGCATAATGTGTGTATGTTTGTAATGCATTATATGTGTGGGATTCGACACCTAGTTGTTTGCCTTTAGTAGTACTCTTTACAGGGAAATGCCTCTTTGTGCTTCCATCGAGCCTTGGTAGCTTGCTACTTCTCGGAACACATTGATTGACCGGCATGTATCCTTCTTTGCTGCTGTGTCTGTCCCCTCGGGGAAATGTCACGCGATGTAATGGAGTCCTTGTAGCTTGCTACGACTCGTCTACACAAGTTGATGACCGACACCTGCTTTGCTGGGTTATGTATGCCTGTCCCTGTACGGTTGTACCGCTGGGGTTTATAACTAGTCATGTCGACCCGGGTTCTTTGTCGTTTGAACGCTAGCAACATATTAATATACGTGAGCCAAAAGACGCAAACGGTCCCGGCCAAGGTAAGGTGGCAGCCGTGGAGTTTACCGTGCGTGAGGCCGCAAAGTGATGTGATGTGTTACAGGCTAGGTTCTTATGACTCAGGATCGGGGTCCCGACACAATGTTTCTTCCCGGTCGAAGAGACGGCCAGACAGATGACATGCCACAAATTGGCGAAAGAAACGAACTAGATGCAGATGGGAATAACATGTTGGTACACACATCATATGCTTTTGCATGGAAGCACTTCGATGCCTTACATCTGGATAAAGTGGAAGATCCAAGGCATCCTCGAGTGTACGCCGCCACTGATGGGTTCAATCCCTTTGGTGTGACGACAAACCAATAAAGTAGTTGGCCTGTATTTGTCATTCCATTCACACTCCCCCAAGAAATATTATGCAAAGAAAGAAGATTTTCTTGACATTGATAATTATAGGGCCAAACTATCCGAGCAAGAATATGAATGTATATATGCATCTGCTTAATGATGAATTGCACCAAGCTTGGGATAATAGGCTCAAGACACACGGCGCTGCTAGAAAAGAGAACTTCTGTTTCGTATCTGGTACATGCACTCGGTGCATAACTTGCCGCCATAAGCACTATTCGCTGGCTGGTGTGTGCATGGAAGGTTCCTGTGCCCCACATGCAAGGCAGCTCTTCAGTTTGATTGGTTGTAGGCTGGTCAGAAATATTCTTTCTTTGACTTGCATAGACAGTTCTTGGATCCTCGCCATCAATTCAAAAGAAACAACAAGAACTTTATCGTAGGTAAAGTTTTCAAAAACTCGGCACCACCTGTGTTGATAGGACAACACATCCTAGATCAGTTAAACGCTCTGGAGCTTGATCCAAAGCGTCCAGGGTATTTCAAGGGGTATAATTCATAACCCGCCTGGACTGACAAGACATGCTTGTGGGATCTGCCTTACTTCAAAGACCTCCTTCTTCCAAACAACATTGACATGATGCAGACTGAAAAGAATATCAAAGAGGCCATTTTTGGTACATTGTTCAACATAGAGGGGAAGTAAAAGGATAATAATAAGGCTAGAGTCGATCAACAGATTCTATGTAAGAGGAAGTGAGCCTAGCTCACTTGGCTAGTGGAGTGGACGTACAACCCAGCCACTCAGGTTCAAGTCCCCACGGGCATGAATTTGAGTTCTTATTGTTTAAAAAAACTCGATATGGGGTGTTTCCCTTACATTTTTCCTTAAAAACGGATTCTATGTAACAGACCGTTACAAACATGTGACAATCTAAACTAAAGAAAAACAGGTCGAAGCCAAAGGTTTGGTTCAATCTAAAAAGGGCAGCTAGGAGGGAAATTATCTTGTGGGTCAAAATCCAGTTGATGTTCCCCGATGGGTATGCCGTGAATCTAAAGAGGGGAGCGAGTCTTAAAAAATTAAAAATATTTGGTCTCAAGGGTCATGATTGGCACATATGGCTTGAGCGAGTAATGTCGACGATGTTTCTTGGCTTTATTCCTGAGGATGAATGTCTAGTACTGGTAGCTGATACGTCTCCATCGTCTCTATAATTTTTGATTGTTTCAAGCCAATATTCTACAACTTTCATATACTTTTGGCAAATTTTTATACTATTTTTGGGACTAACATATTGATCCAGTGCCCAGTGCTAGTTCCTGTTTGTTGCATGTTTTTGTTTTGCAGAATATCCATACCAAACGAAGTCCAAACGCAATAAAAAACCTACAGGGATTTTTTTGGAATATTTATGATTTTTGGGAAGAAAAAT
This sequence comes from Hordeum vulgare subsp. vulgare, assembly GCF_904849725.1. Taxonomy (NCBI): domain Eukaryota; kingdom Viridiplantae; phylum Streptophyta; class Magnoliopsida; order Poales; family Poaceae; genus Hordeum; species Hordeum vulgare. The sequence goes on from NC_058521.1 coordinate 319,425,278, forward strand.
CAACGCGAAATGATGCCCGAGGGGGACACAATCCGAGGAGGCGCGCCCTACCCCCCCAGGCATGCCTGTTAGGCTCGTTACCAACCCCTAAGGCGGTTGCGGCCCTTCTTTCACCGCAAGAAAGCTAATATCCGGAAAATAATCGTGTTAAAAGGAAACCTCAATCGGAGTTCCGGATCTCCGGGAATTTAAGAAACGGTGAAAGGCCACAATCTGAGAGCGCAGAAACAGAAGGACACACAGAGAGAGATCCAATCTCAGAGGATCTCTTGCCCCTCGGCCACCATGGAGACCATGGACCAGAGGGGAAACCCTTCTCCCATCTAGGGAGCAGGTCAAGGAAGAAGAAGAAGAAGGTGGGCTCTCTCCCCCTCTCTCCCGGCGGCGCCGGAACGCCGCCCGGGACATCATCGTCTGACGGCGATCTACACCAACACCTTCGTCATCTTCAGCAACACCTCCATCTCCTTCCCCCATCTATATTTAGCGTTCCACTCTCCCGCAACCCGCTGTACCCTCTAATTTAACCTGGAGCTTTATGCTTCATATTATTATCCAGTGATGTGTTGCCATCCAATGATGTCTGAGTAGATTTTCGTTGTCTTACCAGTGATTGATGAATTGCTATGATTGGTTTAATTTGCTTGTGGTTATGTTGTTGTCCTTTGGTGCCCATCATATGAGCACGCGCGTGGATCACACCATAGGGTTAGTAGTATGTTGATAGGACTATGTATTGGAGGGCAAGGGAGACAGAAGCTTCACCCGAGCATAGAAATTGATGCATCGGGATTGAAGGCGGACCAATATATCTTATTGCTATCGTTGGGTTTTACCTTAATGAACGTTAGTAGTTGCAGATGCTTGCTACAGGTCCAATCATAAGTGCATAGAATTCCAAGTAAGGGATGACATGCTAGCAGTGGCCTCTCCCACATAAAACTTGCTATCGGTCTAGTAACGTAGTCAATTGCTTTGGGACAATTCCGCAACTCCTATCACCACTTTTCCACACTCGTTAAACTAACGTAATTGTTCCTTTATCTAAACAGCCCCTAGTTTTTATTTATGTGTTCTTTATTTTCTTGCAAACCTATCCTATCACACCTACAAAGTACTTCTAGTTTCATACTTGTTCTAGGTAAAGCGAACGTAAAGTGTGCGTAGAGTTGTATCGGTGGTCGATAGAACTTGACGGAATATTTGTCCTACCTTTAGCTCCTAGTTGGGTTCGACACTCTTACTTATCGACAAAGGCTACAATTGATCCCCTATACATGTCGGTTATCAAGACCTTTTTCTGGTGCCGTTGCCGGGGAGCAATAGTGTGGGGTGAATATTCTCGTGTGTGCCTGTTTGCTTTATCACTAAGTATATTTATTTGCTGTTCTAAGTTGTTCTCTATCTTTAGTTATGGATATGGAACACGAAATACCAAAAAAATTAGGTGTACTTGCTACTCATGGAGATGGGGAACCTCCTAAAACCCTCGATGCTCGTTATGTGGAAAATATTATGCACTTCTTTAATAATCCTGAGAAAACTCCATTCAATTATATAATGGGAAACACGTTGGGTCAACGTGAATACTTTAGGGATTATCGATTGACTCAAAAAGGGAAACTATTATGGGATCAAATTCATATGATGAAATGGTATGCTTGGGAACTATGCTTGAGATATGATATTACTTGTTGCTCTAGGATGAAGACTCAACACCTTCCCTTTTCTTGTAAATTTAATGCTAATGAAACCTTGGCTTCTTATGCTAATGGTATATATGATTACTATGATGTGGAACAAATAGAAAAGTTTGTTTCTTTTATGGGTGCTTATGAAATTGAAGCTCTGTTTAAAAGGTGTGATGATAATGATGATGTTTACCGATTTGAAAAATTGGCTATGCTTCGTTATTGTTATACTAATTATGAATATAATGCCCGTATTTATCAATTTATGGAGAAATTGTTCGCTGCCCAAGAAGAGAATAATCTTTTGCAGGAAACTACGGAAGAAGAAAATGATGAAACTGTGAGCTCATTAGATGGAAAAGATGATTAGGAGAACGAACCACAAAAGGAGGAAGAGCAGACTAGCTACCAGTGCCCACCTTCTAATGAGAGTAACTCCTCAACTCATACATTGTTTAATTTCCCTTCGTTCTTACCAAAGAATGAATGCTATGTTGATTGTTATGATCCCTTGGATTCGTTTGAAATATCCCTTTTTGATGAACTTGATGCTTTCTATGCTTGTGGCAATGATGCCAATATGAATGATTCTTATGAAGATGAACTTGCTATAGTTTCTTATGTTAAACCTGAAATTGTTGCTATCACACCCACTTATGATAGTCCTATTATCATTTTGAACTGTCCCAACAACACTATATCAGAGAAGTTTGCTCTTATTAGGGATTACATAGATGGGTTGCCTTCTACTATTACACATGATGATTTTGATGAATATAATATGCATGTGCTTGCTGCTCCTACTAGAAATTATTATGAGAGAGGAACTACATCTCCACCTCTCTATGTTTCCAATACGATAAAAGTGCAAGAAACTGCTTATGCTATGTATTGGCCTTTACTTGATGTGAATGAATTGTTCTTTTATGACATGCCAATGCATAGGAAGAGAGTTAGACTTCGTCATTGCACGATATATGTTACCTTGTGCTCACTACTAAATTAAAATCATTGTTAATTAAAATTGATCTTCATATACCTTGGGATCTGGGTGGATCCATTACTTGAGCACCTTATGCCTAGCTTAATGGCTTTAAAGAAAGGGCTGCCTGGGAGACAACCCGGAAGTTTTAGAGAGTCATTTATTTCTGTTGAGTGCTTTTATATAGTTTAAAAATAAAAAAAATATAGAGGGCAACTTAAAAAATTTCAAAAGGAGAAGCGATTGAAAGGTGATGCATTGCGGAAGTGAGGGTCGACCTTGAACACTTGTGTTCATGCTCATGGAAACAATGTAGAATTATTCATGGAAGTTTCTTGCAAAAATAATTATCCCCTTGTAAAATTCCATTGTATTAAAAAAATAATGTGCCAAGTAAAGCCTTTATGATTAGTTTGGGTGATAGTTGTTTGATCATGCTGAAAAAGACAAAACTTTGCACGCATGAAATCACTTCTTATTTCTATACAGAGAGAGCTATTGGGTTGATTCTTTTTGATGCTGATTGATATACAAATTGCATTAATTATCATATTTGTTTCACAAATTTTTGAGTATCAGAAGTATTGTATGTGTTCAGATTACTACAGACTGTTCTGTTTTTGACAGATTATGTTTTCTATGCATTGTTCTCTTATTTTGACAAATCTATGGGTAGTATCGGGGGGTATGAACCATGGTGAAGTTGTATTAGAGTAGATATAATGCTAATATGAATTTGGAATGAGTTCACAACAGTACTTAAAGTGGTGATTTACTTTATTATACTAACTGATCTCACGAAGGTTTTGTTGAGTTTTGTGTGATTGAAGTTTTCATGTTTTGGGTGAGACCACAATGGATGAAGGAATAAGGAGAGGCAAGAGCCTAAGCTTGGGGATGACCGAGGCACCCCAAGGTAATATTCAAGGAAGACTCAGGCGTCTAATCTTGGGGATGCCCCGGAAGGCATCCCCTCTTTAGTCTACAATCTATCGGTAATTTTACTCGGAGCTATATTTTTATTCGTCACATGATATGTGCAAATGCTTGGAGCGTCTTTTGTGTTTATTTTTCATTTTTCTTTTATGAACCGTGCTGGTATGAGATAGTCCTTGGTTGATTTATAGAATTATGTTTGCACTTCACTTATATCTTTTGAGTATGGCTTTATAGAATGCTTCATGTTCTTCACTTATATCATTTGAAGTTTGGATTGCCTGTTTCCCTACACATAGAAAACCGCCATTTGTAGAATGCTCTTTTTCTTCAGTTATATTTGTTAGAGCGGGGCATATCTTTTTTATAAAGAATTAAACTCTCACGATTCACTTATACCTATTAAGAGAGTTAATAGGAGTTGGTCATTCACATGGTTAGTCAAAAAACCCTACATAACACTTGTAGATCACTGAGTATGATATGTTTGATTCGTTGCAATAGTTTTGCGACATGAAGATGTGATATTAGAGTCATGCTAGTGAGTAATTGTGTATTCGTAGAAATACTTGTGTTAAGGTTTGTGATTTCCGTAGCATGCACGTATGGTGAACCGTTATGTGATGAGGTCGGAGCATGATTTATTTATTGATTGTCATCCTTTGTGTGGAGGTTGGGATCGCGTGATGGTTAAATCCTACCAACCCTTCCCCTAGGAGCGTGCTTGTAGTACCTTGTTTCGATGACTAATAGACTTTTGCAATAAGTATGTGAGTTCTTTATGACTAATGTTGAGTCCATGGATTATACGCACTCTCACCCTTCCACCATTGCTAGCCTCTCTAGTACCGCACAACTTTCACCGGAGCATTACACCCACCATATACCCTTCCTCAAAACAGCCACCATACCTACCTATTATGGCATTTCCATAGCCATCCCGAGATATATTGCCATGCAACTTCCATCGTTCCATTTATTATGACACGCATCATCATTGTCATATTGCTTTGCATGATCGTAAGATAGCTAGCATGATGTTTTCATGGCTTGTCCATTTTTTGATGTCATTGCTACGCTAGATCATTGCACATCCCGGTACACCTCGGGAGGCATTCATATAGAGTCATATTTTGTTCTAAATATTGAGTTATAAGTAAATAAAAGTGTGATTATCATCATTATTAGAGCATTGTCCCATGTGAGGAAGTAATAAAAGAGGCCAATGAAGCCCAAATAAAAAAAAGAGGCCAAAGAAGCCCAACAAAAAAAGGATAAAAAAATAATAATAATAAATGAGAGAAAAGAGAGAAGGCAGAATGCTACTAACCTTTACCACACTTGTGCTTCAAAGTAGCACCATGATCTTCATGATAGAGAGTCTCCTATGTTGTCACTTTCATATAGTAGTGGGAAATTTTCATTATTGAACTTGGCTTGTAAATTCCAATGTTGGGCTTCCTCAAATAGCCCTTGGTCTTCGTGAGCAAGCGAGTTGGATGAACACCCACAAGTTTCTTTTTGAACTTTCATACACTTATAGCTCTTGTGCATCTGTTGCATGGCAATCCCTACTCACTCACATTGATATCTAGTGATGGGCATCTCCATAGCTTGTTGATACGCCTAGTTGATGTGAGACTATCTCCTCCTTTTTGTCTTCTCCACAACCACCATATTCTATTCCACCTATAGTGCTATGTCCATGGCTCATGCTCATGTATTGCATGAAAGTTGAAAAAGTTTGAGAACACTAAAGTATGAAACAATTGCTTGGCTAAAACCGGGGTTGTGCATGATTTAAATACGTTGTGTGGGGAAGATGGAGCATAGCCAGACTATATGATTTTGTAGGGATAACTTTCTTTGGCCATGATATTTTGAGAAGACATGATAGATTTGTTAGTATGTTTGAAATATTATTGTCTTGATGTCAAATGATAGACTATTGCTTCGAATCACTCATGTTTTATTATTCATGCCATGATTAGATTATATGATCAAGATTATGCTAGGTAGCATTCCACATAAAAATTATCTTTTTTATCATTTACCTACTCGAGGACGACTAGGAATTAAGCTTGGGGATGCTGATACGTGTCCGTCGTATCTATTATTTTTGATTGTTTCATGCCAATATTCTACAACTTCCATATACTTTTGGCAACTTTTTATACTATTTTTGGGACTAACATATTGATCCACTGCCTAGTGCCAGTTCCTGTTTGTTGCATGTTTTTTGTTTCATAGAATATCCATACCAAACGAAGTCCAAACACAATAAAAAACCTACAGGGATTTTTGGAATATTTATGATTTTTGGGAAGAAGAATCAACGCGAAATGATGCCCAAGGGGGTCACGAGCCGAGGAGGTACGCCCTATCCCCCCCCCCCCAGGCGCGCCTAGCAGGCTCGTGACCAACCCCTAAGCCGGTTGGGGCCCTTCTTTCACCGCAAGAAAGCTAATATCCGGAATAAAATCGTGTTAAAATGACACCTCAATTGGAGTTACGGATCTCTGGGAATTTAAGAAATGGTGAAAGGCCAGAATCTGAGAGCGCAAAAACAGAGGGACAGAGAGAGAGAGATCCAATCTCGGAGGGGCTCTCGCCCCTCTGCTGCCATGGAGACCATGAACCAGAGGGGAAAACCTTCTCCCATATAGGGAGGAGGTCAAGGAAGAAGAAGAAGAAGAAGGGGGCGCTCTCCCCCTCTCTCCCGGTGGCGCCGGAACGCCGCCCAGGACATCATCGTCTGACGGCGATCTACACCAACACCTCCGTCATCTTCACCAACACCTCCATTACCTTCCCCCATCTATACTCAGCGGTCCACTCTCCTGCAACCTGTTGTACCCTCTACTTGAACATGGTGCTTTATGCTTCATATTATTATCAAATGATATGTTTCCATCCTATGATGTGTGAGTAAATTTTCGTTGTCCTATCGGTGATTGATGAATTGCTATGATTGGTTTAATTTGCTTGTGGTTATTGTTGCTGTCCTTTGGTGCCCATCATATGAGAGCGCGCGTGGATCACACCTTAGGGTTAGTAGTATGTTGATAGGACTATGTATTGGAGGGCAAGGGTGGCAGAAGCTTCAGCCTAGCATAGAAATTGATGCATACTAGATTGAAGGGGGGCCAATATATCTAATTGCTATGGTTGGGTTTTACCTTAATGAACGTTAGTAGTTGCGGATGCTTGCTAATAGTTCCAATCATAAGTGCATAGAATTCCAAGTAAGGGATGACCTGCTAGAAGTGGCCTCTCCCACATAAAACTTGCTATCGGTCTAGTAACGTAGTCAATTGCTTAGGGACAATTCCGTAAATCCTACAACCACTTTTCCACACTTGTTAAACTAACGTAATTGTTCCTTTATCTAAACAGACCCTAGTTAATATTTACGTGTTCTTTATTTTCTTGCAAACCTATCCTATCACACCTACAAAGTACTTCTAGTTTCATACTTGTTCTAGGTAAAGCGAACGTAAAGTGTGCATAGAGTTGTATCAATGGTCGATAGAACTTGAGGGAATATTTGTCCTACCTTTAGATCCTCATTGGGTTCGACACTCTTACTTATCGAGAAAGGCTACAATTGATCCCCTATACTTGTGGGTTATCAGTAGCGCTGAGCTATTGTCCATCTTATTTGTGCGAAATAACTATCGCCTAGCATGGTATATGACATGATGGAGTTGGCGCCGGAGTTGCTCTGCAAGTTAGAGAACATCTTGCCGTCGGGATTCTTTAATCCAATGTAGCATTTGATTTTAGATCTCTCGACCAAGGCCAGATTGAGGGGTCCATGCAAAATCATTGGTGCTTTGCAACAGAGAGGATGCAGAAGACGCTTCGAGCAAAATATAAAAATAAATGTAGAATTGAAGCATTGATGCCCAAGGAATTCATTGCCGAGGAGGTGGCAAACTTTGTGAGATCACACTAGGAAGCCAGAAATCATCATTTGCATAATCCAAAGCCTCGGTACAATGCTAGCAACCCTGAAAAGGTGGATCCAACCTCATCCTATTCAAAGGGAAGCTCGCACCAGCCAGTGCTTGGAAATCAATAGCATTGGATGTCGAAGAATGGCGGACCATTTTATTGTATATCTTCAACAATCTAACAGAAGTGCGGCCGTACATCGAGTAAGTTCTCGATACATTTTTCAACAACCTTTAATTCCTTTGAACCGCTCTTATTCCCGGATATTTGATATAGTCGATACGTCGTCAAATTCTCAAATAGAGCGGTGATCCAATAGGATTTCATCAAAGAGTATGAGCTTCTGGCAAAGCATGCAAGCGACTATCCCCGTTTCATCTCTTGGTTCACACAAATGATAATTATCATTAATGGATCATTTCATTTCTTGGTCTAATTTACGGCTAATGCTACAATCCCTATCGTATTAACTTGTACACTAATTTAGACAAGCCACTAATGGTTTTGACTATAAGGTTCGTTCATTTGAGAAATACAACATCAACAGGTATCACTTTTGTAACTTGGCATAGAGCTATCTATGGCCGACCGAAAATCTATGAATTGTGGTGTCTCTACTATCGGCTTATGAAGTATCGAGTATTATAGAAGAGGTTAAGCAATTTATGAACTCCAATTCTATGGTAAAAATCCACTGAACGTCGTAGTATTCAAATGTTGTTGGTTCCAGCCGAAGGATACCAGGAGGACTCATGAACATATAGGGCTAGCCGAAATCAAACAAAGCACCCATTTAGTTGTTTCCAATGTCTATATTACGTGTCAACACGTGACCCATGTTTTCTATCTACTGTGGGCGTGCGAAACTAATGAGAATCTGAATGGTTGGGATGTTGTTTATGAAGTGACGACACGTGCTAGACCACTTCCCTCCAATGAAGAGGATTATGAACCTCACATTAAACTACAGACATATGAAGGAGAATTCTTCCAAGAAACACGTCTTTCCAAGAACCATTTCAAGAACCGTTGTATTGTACCCCAGAACATGGAAGTAGATAACAACAATGAATGCGACTTCACCCCTGAGCAGGAATACGTAGAGCCGGAAATAGAATAGGTTACTGCTGCGGATGACTTGTCAATGCTTGACCGATTACAAAAAGGCCTTCCAGATGTTGATCTTGGTGAACCCGATGAGCACATCATTGATGATGACACCTGTGATAGTGAGGATGATGATGCATTTATTGATCCGAGAGAATATATAGACAATCTATACTGTTATTACTTTGTATTCATCCCAACAGAAATTATGTACATATTATAGTTCATGTTAAGTATTCAAATTTTTTATGTTGTACTAATTTGTTTTACTCTTTTTCATGGCAGGTGTTGAAAGATGGTGGGAGCAGGTCTAGATCGCTCCGCTGGTACTTTTTCGTCGGTGACCTGCGAGAGAGGTACTTCCATTCCACCCCAATCTCTCCGTAAAGTGTTGGTAGATAGTCTAGGGACACCCGCAGATGCTTAGTCATTGGTGTCATTGCCCACCGAGAGAGGAGGTCGGGGAGGTAAGAACTAGAAGGGTATAGGACATGGCTGTGGAGAGGTAGGCGGAATGCTACGCCATCCTCATCGCCACCCCCTCATTCACCCGAGAACATAACTACTACGGTGGACCCGTTTGAGCTGGAGGCTACGAGGACTCCAGACCATGAGCCTTGGGTCGATGGGCCTTCGGCCCATGAGACTCCAGCCCTAGATGCTTCGTCGTGCGAGACTCTGGTCCGAGGGCTACGTCCCAGGAGACTCCGGACCTAGAAGCTTCGGCCAATGAGACTCGGGATCTAGGGCCTACGTCTAATGAGACGTCCGGATGGGGTACCTGGCCGGATCCTACCAAGGGGTCGGGTGGCCATGCTGATGCTGGTGGGTATGAGTCTACTGATAGTGGGGGCGAGGTGGTTGAGGGGGTCACTGTGTACCAGTGTGGTGGTAGACGTTTCCCACCCATGCTAGTGACCTACGATCAGAGGCCGGTGATTATGCCTGATGGGGAGAAGTAAGTGGATTTACTCTTTTTGTACCTTTTGCCTTCATGTTTCTTCAAATATCTAATGCGTTGACCTTTTTATACTGCAGGGGTTCGGATCACACTCGTGGAGTCGACAAGCTGAACAAGGTCCTTTGTGTGCTTTGCGAGCTTAATTTCCCGGAGTTTGTCACGTTTCCCAGTGAGGCTCGGCTCCCTCAACTAGGATTGAACTTGGATCACTACAAGGCTGCCCAGGCCCCGCCAGAGGAGATGATGGATGGTATCTTGTACCACATGATGGCCGAGATGGCGATGAACAACTTTTGGGTAATTTCTCCTTTCACACAATCTAAAATTAACAATATATTTAGTTATTGTACTAATTAGTGTTGTCTCGTTTGATTGCAAACCTTTTATAGGTGTGAGGAGGGATATGAGCGGGAGGCAGCCAAGGTTATCGATACCGAGTGCTAGCTCCTATTATAAAACTTACGCCACGAGGCACGACCTTAGGTTGTTCGAGACTACTACGCATTGCGTCGTATTAAGAAGGACAAGTCTATTGGGAATATGCCCTAGAGGCAATAATAAATTGGTTATTATTATATTTCCTTGTTCATGTTAGTTGTCTATTGTTCATGCTATAAGTGTATTAACCGGAAACCATAGTACATGTCACTAGTGAGCCTCTAGTTGGCTAGGACGTTGATTAATAGATGGTCATGGTTTCCTGATCATGGACATTGGATGTCACTGATAACGGGATTACATCATTAGGAGAATGATGTGATGGACAAGACCCAATCCTAAGCATAGCACAAGATCGTGTAGTTCATGTGCTAAAGATATTTTTATGTTGAGTATCATTTCCTTAGACCATGAGATTGTGTAACTCCCGGATGCCGTAGAAGTGCTTTGGGTGTACCAATCATCACAACGTAACTTGGTGATTATAATGGTGCACTAGACGTGTCACCGAAAGTGTCTGTTTGGTTGGTAGAAATCGAAACTGGAATTTGTCACTCCGTGTGAGAGAGAGGTATCTCTGGGCCCACTCGGTAATGCATCATCATAATGAGCTCAATGTGACTAAGGTGTTAGCCATGGGATGATGTGTTAGAGAAAGAGAAAAGGGACTTGCCGGTAACGAGATAGGACAAGGAATTGGGATACCAATGATCGAATCTCGGGCATGTGTCATACCGGTAGACAAAGGGAATTGCATACGAGATTGAGTGAATCCTCGACATCGTGGTTCATCCAATGAGATAATCGTGGAACATGTGGGAGCCAACATGGATATCCAGAGCCCGCTGTTGGTTATTGGAAGGAGAAGTGTCTCGGTCATGTCTGCACGTTTGCCGAACCCGTAGGGTATACACACTTAAGGTTCTATGACGCTAGAGTTGTTATGGGAATCGTATATGTGGTTACCGAAGGTTGTTCGGGGTCCCGGATGAGATCCCGGACGTCACGAGGAGTTCCGGAATAGTTCGGAGGTAAATATTTATATATGGGAAGTCCAGTTTCAGTCGTCGGAATAGTTTCGGGGTTTATCGGTATTGTACCGGGACCACCGAAATGGTACTTGGGGTCCACCTGTCCCGGAGGGACACATGGGCTGAAAAGGGAGAGAAACCAGACCCTGGTGGGCTGGTGCGCCAAGGGGAGGAAGGCCCAAGGCGCAAGGGAGGCAAATCCTATGCGTGGGGGCTGCCTTGGGCGGCAAGCCACCCACCTAGGACGCCCCCACCTCCTCCACCTTGGGCTACTGCACCTCCTAGGGTTTCCCTAGGGGTGGCGCACGCCCCTCACCCTCCCTCCTATATATAGTGGACGATTTGGATGGTTGCACCCACCTGACTTGATCACCCCATGGCGCAGCCCTACGGTGCTTGGCGAAGCCCTCCCGGAGAGCCACATACTCCATCGCCACCACGCCGTCGTGCTGCCGGAATTTCCCGTCAACTTCTCCTCCCTCCTTGATGGATCAAGAATGAGGAGTCGTCCCTGGGTTGTAGGTGTGTTGAACGCGGAGACACCATACGTTCGGTGTTCGGATAGGATCTTCCGTGATTTGAATCGCCGCGAGTACGACTCCATCGACCGTGTTCATAGTAACGCTTCCGCTATGCGATCTTCATCAGTATGAATATGCTCTACCTCACTCGTTGATGGTTTCTCCTAGATGATATTGGTGTGACGTAGCAAGTTTTATGAATTATTATTACGATCCCAACGGTGGTATCAGAGCCAAGTTCTATGCGTAGATTCTATGCACGAGTAGAAGACAAAAGTTGTGGGCGATGATTTTGTGAATTGCTTGCCGTTACTAGTCTTATCTTGATTTGGTGGCATCGTGGGATGAAGCGGCCCGAATTGACTTTACACTTACTCTTGCGTGAGACTGGTTCCACCGCCCGACATGCTCTTGTTGCATAAGGTGGCTAGCGGGTGTCTGTCTCTCCGACTTTAGTCGAATCGGATTCGATGAAGAGGGTCATTATGAAGGGTACATAGCATTGTCATATCAACGTTGTGGCTGTCACGTAGGTAAGAAGCGTTCTTTCTAGAAACCCAAATTAGCCACGTAAAGCTTGCAACAACAACTAGAGGACGCTAACTTGTTATTGCAGGTATGCTACGTGATGTGATATGGCCAAAAGGATGTGATGTTATATATGTTATATATGAGATTGATCATGTTCTTGTAATAGGATTCACGACTTGCATGTCGATATGTATGACAACCAATAGGAGCAATAGGAGTTGTCTTAATTTATTGTATGAGATGCAACGCCATGTGATTACTTTACTTTATTGCTAACCGTTGGCCATAGTACTAGAAGTAATAGTTGGCGAGACGACTTCACAAAGACACAATGATGGAGATCATGGTGTCATGCTGGTGACAATGATGATCATGCTGTGCCCCGAAGATGGAGATTAAAGGAGCAAGACGATATTGGCCATATCATGTCACTATATGATTTGCATGTGACGTTTATCATGTTTTCATATCTTATTTGCTTAGAACGACGGTAGTAAATAAGATGATCCCTCACTAAAATTTCAAGAAAAGTGTTCCCCCTAGGTGTGCACCGTTGTGAAGGATCGTTGTTTCGAAGCACCACGTGATGATCGGGTGTGATGGGTTCTAACTTTCGCATACAACGGGTGTAAGCCAGATTTACACACGTAAAACACTTAGGTTGACTTGACGAGCCTAGCATGTATAGACATGGCCTCAGAACATGGGAGACAAAAAGGTCGAACATGAGTCATATGGTGGATACGATCAACATGGAGATGTTCACCATTGATGACTAGTCTGTCTCACGTGATAATCGGACACGACGTAGTTGACGTGGGTCATGTATCACTTGGATGACTATAGGGATGTCTATCTAAGTGGGAGTTCATTAAATAATTTGATTAGATGAACTTAATTATCATGAACATAGTCAAAAGCTCTTCGCAAATTATGTTATAACTTGCGTATAGCTCTACGGTTTTTGATATGTTCCTAGAGAACATTAGTTGAAAGATAGAAGTAGCAATTATGCGGACTGGGTTCGTTAACTCAGGATTGTCCTCATTGCAACGTAGAAGGCGTATGTCCTTAATGCACCGCTCGGTGTGCTGAACCCCAAGCGTCTTCTGTGGATGTTACGAACATCTAACATACACTTTTTGATAACTACATGATAGTTCACTGCATAATGCTTAAACGGCTTAGAATTGAGGTGCCAAAGATGTTCCAAACGTCACTGAACATATGAGATGTTCCAAGAGACTAAATTAGGATTTCATGCTCGTGCCCTTGTTGAGAGGTATAAGACCTCTGACAAGATTCTTTGCCTACAAAGTAAGGGAGAAAATCTCAATCATTGAGAATGTTCTCAAATTGTCTAAGTGCTACAATCACTTGAATCGAGTGGGAGTTAATCTTCCTGATGAGATAACGATGGTTCTCCAAAGTCACTGCCACCAAACTACTAGAGCTTCATGATGAACTATAACATATCAGGGATAGATATGATGATCCTTGAGCTATTCGCGAAGTTTGACACCGCGAAAGTATAAATTGAAAAGGACCATCAACTGTTGATGGTTAGTAAAACCACTAGTTTCAAGAAGGGCAAGGGGAAGAAGGGATACTTCATGAAACGGAAAACGAGTTATTGCTCTAGTGAGGAGACCCAAGGTTGAACTCAAACTCGATACTGAGTGCTTCTGTAATAAGGGGAAAAGTCTTTGAAGAGGAACTACCCTAGATACTTGGTAGATGAGAAGGTTGGCAAAGTCGACAAAACTATATTGGATATACATGATATTGATGTGTACTTTCCGAGTACTCCAAGTAGCACTAGCGTGTTAGATAGCAGTTCAGTTGCTTAAGTGTTAGTAACTTGAAATAAAAGCTATGGAATAAACGGAGACTAGCTAAAGGCGAGGTGACGATGTGTGTTGGAAGTGTTTCCAAGGTTGATGTGATCAAATATCGCACACTCCCTCTACCATCGGGATTAGTGTTAAACCTAAATAATTGTTATTTGGTGTTTGCGTTGACCATAGACATGATTGGATTATGTTTATTGCAATACGGTTATTCATTTAAAGAGAATAATGATTATTCTATTTATTTGAATAATACCTTCAATGGTCTTGCACCTAAAATGAATGGTTTATTGAATCTCGATTGTAGTGATACACATGTTCATAATATTGTTGCCAAAATATACAAAGTAGTAATGATAGTACCGCTTACTTGTGGCACTGCCACTTGAGTCATATTGGTGCAAACCGAATGAAGAAGCTCCATACGGATTGATCTTTGGGCTCACTCGTTTTTGAATCGTTCGAGACATGCGAACCATGCCTATTGATATAAACACATGAAGAAACTCCATGCAGATGGATCATTTGGACTCACTTGATTTTGAATCACTTGAGACATGCAAATCATACCACATGGGCAAGATGACAGAATACCTCGTTTTCCTGTGAGATGGAACAAGAAAGTAACTTGTTGGAAGTAATACATTTTCATGTGTGCAGTCCCATGATTACTGAGGCACGTAGTGGATATAATTATGTTCTTACTTCACAAATGATTTGAGTAGATACTAGTATATTTACTTGATGAGACACAAGTCTGAATTATTGAAAGGTTCAAGTAATTTCAAAGTGATGTTAAAGATCATCGTGACAAGAGGATAATATGTCTATGATGTGATCGTGGAGGTAAACATATACATCTGAGTTGCGAGTTTGGTAAACATTTAAGACAATGTGAAAATTGTTTCACGTGAAATTTTTTTGCATAACTCATGCCTCCTGGAACACCATAGTCTGATGGTGTGTCCGTATGTCATAGTCGTGCCTTATTAGATATGGTGCATACTATGATAACTCTTATCGAATTACCACTATTGTTTATGAGTTAGTGTTGGGGAAATCGACACCTATGGGAAGCTCGAAGAGTCGCTTGATCATTTGGTGTGGGAGAGAGATGGCGTCGAGAGCGGAGCTAGCGATCAACACCGGCAAGGTCCTTTACTTAGGTTCGGGCCGCTTGGCGCGTAAAACCCTACTCATGCTTAGTTTGTATTGGGTGCTTACTGTAGGGTGATTTGCTACAGTAACTTAGCTGTTGATCAGGGAGTCTCCAATCCCAAAAAGTCCCACCCCCGAGAGAATGAGCCTTGGGCCTCCTTTTATAGGCAAAGGGGTCACCAATAGTGTGCTCACAGGTTGCATAGTGAACTAAGTTCACCGCTCTTCTTCTACGGTGGTGTCAGATGCAATAAATGCCTTGTCTGACCCTGACCTGCAGCGAGGTGGTCGCGACACGTACCTAGGTGAATCGACACCTAGGTCTTGCCCTAGCGCATGAAGGACGCACTAGAGCGGTCGGATTGTGGTAGAAAGGGGGGAGGACACCTGGCGAGCGGAAGGAGCTTGGTGTCCCTTTCGGATGACTAGATTATCTTCCCGACAATGAGGGCTTGCCGGGGGCTTGAACACTTCCCCGGCATGGAGGGCATATCGGGGGCCTCGCCAGTCTTTGCGAGTCTTCCTGACAAGGGGGGCGCTATCTTAAAGGTCGGAGTCATGGCAGGGCCCTCCCCTGTTAGCCCGTGATCATGGGTGATTGGACGAGAGGGGCGGCAGTTTCTGGAGTGAGGAGAGCGAGCCCCTGTACCTCGCCCTATAAATTAGGAAGTTTTCGAGTGGGGTTTTCTCATCCATCCAACTCCCGAAACATTCAGCACCCCCACCTTGCATGTGCGGAGTCTTTTCTAGTTTCCAGGTGGCGCTCGCCCCTAACCATGGCCAGGGGACGAGGGCCGCCACCATCGGCTGCCAGGGCGGCAAGGGGTTCCCATTCGGATTATGCCACAACCTCAGGGGCCGCAGCTGCGGAGGGCGGCACGAGCGCCCAAGGTGGTGGAGGGGGAGGGGCCACGGTCGCCGCGGAGGCCGTTGTCGGGGAAGGTGGAGTGCTACTCCAGCACCTCCGTCTTCTCCTCCAGCGTTGGCTTCTCCTCCGTGGGGCAGGCACTCGGACCGGACGACACTGGAGTTCGTCGTGGAACTGCACAGCGTCCCTCGGGGTCATCTGCACCCCCCTCGCCCTTTTGCTAGTGTGATGGAGGATTCCAAGCCTCCCATCTTGTGGTTGCGGGTGTACGGTTGCTCCGACAACCATATGCACGTGCACGTGGAGTAGCCGAAACGCGCTCCATGTTGCTCGGGCGGGGTTGGAAAGCCTTTGCCCGCGCCCACAACCTCGAGGATGGGCATGTCCTCTGCTTTAAGACAGCGGAGGATAATATGGTATCCGTCAAGTTTTATGGGCGCTCAGGTGTGCGTCTTGGCTGTTGTGAAGAGAGCTCGAGTGGCACCGAATGTCCCTCCTCGAGCGATAGCGACAAGGAGGACAGCAGTGGTAGTGGTGCTCTTGGCAGGGCAGGATCTCCAGGGTTCAAGTCGGAGTACGACTCCCCGAGCTCCGACTGACTGCCGGCCATGCCGCCGAGGCCCGCTCACGCCTCTCCCCTGCCTGGCGAGGATATCTTGCCGGAGCTGTCGTCGATGCCTCGTGTTCGAGGAGGAGGCACCTTCGCAAGCTCTGACTTCTCCATCCCCCCTGCTTGGTCCACCTCACACGGGCTGGTGCCGGTACCCTGGCTCCAGGAGGAGGCGCACTCACGGGCTCTGGATCCTTCGCCCCTTCGTGCGCCGTGTCCTCTAGTATCAAGCCAGAGGATCCAGGTGGTTCTTGTCAGGGTTGGTCCCGTTCTTGTCGGCACAGTGCTGGTCTTGGAGGAGCCAGTCTTGACCGTGTCGCGCGCTTCGCCTTTTTTTCTTCTTGATCTTTTGTCCGGCAATCGTGTCCCTCGCCAAAAGACAGTATCATAGGTTAGAGTAGTAAAAAACATCGAAGTAATATGTCTGAGTTTGTTTCAAACAAATGAATGAAATGTTGTTTCCTTTGCGTCTGATCCTTCCCCTTGCATGATACACCCTTTGCATTTTCCGGAAGCTTGCCGGCGTGACTGGTCCTGCTGCTAGTGCTCTGACGAACGGATCATTAGCAGTTCGCTGGAGGGGTCATTACCGGCAAGGCTCCTTTCCGCACTGAGTGCAACCGTTAGATCGTCGAGCGCGGCTTGAGGCAAAATAAGGCGCTGCGTAGCCACTAGGTCTGTTGAACAGGTTTGAAATAGTGTGAAGGCGCTCTGTGGCCGTTCAGGTCCTTGAACTAGTTCGAAACAGAACCAAGGTGCATTGATGCTGATAAGGTTCCACCTACGCGCAAGTTTCTCAAACAAAGTTTGGGATCTCCAGAATGGTAAAAACCTATATACTCTGAAATTTCATCTAGAATATCTATCACTTATCTGTCGTGCCGCGACACTTCTCCCCATGGTGTTTGGGTCCTTTACCGAGGCCTCAGATCCCCGGCAAGCAGGACGTTACACTTTCTCGACAACTTCCCCTCCAGCAAGGTCCTTGCCGATAGTCCTTGACTGTCGTATAGAAGGGGGTCGCCGGAGTATAACTCCTTTTCCTGTTTTGCCAGGCCGTGCTGGCGGATCCCCCGAGCGCATCTTCGGCGGTGACGCGACGCTTCCAGGGGGGAAAGTGTTTCTACTGGAGTGCGTGCCTGGGCTTCGGGGCCTGTTGGCGCATCCTCTACGGCTATGCATCAATTCGCGGAGGTGCGTAGACCGGAGTATGCGCCGGAGGCCTCGCCGAAGCCACCAGGCAAACCCTCGACAGCAGTGCACTTCCGTGGAGCGACGCGTCAACCTGATGCCTTCGAGCTTGGGGTCTCCGTCTGCCTAGCGCGTGCTCGCGCAGCGGGGCCCTCGCGCAGGTGTTAGGAGGCCATGGTGAAGCAGAGCGACCACCGCTGCGCGCTGCTTCGAGGGACCGCAGTGGTGTGTTGAACTTCCCAAGATTTGGTGCGGAACTTGCTCGAATCCGCAAAAAACATCTCAACCACCTCCCCCTACCTGGCGCGCAAAGATGTCAAGGAAATCGGCACGCCTATGGGAAACTTGAAGAGTCCCTTGATCGTTCGGCGGAGGAGAGAGAGAGGTGGCGCCGAGAGCGGAGCTAGCGATCAACATCGGCAAGGTCCTTTACCCAGGTTTGGGCCGCTTGGCGCGTAAAACCCAACTCCTGCTTAGTTTGTATTGGGTGCTTACTGTAGGGTGATTTTCTACAGTAACTTAGCTGGTGATTAGGGATTCTCCAATCCCAAAATGTCAACCCCAGAGAATGAGCCTTGGGCCTCCTTTTATAGGCAAAGGGATCACCAATAGTTTTCTCATGGGTTACATAGTGAACAGTGTTCACCGCTCTTCTTCTACGGTGGTGTCAGGGGCAGTAAATGCCTTGTCTGACCCATGACCTGCAGCGAGGTGGTCGCGACACGTACCCAGGTGAATCGACACCTGGGTCTTGCACCGGTGCATGATGGATGCGCTGGAGCAGTCTTATTGTGGTAGAAACGGGGGAGGACACCTGGCGAGCGGAAGGAGCTTGCTGGCCTCGCGTCCTTGTCGGATGACTTGATTATCTTCCCGGCAACGTGGGCTTGCCGAGGTCGTGAACATTTTCTCGGCAAGAAGGGCTTAACGGGGGCCTCGCCAGTCTTTGCGAGTCTTCCCGACAAGGAGGGCTTGCCGGGGTCTTGCGAGTCTTTCGGAGTCTTCTCGGCTAGGAGGGCTTGACAGGGCCTTCCGAATCTTCTCATAGTCCACGCCCTCGGAGAAGGGAGGGCGTGGCCTCGGTGGGTCTTGGTTTGCCTTCCTGCCAGCCTTGCTCGTGGACTGCTCCCAGGGGCGTTGCCATTGCCCGTGCGCATGTCTGGGGCACAAGGGACCCCAGTCTCTAGTGCACCGATAGTTAGGCATTAGAGACAACCGCATTCACTTTAAATAGGGCACCACGTAATTCCGTTGAGATGACACCGTATGAACTATGGTTTAGAGAAATCTAAGTTGTCGTTTCTTAAAAGTTTGGGACCGCGATGCTTATGTGAAAGAGTTTCAGCGTGATAAGCTCGAACCCATAGCAGATAAATGTGGCCTCATACGAGACCCAAAATAGTTGGGTATACCTCCTAACTCGGATCCGGAAGCAAAGTGTTTCTTTCTAGAAACGAGTCCTTTCTCTAGAAAAAGTTTATGTCGAGAGAAGTGAGTGTTAGGATGGTGGAAACTTGATGAGGTTACTGAACCATCACTTCAACCAGTGAGTGTAGCAGGGCGCAGGAAGTTGTTCCTGTGGCGCCTAAACCAATTGAAGTAGAAGCTGATGATAATGTTCTTGAAGCTTCGGATCATGTCACTACCAAACCTCATAGGTCGGCAAGGACGCGTACTACTCTAGAGTGCTGTGGTAATCCTGTCTTGGAGGTCATGTTGCTGGACAACAATGAACCAACGAGCTATGGAGAAGCGATGGTGGGCCCGGATTCCGAAAAATGGCTTCAGATCATGAAATCCAAGAGAGGATCCGTGTATGAAAACACATTGTAGACTTTGGAAGCACTACTTGATGTTCGTAAGACTATTAACTACAGATAGGTCTTTAAAAGGAAGACAGACGATGATGGTGAAAAGTCACCACTAAGAAAGCTCGACTTGTCGCAAAGATGTTTCCGACAAAGTTCAAAGAGTTGACTATGATGAGACTTTCTCACTCGTAGCGATGTTGAAAGTCTGTTGGAATTATGTTAGAGTTGCTGCATCATTTATGAAATCTTGCAGATAAGATGTCAAATATTGATTCCTCGACGGTTTCCTTGAGGAAAGGTTGTATTTGATACAACCAGAAGGTTTTTTGTCGATCCTAAAGGATGCTAACAAGTATGCAAAGCTCCAACGATCCCTCTAAGGACTGGAGGAAGCATCTCGGAGTTGGAATATACACTTTCATGAGATGATCAAAGATTTTGGTTTTATACAAAGTTTATGAGAAACTTGTATTTCCAAAGAAGTGAGTGGGAGCACTATAGAATTTATGATGAGTATATGTGGTTGACATATTGTTGATCGGAAATAATGTAGAATTTTTGGAAAACCTAAAGAGTTGTTTGACAGGAGTTTTTCAAAGGAAAACCTGGATTAAGCTACTTGAACATTGAGAATCAAGATCTATGGAGATAGATCAAAGTGCTTAATAGAACTTTCAACGAAATGCATGCCTTGAAAAGTTTTTGAAGGAATTCAGAATAGATCGTCAAAGAAGGAGTTCTTGGCTATGTTGTAAGGTGTGAATTTGAGTAAGACTCAACGCCCAACCACGACAGAAGAAAGAGAAAGGACGAAGATCGTCCCCTATGCCTTAGCCATAGACTCTAAAGTATGCCATGTTGTGTACTACACCTAATGTGTGCCTTGCCATGAGTCAGTCAAGGGGTACAATTGTGATCCAGGAATGGATCAATGGACAAACGGTCAAAGTTATCATTAGTAACTACTGGACTAAGGAATTTTTATCGATTATGGAGGTGATTAAAGAGTTCATCGTAAAGGGTTACGTCGATGCAAGATTTGTCACTAATTCAGATAACTCTGAGTAGCAAACCGAATTCATATAGTGGAGCAGTCATTTGGAATAGTTCCAAATGGCGTGTGGTAGCAACATCTATAGGATTACACAGAGATTTGTAAAGCACACACAGATATGAAAGGTTCTGACCCGTTGACTAAAAACCTCTTTCACAAGCAAGACATGATCGAACCCCACAACTGTATGGGTGTTAGATTCGTTGCAATCACATAGTCATGTGAACTAGATTATTGATCTAGTGCAAGTGGGAGACTGTTGGAAATATGCCATAGAGGCAATAATAAATTGTTTACTATTATATTTCCTTGTTCGAGATAATTGTCTATTGTTCATGCTCTAATTGTATTAACCGGAAACCATAATACATGTGTGAATACATAGGCCAGAACATGTTCCTAGTGAGACTCTAGTTGGCTAGCTTGTTGATCAATAGATGGTCATGGTTTCCTGATCATGGACATGGGATGCCATTGATAACAGGATCACATCATTAGTACAATGATGTGATGGACAAGACCCAATCCTAAGCATAGCACACGATCGTGTAGTTCGTTTGCTAAAGCTTTTCTAATGTCGAGTATCATTTCCTTAGACCAGGAGATTGTGCAACTTTTGGATGCCGTAGGAGTGCTTTGGGTGTACCAAATGTCACAATGTAACTTGGTGATTATAAAGGTGCACTACAGGTATCTTCGAAAGTGTCTGTTGGGTTGGTACGAATCGAGACTGGGACTTGTCACTCCATATGAGGAGAGGTATCTCTGGGACCACTCGGTAATGCATCATCGTACTGAGCTCAATGTGATTTGAAAGTAGGAATCACTATGTGGTTTGCATTAGGATTCGAAACTTCCCCCCTCTCTTTTATCTCAAGCCCAAGATTCTTTTGCTCCATTCCTGTTTCAAAAATGCCCATGCTTTAGTGTTATTTGTGGTGGATGTGATGCTATGAATTTGCTGTTTTGAAACTCTGTTTTAAAGGTGCAAATATTCACAAAATAGATCAAACAAATTCTGTTTTGTAAATATTTATTTGCTCCAAATATTCCTTTTCCATTTTATTTAAATGGGTGATAATTCCCTTATGACTAGGGGTATTTTGTTTTATTTTTTACTCCAACAGATTTTCCTTTGCTTTATTTCTTTTCTGTGTTTGTTTTAAACTAGAAAACCCCAGAGGGTTTTCTTTTCCTATCTGGCGCCACCTAGTGGGCTTTCCCCCCCTGCATGGCCCAAACTACCTTCCTCTCGCGCGCAGCCCATGCCCTGTAGACGGCGTCTTCTTCCCCTCCTTCCTCCGCCAGTCTTCTTCGGAGAACAGAGAGACAGCAGCAATGCCGTCACGGACGTCGAGACGCGCATCCCTCGCCTCCTCCTCCTTCATATAAACCCCCTTGGCGTCCGTGGAAGGCTAGGGTTCCTCCCTTGCGCCGCCACCCTTTTCCCCATCTCGTCCTCCCTCTCTGTCGTCGGTATCAGGTAAGGGATCAAGCTCCTCCACCATGCCCGCAAGCTGAGGAGGTCCTCGTCGTCGCTGTTGTACCCCCGCGTCCTATCCAACCCCTCGGCGTGCACACGGGACCTCCAAGGGACCCATTCCCGCAGCTAGGAGAATAGGATCTTCTCTACTTCCTCTTCTTCGACGACGACAGCTTCCTCCCCGGCGATCTTCCCCGCCGTGGCTACTTCCCCTTCTTCCTCTACCTCCTCTCCGGCAGGCATGACGACCTCATCTAGTGGGTGAGCACAAGCTTCTTTTCCTTCCCCATAGCTAGATCTTGAGCATAAGGAACGTAGATTCGTCGCCATTCCCCTCTCTGTCGCTGGCACCGCCGCGCGTAGTGGAGTCGTTGCTATAGGCCTTCTCGAGTAGAGATAGATGTAGAAATGGAACCCTGGGGGTCTATTATTCCTTCCATCGACGAGCGGCAGCCCAATTTGATGTGTAACGCCGGCGAGGTACTTCCCCTGTTGCGGCCACCGTCGGGCAGAGGAAATACAACAGGGGGTTGCACAAAAGAGTTTACTCCCCTTCTCTGTTAAGATCCGAAGCAGTAGCAGAGTGGTAGGTGTGTTTTAGTGCAGTGGACAGATCGTGGGTTTGAAACCCCTCGGTGCACCCCTTTTGCATTTCTTTTTCGGCACAGTAGCACAGGGAGCGTCTTACCCTGTTAAACACCTCTGTTCTGTCGAGCTGGTGGCAGTAGCAGACTGGTGTGCTCCTGTGTGGTGATACAGGGGGTCTTGGGTTCGAATCCCTCCCCATTCCTTTTATTTTTGTTGCATTTCTTTTACTGTTTTGCATTGTTTGCTTGCATAGTTGTCGTTATGTGCTAGATCACCATGTGAGGTATTTTTTTGTCTCCCAAGCAGCAGGTTGACCTTGTTTATGATGCTAGAGAGCAAGTGTAGATATATCTTTGTGTGGTGCATGTGTAGGTATTTGAATTCTAGTGTATGTTGAGCAAGCTCATGTATGTGAGTGTGTTAGCATGTGTATATGCGCTAGGTTAGTGATGCATTTGTGTATGTGCAAGCTTCATGATGTGCATGTGTGTGAAGCATCACCCAAGGGTGTGTAGTGTGTGTGTGTGTTGGATTCCCCCCCCCCCCACATACCTTGTGTGTAGGATGTGTTCTTGTGGTGTGTGTGTGTGTGTGCATGTGTGTGTGTGTCACACATACCCAAGGCATGATGTGCCTTGATAAGCACTTGTGGCTACTTGTATGTGTAGGTGTAGGATGCTTGATGTGAGTGTAAGTTAGTAGAGTGTTCTAACTAGCATTTGTAGGTGCTTATTATGCATGTGCTTGATGTATGTGTGTGTGTGGTGGTGTGCTAAGGCACATGAACATGATGTCTACCCCTCATGTGCACCATTGGGTCTGTGAGAGTGTGCAAGTGCATGTGTAGATTATGATCTAGTGATTAGCATGTGATATAGCACTATTCACCCCCTTGTGATTCCATGTAGTTTTTCCTTTGAAGTTTGTGCCCATTTGTTCTATGCAAGTGCCTATGTATTATATGTGTTTTTGGGGTAAAATCATCCCAGGAATCCAATGGTGGGTTCAGATTCCACTTTCGAACACTTTCTGGGAAAGTCATATTTCTATTTTGTTCCATGTTTAGAGCTTGGTTCCATGTGATGTGATGAGCCCAAGAGGATGATTCCTTGTTGTGGCAGTAGAGGGTGAACCCCTCTATAGCATGTTGGTTTTGTTTTATGCTTAGGAGTTTATATGTGCAAGTTGTGCTTAGTCAAAGTAGGCATGTGGCTGAAAATTTCAGCTTAGTGAAAATATGTGATTTTCACCAAGTGTGAGAAACTGCTGATATTTTCTTCCCTTGTAGTTGTGCTTGTAGAAGTTTATGTGTTGGGAATCAGCCCCTGCAATCAAATGAGAAGTTGTAGCTTTTTTGTTTGTCTAGATCTTTGTCAATGTTCATTCCATTTGGCTTCCTGTAGATATTGTTTTGGGTGCTGTCAAAATGCTTCAGAGCATAAACAGCTAGTGAGAATCTGAGATTTTCACAAAGTCCCTGAAAACTGATAATTTTGATCATGCTTGTAGAGCTTTTGAATAGCTTCTTCCACATATCCTATTTGGCACATTTGGGTGGCTGTAGATGCTTTGCATGTAGCTCTCAAACTGCTATGATGATGTTTAGAACAGAATGTATAGTTTTGATGTTTTGATGCTTGTGAGTGCATAGTTGATGTTGTGGTGATATTCCTTGCACCACCCCATCCATACTTGTTTGTTTTGTGATATGGCAACCTGGGAATACCATAAGTATGCCATTGGAGTGTGTTGTGGTGTATTGGATTCATTTCTTGTTTCGTTGTTTTCGGTTGATCCGTAGCTCCGTTCGTAACGTTCTTTATATGTTTTGCATCGTTTTCGCGTGATGCATCTGTTCATGTCATCCTGATGCATGTAAAAATAGTTTAGAGTGCAGTTTTGTCCAGAAGTTTGTAGTTTCTTCTCATGCATGTGCAAGTGACTAGAATAGACATGCATGCTACGTTTTCATCTCATGCATCATGTGCTTGTGGCATCTTGTTGTGCTGTTGTTTATTGGATGCTATTTTTATGTTGGGTAGCACCAGGATCGAAGAACGAGTACGTGGATCCGGGAGAGTACGTGCAGGACGAATAAGAGCAGTTCCAAGCTGAGGACATCACAAGCAAGATGATATGACCTTGATTCCATCTCTAGACTTGTTATGCTAGATTCACGTTTCCATCGTCATATGCTTGCTACCTAGCACTGAAATAATTGCCTCCTGATATTTCCATGAAACCCAAACACTTTTCCCCTCCTAGCAAATCTTGAATGGCTAAGTAGGCTTGCTCAGCTTCTAATGTTAGCGTTGCTAGTTGTAGGTGCATTTGCCTCATGTGATAACATGAGTTTGATATCATTATGTTAAACCTGTTATTTAATTAACGCACCTATATACTTGGTAAATAACGGAAGGCCTAGTCTTTTGCCGGGTGTTTTGTTCCGTTAGGGCCGCCATAGTTTCCGGCTACCGGTGTTTGATTCCATAACTGATCGCTCGTAACACATTCGGGGTTGTTATGGGGACCCCGTTGATAAATCGTGTAGTGTTAAGACTTGTCCGGCAGGACCAAACATTGGTGTTAATTTGCTAATCACTTAATAATAATCTGCATAGGGAATATCTACATTGAGGAATTAACCAACAACTCAGGCCAGTGCTCCTCATGAGTGTTGGTCCAAACCAGAGCACTGTGCGGGGCCAACTCTGGGCAACTTGAGAGATTTCTATAAGGCCTCTTTGTGCCTCGCTCATCCGTCGTATCCTGAGACTGAGATACACGGCTCTTATCAGGGTCGTCGACACGACGGGAGGTCCTGCTAGTCTTGTCTTACGTTAGCGATATATCTTGCGTATAGGAATCCTGGTGAAGCTTTGGTTCTCCCCAGAGCTGAGGTTTTCCTCTAAGGAATCCGACGAGATCACGAGTTTCGTGATAGAGGATTACTTTGCGGCCCGTGACCGTTTGCGATGGACTAGTTGCAGCACACGTGCAGGGTTTAATCTTTCGGAAAGTCATGCCCGCGGTTATGTGGCAACTTGGAATATTTGTTAACATCCGGTTATAGATAACTTGAACTAATTATAATAAAATTGCCAACTGTGTGCGTAACCG
The DNA here is from genome assembly GCF_904849725.1 of Hordeum vulgare subsp. vulgare. NCBI lineage: Eukaryota > Viridiplantae > Streptophyta > Magnoliopsida > Poales > Poaceae > Hordeum > Hordeum vulgare. Next base: position 319,451,166 of record NC_058521.1, read on the forward strand.
TGACTGTCCCCTTCGAAGACCTCTCTTCGATCGGGAACACGGCGGGGTTATGATTGACGTAAGTAGGTGTTCAGGGTCACTTATTGATCAGCTAGTCATCGCCCGCTAGCATAGACCACCACCAATACTTGTTCCACGTAAGTTACACACCATAAATGATTAGGATGCTGCAACCTAAACACTGAACCTTCCTTACCTAATAACTTGAGTAGTTCTGGCACCGAGGTCATAGATTGTTGAGTCCCTGTGGCTCATATATTACTTCAACACACCAACAGGTACAGGTATGCCCGACACAGATGATCCCGATGGCACGCAGCTGGCGTGGCAGTACGATGAGGAGAACGACCGCTTGTACGTGAACTATCCAGAAGACTGAGGCATGGTCGTGATCATGGGCAAGCATGCAGGGTAGCATAGCCTTTTCTCATGTTATGTAGTCCGTAGCGGAACTACCTTGTTTGAATAAATGCATGATGTAAACTCTGATATTATTTATGAGATGGCATATGAATCCCTATTTGTCATTCTATTATTATGTATGTGCTATGTTATCGTGCTTGCGAAACGCTTAGATGCGCTTCTTTCCATTTTGGGGCCTCGTTCCCTGAATCGGAAAGGACCGCATCTTAGTCGTTACAAGTTGGTAATCAGAGCCTTAGGACCATAGGAGCCTTTGTGTGATCGTACTTGGCCGAGTCGAGTCTAGTAAAATGTTTTGAGTCTTAGTTATATTGGTGACTAGGATTCTTTCTTCTCCTCTTCCATGCTCTGGTGAGGTTCCCTACCTAGTAAATCTTAATTCTACTCCTCTTCTCGCTCAAAACAATTTTAGGATCACGCGGATATTTTTTGAAATCTATATGATTTTGATGTGATGGAGTTCTATCTTGGTGCCTCCTGTCTGCCTTGATTTCTTCCGGGGAGTTGAGCTCCAGGGGATTCTTGTGCACATCGCCATCATTCAGATTTCTGAGTATCTCAGAATGAAGGATGTTCGTAATTGCATCAATACTAGTAGTGGGGAGATAACCCCGATGTCCCCAGTACTGGTGCAGATTGTTCGGGAGTACTGTCATACTTTGTATCGTTGTGATCACGATAGTCTGTTGTAGATGAAGGTTCGAGATTCTGGTTATGTGTTGACGGATGTGATACAGTGGACGGGTTAGTATAGGAGTTGTGTGATTAATACTCCTTGTATCCGTGTACCAGATTGCATGACCAGATATTTCGGGAATTCATAGGTGGGATATCAAGTAGTGACTTATAGGACAAACTTCCTACACATGCATGATGTGAGGTTGGGGTTCGACATTGAGTGGGTATGTTTGTTCACGGTCGTCTTACAGCGGTTCTCGTTGTGTCTTAAAGAGTCCTTGTAGCTCGCAACGACTCGGGGATACTTCGTAAGTCGTGTGCACTACCTTGCAGAGGATGGCTACTGTAAATTCGAGCCCGTGCGATCTTATCCACGAAGATATCGGATGAAATCTCGATCATATGTTTGTTCCGAGAAGTTCTAGCTCATACTTGTTTGCAAGTGGTCTTATTCGGAATTTTGTCAACAATCACTTTGAGGAAGCATTCTTACTATTTTGTTTGAGTGCAATTGCTAATATTCCTGTTCAGATATTCCTGCCTTTTTGATTGAGCTATACCGTCCATTTATTCTGTGGGCTAATGTGTTGTCCATCTTCAGGATGGCTCCACCAACTCATCAGAATCCAGGTCGTGAGGATGTGCTGCCACCACCTCCACCTCCAAAGAATCCTCCTCCGTCGCCGCCTCCTCCTGCAGAGGCTTGGCAAGCGGTGATGGCTGCTACAAATGCAAACACTCATATGCTGATACAGTTGTTGCAAGAGAGGACTAATCAGCAACAAGGCAATTTCCAGCATGGTGGCAATCAGTTTGCTAATCTGAGTCAGTTCCTGTCAAATTAGCCGAAGACATTCACTTCCTCTGACCAGCCGTTTGATGCTGAGGATTGGATCCGTGACATCAACAAGCACTTTGAATGCAGCAATGTTCGTCGTGAGGATTTCGACAAGTTTGCTACATTCTAGCTGAAGGGACAAGCATCTATCTGGTGGCAACAGTTGAAGGATTCCAGGGGTTCTAGAGTGATCACTTGGGATGAGGTCTGCCATGACTTCAAATCCCACTACATTCCGTTCATCTTTGTGGAGGAAATGCGTGAGAAGTTCAGACGCTTGAAGCAAGGTGGTAACTCTGTGTACAAGTACAACGTTGAGTTCCACGAGCTGGCCCGATACGCCTTGCAGGATATCCCTGATCAGAGGAGCAAGATTTATCAGTTCAGAGGTGGCTTGAAAGAAGATTTGCAGTTAGATCTCACTTTGCACGATCCTAAGGAGTTCGATATGTTCTACAACTTAGCTCTCAGGGCTGAGCCAGCTTTGCTCAGGGTCGAGAATTCTAAGAAGCGCTTCAGAGATTCAAACTCGTCTTCCTCTACACAGGTGGTTCAGAAGCAACAGAAGTTTTGGGTGTCTCCTCCTCCTCCTCGGCACACACATCAGTTCAAGCATGCAGGTGGCCGTGGTTCTTCCCACCCACCCAACCCAGCTTTTCAGCAGAGATTCCAACAACAGAAGCAAGGGCCTCCTCACACACAGTACCGTCAGCCAGTAGATGTTACTTGTCACAAGTGTGGGCAGAAGGGTCACTATGCCAACAAGTGCACTTCTCAGCTCCGTCTTCCGCCTCCTCCTCCAGGCAAACCTCCAAGCAATCCTCTCGTGAAATTCAACCCCAGGTCTGCTCGAGTCAACATGGTGAATGTGGCTGAGGCAGAAAATCGACAGAGGTGATCATGGGTAACCTCCTCGTTAATGATATTCCTGCTAAAGTGTTGCTTGATTCTGGTGCTTCTCATTCGTTCATGTCTAGAATGTTCTTTGTCGAGCATGATTTTGATTCTGAGTATTTGAAGAAGGCATGGCGTGTGGTGTAACCCGGTACTCTTATGAGCGCCAACAAGTGGTTCGTGATGTCTCTGTCAAGATATGGAGTTATCCTTTTCTGGCGTCTCCTATTGTCTTGGGCAATTCCGACATTGATTTGATCCTTGGTATGGACTGGTTGGCCATGAACAAGGCATCGATTGATTGTGAAGCTAAAGAAGTGAGGCTTACTCACTCTTCGGAGGACGTGATTATATTCGCGGCGCGCGTTGACATATTCCGTCTGTTCTCTTTGAATGAAAAGGGTGAGATTAATCCTATTTCGCAAGTCCCAGTGGTCTGTGAATATGAAGATGTGTTTGCAGAAGAGCTGCCAGGAATGCCTCCGCACCGAGAAGTTCAATTTGATATTGAGCTTGAACCAGGTACTGAGCCTGTGTGCAAACGATCGTACAAATTGGGTCCAGAAGAGCTGAAGGAACCTAAGAGGCAATTCGATGAGCAGGAGCGTTTGGGTCTGATCAGACCGAGCTCGTCTCCTTGGGGCTGTGGAGTTTTGTTTGTCAAGAAGAAGGATGGCACAGACCGTTTGTGTGTCGATTACCGTCCATTGAACAAGAAGAAAATCATGAACAAGTATCCACTTCCGAACATAAATGAGTTGTTCGAACATTTGAAAGTGGCTAAGATCTTCTCCAAGCTCGATCTCAGAATGGGCTATCATCAAATTCGCATTCGTGAAGAGGATATCCCGAAGACTGCTTTTAGGACTAGTTTCAGCTCGTATGAGTATACGATCATGTCTTTTCGTCTGGCAAATGCTCCTCTAACATTTTGTTGAATGATGAACTACATATTCTCTCCGTTCAAGAATGAGTTCGTCTTGCTTTATCTCGACGATATTCTGGTCTTTTCAGAAACTGAGGAAGAACATGAAGAACATCTCAGGCTGGTGCTTGATAAGCTGAGAGAGCACAAATTCTATGCCAAGTTTTCCAAGTGTGATTTCTGGTTGAAAGAAGTCGTCTATCTTGGGCACATCATCTCTGCCGAGGGCATCAAAGTTGATCCGTCGAAGGTGCATGCCATTGTTGAGTGGGAGCCTCCGCAGAATGTGAAGCAGCTTCGAAGCTTTCTCGGGCTCGAAAGCTAATGTAGAAGGTTCGTTGATAACTTCTCCAAGATTGCTAAGCCTCTCTCAAGTCTTCTTCAGAAGGGTGTGAAGTATGTCTGGTCTCCAGAGTGTCAGTTGGCCTTCGACACACTCAAAGAGAAGCTCACCTCTACTTCAGTCTTGGTTCCTCCTGATGATTCCAAACCTTACCAAGTGTTCTGCGATGCCTCTCTTCAAGGTCTTGGTGCAGTTCCGATGGAAGAGAAGAAAGTGGTTGCTTATACCTCCAGGCAGTTGAAGCCAGCGGAGAAGAATTATCCTGTGCATGATCTTGAGCTGGCACCAGTGGTACATGCTCTGATGACTTGGAGACACCTCTTGTTGGAACGAAAGGTTCAAGTGTTCACCGATCACAAGAGTCTCAAGTACATCTTCACCCAGCCTAACCTGAATCTTCGGCAAACTCGTTGGGTGGAAATGCTCCAAGATTTTAATCTGAGCGTTGAGTACACGCCAGGCAAAGCTAATGTCGTGGCAGATGCTTTGAGCAGGAAGGCTTACTGCAACAGTCTCATTCTGAAGCCTCTCCAGCCTGACCTTTGTGAATCTTTCAAAAAGCTCAACCTTCAGTTAGTACCTCAGGGATTTCTTGCTAATCATCAGATCTCTCCTACCTTGGAAGATCAGGTCCGAGCAGCACAGCTTCTTGATGCAATGGTGAAGAAAGTCAAAATTGGTGTGGCAAAGGGACTTCCTAAATATAAGTGCTTCAGTGTTGATGCCCGAGACACGTCGTTCTTTGAGGATCGTCTTGTCATTCCAAAAGGTGGTCTCAGAAAGGTAATCATGGAAGAAGCTCATAACTCTCTGCTCTCTATACATCCTGGAAGCTCCAAGATGTATCAGGACTTGAAACAGACCTTCTGGTGGACTCGCATGAAGCGTGAGATTGCTCAGTTCGTAAATGAATGTGATGTATGTCAATGGGTGAAAGCAGAGCATCAACGTCCAGCAGGTCTTTTGCATCCATTGCCCATTCCCGAGTGGAAGTTCGACCATATTGAGATGGATTTCGTCACCGGGTTTCCGAAGTCCAAGAAGGGTAATGATGCCATCTTCGTCGTCATCGACAAGTTGAGTAAAGTGGCTAATTTTTTTCCAGTCAAGGAATCCATCTCCGCAGCTCAGCTTGCAGAGCTGTACACTTCCAGGATAGTGTCTTTGCACGGCGTGCCTATGATGATCTCTTCAGATCACGGAAGTATCTTCACTTCCAAGTTCCGGGACTCTTTTCAGTCTGCGATGGGCACGAAGATATGCTTCGGCACAACTTTTCATCCTCAGACTAGTGGTCAAGTGAAGAGAGTCAATCAGGTCCTTGAGGATATGCTGAGAGCCAGTGTTATCTCTTTTGGCATGAAGTGGGAAGACTGCGTGCCTTTCGCTAAGTTCTCGTATAACAATAGTTATCAAGCTAGTTCAGGCAAAGCTCCGTTTAAATTCTCTATGGACAAAGTGCCATACCCCGCTCAACTGGTCCGAGACCGGCGAGCGTCAGATTATTGGGAATGACTTGATAGAAAAAGCTTAAGAGATGTGTCGGGTCATTCGGAATAATCTCAGAGCAGCGCAGTGCCGTCAGAAGAGCTATTATGATAGCAAGCATCGTGACATGTCTTATGAGCTTGTTGACTTCGTCTATCTCAAGGTGTCGCCTATGAAGGGTACACAACGCTTTGGCATCAAAGGCAAGCTTGCGCCTTGTTTCATGGGTCCTTTCAGAATTGTTGGCAAGAGAGGCGACCTTGCGTACCACCTCGAGCTCCTGTCAAACTTTGCAAATGTGCATGACGTGTTCCATGTCTCTCAGCTCCGGAGATGCTTCAAAACTCCCGAGCGCACTGTTCATCTTCAAGATATCGACCTTCAACCCGTCCTATCCTACTGTGAGCATCCAGTTGCGGTTCTCTAGGCGACTGAGCGCAAGACCCGCAACAAGACTGTCAAATTTCTCAAGGTGCAATGGTCACACCATTCTGATAAAGAGGCCACTTGGGAACGTGAGGATCACCTCCGTTCTGAATTCCCAAAGTTCTTTCAGTCCTAGATCTCGGGTCGAGATCTTTTTGTAGTGTGGGAGAGTTCGTAATGCCCCAAGAGTGTAACTTGCCTTATTTGGAACCTTCTGTATGTGGGTCCATCTTGTCAGTGCCATGAGAGCTCAATGCATATGTTATTTGTCACACCCTCTTTTTGCTATCACCTGTCTCTGTTGTAAAATTCTGAGCTTGATAAAACTTTTTCAAAACTAATGTTGTGAGTGCCATGATTGACATTGTATGCTTGTATGTTTGTTCATGTGAGGTTTAAAACCCTAAAATCCTTTTTGGTATTTTTCTGATTTTCAAAAAACCTTTGATAACCAAAGTAAAACCACCTTGAGTTGCACTACATGTCCTTGATAGCAAGCAGTGCTTCCACTCATATTTGGTAATCTGATTTTTACCTATCTTTATATTTCAAAACCACAAAAATAATTATGTTTGTGAGTATTTTCCCAATTAAATAACCTGCCCATTTCTAAGGTCACAATTGGTGTTCCAACATGGAAAAATAATTTCTGCTTTGGAAAAATCAGATTAAATTTGGAGATGATGAGAAGGACATATATTTTCCATACATAGGATTTTAAACCCCCTTTTGTATTATATTTATTGATTAAAACTATAAAAGCTATTTCTGTCTGTTTTTGCATTTTGAAATATTTCCAAAGGAAATATTCTCAATAAATTCCTAGAAAATACCAGTGATGCCCCTAAGCCTTGTTTGGTGTCCACATAAAGTTTCACCTTGATCAAAGGTGGATAGGGACCCCAAATAACCCTAAAACCCTGTCTGTCCAGAATCAATTTAGAGCAACTCTACATAGCAAAGTTTGTCCAATGGAGCTAAAACTTTGCAGGAGTGCCTAATACCTCAAATGAGGGTTCTATACCAAAAATGGGATTTGTGGGACTTAGTTTGCCCACACTCCCTTTGGAAGGAACATATCTGGTCATATTGGTGTGATTTCAAGTTTACAAAGCTAAACTTATCCATTGGAGCTCAAATTTGGTGGAACTCCATGGTTTATCCCTAAAACCAAACCTGTTAAGTCTCAGCACCAGTGGTGGGGTGCAACCCCGTGTGACCACTCTCGAACACCTTCTGACAGAGAGGAAAAAGCCACCTTAGCCACAACTAAACCAAACTCCTTTGCTTCAAACTCTTAAATTAAGTAGCCAGCACCAGTAGCTAACCCCAGTCAGCTGGCCCCTCATTTGTTCAAAGTGGAAAGGCCAAAAAACCCAATTGAGACATCAGTTCATGATTGACAGCACGAGTATTTCTTGCCTCCTTTGACCAGCCGAAGCTCCCACTAAAACCAAACGGCTAGCCACACCCGCAGCAAGTGCCAGGACATGCTAGACACATCCAAAGTGCCCAGAGGGCACCAGCATGCCGTGGCATGCCAAAACGGCGCTCTGGGCGCACTACAGGGAGTCTCCGAGGTGCGGGCGACGCCCTCGGCTAGTTCCAGCCTCCCCCGAGATGTCCAACCTCCTCACCGACAGCCCCTCTGCGTCGGGCCAGCCTCAGGGCCGCTCCTCTCTCGCGCAAGAGCTCGCGCGACGCGTGCCCGCCCGCTCCAGATTCGGCCAAGCTTGCGCGGCCACGAATGCAGCTATGCTCTCCCTCTGCTCCAGACGGTTCGGCCAGTCCAATACCACGTCCTGAGACCGTGGTTTCAACCCCAACGTCTCTCTGCACCCCCATGCACGCCACGGTGCTTCACCGGCGCACCCGAGTCTGCTCACCGTCGCGGGCCTATAAATAGCCCTCCCCTTCGCTCCAGCACCCCTCAGATAGCTTCGCCGCATCCACTAGCACCTCCCTAGCCACCCCAGCAACCCAGCAGAGCCCCGGTGCTTGAGATCGACCGAGGCCCCTCCGCCTCGGAGCTCCGGTCAATCTCCGGCTACACGACGGCTCCTGCGCCCCTCAACCCCTCAAACTGACCCCCTTGACACGAGGCAGCTTTCCCCCAACTCGCCCGAGCTTTCCCGTCTCTCTACCAACCTCCTCGACCACTTCCCGAAACCCCTCCGCCACGACCTCCTCATCGCTGGCGAACCCCTGCCTCCCCATCGTTGTTTCGACCACCAACAGGTAGGCGACGGTCCGGCGAACCCATTCCCGTGCTCATTGGAGCTTGAGCACGTCGGCAGCCATGTCGGCGTCCTCCTCCTCCTCTCTGGATGGAGGTAGGAGACAACCCACACACCTGTGCCCCACCTGTCGGTGGCCCAGCCTCCTCCCCCGTGCTGGCATCGTCCACTAACCGCATCACGTTCAAACCTGACGGCGCACGCGCCTGGGCAGGCCGTCGGCTGGCATGGGCCAGCCCATCTCTGGGCCGAGCGAGGCCAGGAGCTGGCCTGTGCTTTTCTTTTATTTTAAAAACCTGGATTTCTAATATTTTTAGAAAAACATTTAACCAGTGTAAAAATATAATTCTTCCACTGTTATTTTTTGAAAAATGTGTAGTATTTAATGATATGCTTAGATGAATTTTCCCAGCAACTAATCTATTTTGCAATATTAAAAAGGACTAAAATGGAATAGTTTTGCTTCTACTTGGTTGTTTTCAAAAATATTCCTTGAAGGAAAATTTAGGCAAGTATTTTAAAAATGATATCTTAGATTTATCAGAAATAGGGAACATTTTTTTAAAATGACTTTGTGGACTGTTTTTGAGTGAGCTATTTCTTATTTGTGGTTTTATCGACGATAGAAAACCCGTGTGACGAGGGAATCGGAGCGGAAGACCTCGAAGACCCCGGATACTTAGCTGACCAAGGCAATCAACCCTTTGACCATGACTGAGCATATGTTACTTTGCATGTTATTAAAGCAAGTATTCCAGTTGCATATGATCATAAGTGTCGGTAATCATCTGATACGATTTTACGGAAGGCTCCCCCAGAGCACATGCATTGAGCTTGACCCTACCCCTTGAGGGTCATGCTAATACCATGTTGACAAGTAAAAATAGATGTAGTATTATCATGAGCACCATGTTGTCACAAAGCAAGAGTTTATGAAAACCCCGTCAGGTGCCACTAATGCCCGAGGGTGATGATGAGTTGGTTGTCACTTTTGGTGAAGTGATGCACCCGATGTTTTGTGTGAGTAAGGTTTCGGAAATGGGATTAGATTTATGATGTGTCGACCGTCCCAACCTTACTAGTACCACCACGTTACCCCTTATGGGACGGGGCTATGATAATTACTCTGGTCGGTGCTGGAAAAGAGCCACATTAATAGTGGCGGGAGTGATTGTAGTCACTCTTGTGATGGGGTCGTGCCGGGTAGGACGATTATGCCATTTTTATGAGTACCAGTCACACCATTGGTCCCCGTATGGTCGGTATGGTCCAGAGTTGGTGCTCGTAAGACATACGACATGTGGGCTGGGTACCAATCGAGTGGTTCTCTTTGTCTAGTATCATCAGGGGAAAGGCATTGATCGGGTACTTACCTCGGGTATGTGATATACCGCGAGTCGTGGATGACACGAAAGTTTCCCGGATCTCGTGGGTCCAGCGTACTACCTTTGCAGAGTGTAAACTATTCGAATAGCCGTTTCCATGGTCAAGGACAGTTGGTTAATCCTGCTTAAACTACGTCCCGATATTTCCGCATAAACCAAGTGTTCGTGAGTGAGTGTATGTGTGGTGTTGTAAAAAGGTGTTGTTATGAAAGTAATAATAATATGACCAAGTTTGGTGACTTCGCATATAGGGTGAACCCGGATGGTTCAGCCCTCAACAGATATATTGATATCCGTAACCTGTTCTTCAAGAGTAATTCTTTAACTTGATGCATATTCATGATCATTCCACCCAGATGAGTTACACTAAAGATGCATGATATTGTTATCCTTCACTTTCATTATTCATATCATGGGCTGTTTGCGAGTACATTCAAAGTACTCATTGGCTTGCCACTGGTTATGTTATTTGACCAGACATGGAAGGACCGGAGTTTCGAGATGAGTACGTCTTCAGCGACACCCCTGCAAACTAGGACACTTCCGAGTCAGAATGCCTGTCGGTTTAGGCTTGATGGCATGGGCACCCGTTTAGCCCCGTGTTTCCGCTATCAGTGTATTCGTGTGATTTGGCCTTAGGCCCTGTCTTGTGAACTTGACCCTTCGGTCACGCGTTTTAATAATAAGTACTTGGATGTAAGACTCTTTATTCAGTATCTGTGTTCGGTGAGCATTGATCTCTAGGATCACTGAGCACGGCGATTCTCGACTAGTAAGTCGGGGTCCCCACAGAGTTGGTATCAGAGCCATCCTGACTATAGGAAGCCTTAGGTGGCATGGACGATAGCCGAACAATTGTGCACCTAGAGTGACCCGAGAACCACACCCACTATATATTTCTAACCCTCTCCTCTACACCTTGTAGATGGCCGCCGTACCCGAGACGCTTCTGGAAACGGGCTTTCCTCTGCTTTTGAGTGATAGCCTCGAGAAGTGTCAAGTGGGTCAACGCCGATACTACTTTCTCTACCATGCCCATCTTTCTCTACCACGAACACTGGGTCAACATCGACTCTAAGGAGTATCACGTGGATCTGATAGTGAAGGCTAATAACTCCTCAACTAGCTAGTTCTTTGAAGGGCCGCAAATGGAGGATCTGATGTTGGCCGTGGAGACTGCAGTACGAGAGGCACTCGTGCGACTCCGCGACATCCTTCCTGAGATGGCGAACGAACGAGCTACTCGTCACTTACCTTTTGTTAAGGATAAGATAGACGGGAGCTGGACACTCAACCCTCATCTCAGGACGGGATGCCATTAAGGTTTCAGACCTACTTCAGTCTCTCCTCAGACACCTTGACGCATCTCTTGATCAAGGAGTCAACTACGATTCACAAAGAGCTACACCAAGTTAAGGACCTATATCGTATGGAGAAGATGAAGAGCGGCAAGGTGAAGAAAGAAGGAGCACCTGCGATATCACCTGGTTTTGCTTTCCGAGGAGGAATACCCCCACTTCAGGCAGTTCCTCTTGAGATTCGACGCTTAATCGCAGAAGAGTAAACCGAGCTTTTCGCTACCTCACCAACCAAGAGACGTCGAGACGGTTTACTCCCTTCCCTACCCCTTCGACGATAGGAAGCACTAATGAAGATGAAGACAGAGATGAAGATGAAGACGAAGATCCCACAGAGCCGGCTTATGAGACCGCGCACTCGATCGCGTAGTAGCGTAGGATGTACCGAGCATAGAAATTCTTGTATTAGGATTTTATGACCCGGATGTTGTGTGAACCTGTTGGATGCAAGTTGCCTTCTGCCTTGAGCAGCGTGTGAGCGACTGCATCGCTTTCTTTTAAATTAATGAAGTAGTTTATTTCAAAAAACCTTGTCATACAACTTTGCACACTAGCACACCGGACCCCCTCCTTATTAGAACGTCATCCCTTTCGAGTGCAATCGGTTTAGCAGTATTTGACCTGTCTACTCCCCTGACAGGATGGTGAGTGCAACTCGCAACAACACTTTCGGCAACCCCGGCTCTGCCTCTTCAGGACAGCACCAGGGAACCGGAGGGGAAGCTTAAGCTCGAGATCACCATCTGCTGCAAGACGACGTTCCTCCACCACCACCTCCCCCTGAAAGCTTGACCATGGCTCAGTTCCTTCAAGCTCTTCGGGGGGAGCGCCAAGCCAACAATGCCGCTATCCAGCAGCTGGCTCAAACCTTGGTGAACCACCCGCCGCAGAACGGGAATGGCAATGGTCGTTCAACTCTCTCTGAGTTGAGGAGGACTACGCCGCCCATATTCACGGAGACGATTGAGACCTTGGATGCCAATGACTGGATCCGCACTATCGAAGACCTTCTCGCGTTGGTCAAGTGCACTGAGGACAACAAGAAAGTTCTCTATACAACTCACTGTCTCAGAGGCACAGCCAGAGCTTGGTGGGATGGATTTCAGATCATGCGAGACGGGCAAGTCATCACTTGGGCCGTGTTCAAGGATGGATTCCACGCCGCTCACATTCCTCCGGGGATGATGACCATTAAGAAGCGGGAATTCCGAGCCTTAAGGCAAGGTAGTGGACTAGTCAAGGAGTATTTGCAAAAGTTCAACCTTCTATCAAGGTATGCACCTGAAGATGTCAGCACTGAGGCTGCCAAAGTGGAGCGCTTTATGGAAGGACTGCAGCAATCACTCCAGTATCAACAGGTTGTTTGTGAATGTCGGACCTTCCGTGACCTGGTTACTAAGTCCCTTATGTTGGAAGACAAACGTCGTGCAATGGACGACACCCGTAAGCGCAAGCTAATGGGTAGTGGAGGACCGGTCAACTTGCACTACAAGAAACCTGCTTATGCATGACGGTAAAAATCTGTCACGGATCGGTGAAAAACCGTCCAGGAATCCCAATCATGACGGATTAAAAATCCGTCATGTATTGCGCGTCATAATTTGACACCAGGCCTTCCATGACGGATCTTGACCGTCATGGGTCGGCCCCAGGCCTGTCCAACCAAACTAGGCCCTCGCAGTTGTGACGGCACAAATCCGTCATGAAATCATGCCACACTATTTCGGTCACAAGAATCGTCATGAATTTACGCACAATTTATGTATTCGGGCCCATTAGCATGTTTCATTCAACCAATTTTGACTCGATAATATTTTTACCTTCATACTTTACACAACTAATTCCAATTTTTGCACAAAACAAAGTACTTTCAAGTGTCATACAATACACAGATCAGATGATATTTACATAGCCATACAAACATATCTACAACATAATAGTTTACAAAATACTCCATGTAATACAATTTACAACATCAATTAACGAAATACAACTCCGGCCAATGTTAGAGACCAGCACAATCTAGTTTACATCATCAAAGCATATATACTATTGAAGATGTTATTCAATTTCTTGCTGGTAGCCCTCGTGATGGCAACTATCATGTCATGGCAGATTGTGATGGCCAGCACAAGATCCCACTACCCGATCATACCTAGCATATTTACAACAACATTAGTTATTTGTGAGATGAATAGTCAGTATACATAAGGGAATTAGAACATACTTAAATAAAGGAAATCTTATTTGTCCAATAATTGATGTGTGTTAGTTAAACCACTAAATGAATCTAGCTAGAATTAAGTAACACATAACAACTAAACTAACCTAACCCGCATTGGGTGCAAGTTGATGTCATTATTCATATACCTCTATGCATATAAAGATTATATACAAGTTGATGTCATTATTCATATACTTCTATGCACATAAAGATTATATATTCTCAGGGCTAGGGATTTCCCACTTGACAGGCATTGAGAGTACTATTATTTATAGCCTAAAAAATAAATCAGTCAAAGCTAAAGAAAGAAAGAAATAATATTGTTGGCTATTTATTTATTCAGAGTTGAGAGCAGAACAATTTGTTTGTTTATTCTGCAACTAGCATGGATGGTACAAGAAAGAAATATCATTGATTGATTGGTGCAAAACAAGGTAACCGACATCTCTTATGCAATGAATTTTTTTGTTTATTCTGTAAATAGCAGGGATAGTGCAAGAAAGAAAGAAATTGCTATTGACTGATGCGATGGCAAATCAAGCTAGGTGACATCCCTGATGCAATGAATTAGATGGAACTGGGACAAAAATACACAAGAATTGCTATGTTATCCTAATAGAAACAAAAATCAGTACATCTAGCTTACACAAGTTCTGCATTGAGTACAAATTGCACTCTGGCATACTATACGAGACAACCACTTCTCATTAAACAACATACACATCGTTAATTATTTGTGTGCAACTATGTGAGAGAGTAAAGTGGTATTTAATATAAAAATATAGATATATGCCAGACTAGTAAGAAGAAATAGCATCGTCTATGTTGTGGTTAGGGAGTAAACTTGAACCACCACACAACTTGTCTAACTAGTAGCTGCTTAACTAATTAATAGATCTCACAAATTTTGGACTGCTAGTGCTCGCACAGAAATAGCTTGAAACAAAACCATGACGCCTTCATCAGGTTTACTTCGTGGAGAACTATGATAGAGAAGAGCAACAATTACTTGAAAATAAAATAAAAAAGAGGGGTAGGATCGACCTTCTTGTTCCATGGGGAATCATGGTGCACGGGGTAGATGACCTCGCTTTCGAGCTCGTCTAACTCGACGGGCGTGAGGATGGGGGCCGGTCGTTGTTTTCCATGGAACTAAAGAGGCAAAGAGCTCCTGCTGATCTGAATCGAAGCAAAAAATCAACTAGGGGTGGGATAGAGAGAAGGAATGAAGGAGAGGAGACAAAGGGAGTAGGGAGGGACCTTGTGCGGGCCATCGTCGTTGCTAGCGCTGCCGCAGGTCATAGTTGTCGTCCTCTCCTCGTCCGGCGCTTACTGCTCCAAATCCTCGGATGCCAAGGCAGCTATGTGGTCTGGGACATGGATGAGGGAGTATCCTACCACAGATCCATGGTCCTCGTTGTTTGTTGAGAGCATCAAAGGCGCGCCGTAGCAACTAGAGTTGGTCGCCGCTTCAATCGGGCCACTGCACCGGCCATCGCCATGGATCTCGGGCCGCAGTCATCCGGTGGAGACAGGGAGGTGGAGGTGGAGGTGGAGGCGGAGGACGGGGACGAGGGGAGGCAAAGGTGTGGCGGCTGTGGATGGAGAAGGCGACTGGGACGGGAGTGTGTTAGGGTTAGGTTTCATACGGGGAAAAGTTTAGGGCTTTAGGTGGGCTTTTTGCGGGCTTGCGGGGTTGTACTAGGCCGGTCATGACGGATGCCGAAACTGACATCCGAAATCCGTCATGCATAAGCAGGTTTTTTGTAGTGTTGAAACCGCGACCATGGCAGTCAGCCCCAACTATCAGCAGCAGCAGTACAAGCACCCAACATTTTGCCAGAATTACCAACCTCAGCAAGTCAGCATCAAGCCAGCAAGCACACTGCCAAACAACGGTGGAAGCAAGACCAATCTTCCAGCGCAAGTAACCTGTTTCGGGCGTGGACAACCATGGCACTATTCCCAGCAGTGCCCCAATAAGAAACCTGATGTTCCGCACCCCAATGCGCCAAATCCAGGCCAAGGAGCACCAGGCAGGAACCAGGCTCCCCGCGATCAGCAGTACCACAGCAAGGGGCGGATTAATCATATTTCCACGGAAGAGGCACAGGATGACTCGGACTGCATTTTGGGTACGTTCCTCGTCAACTCTACCCCAGCAACAGTATTGTTTGATTGTGGTGCTTCGCATTCCTTTGTTACACAAAAGTTTGTGGAAAAGTGTGGACTAGAACCTACCTTGCTTCATGGGCATATGGCAATTCAGACCCCGGGAGCAGTTTTGAGAACCAACCTAGGGTGTAGAAAGGTTGGGATAGTTATCGATGGGACGAGCTTCTCAGCGGACCTCATTGTGCTTAAGTCGCAAGGCTTAGAAGTAATCCTCGGTATGGACTGGTTGGCCAAGCATCAGAGTATCTTGGACTGTGCTAACAGGGCGATTACCATGACAAGTGACCAAGGGGTCAAAGTCAAGTATGTCTCTGAGCCAGTACCCACTCGAGTGCCACGAGTTAACACCTATCAAAGGAAGGACTCGACCGAGTGCCCATAGTCTATGAATACCCGGATGTCTTTCCTCATGAGCTACCAGGGATGCCTCCTGACCGAGACATCAAGTTCATCATCGAACTCATGCCCGGATAAAGGCCTATCTATAAGAAGCCTTACAGGATGGGATCCGAAGAGCTAGCAGAGTTGAAGAAGCAACTGGATGAGCAACTCACGAAAGGATTCATTCGTCCAAGTGCGTCACCTTGGGGATCGCCTGTTCTCTTTGTGTCCAAGAAGGATGGGATAATCCGGCTTTGTGTCGATTACCGTTCACTCAATGAGGTCACGATCAAGAACAAGTATCCACTCCCCAAGATTGAAGACTTGTTCGACCAATTTAATGGAGCAAAGGTATTCTCCAAGATCGACCTCCGATCTGGATATTACTAACTAAAGATTCGACCCGAAGACATTCCAAAGACGGCATTTGTGACCTGATACGATCTGTAGGAATGCACTGTCATGTCCTTCGGATTGACGAATGCCCCAGCTTACTTCATGTACCTCATGAATAAGGTCTTCATGGAATATTTGGACAAGTTTGTCGTCTTATTCATCGACGACATATTGGTCTTTTCCAAGTCTGAAGAAGAGCATGAGAAACACTTGAGGTTAGTATTGGAAAAGCTTCGAGAGCACCAATTGTATGCCAAGTTCAGCAAGTACCAGTTTTGGCTGAACGAAGTTGGATTCCTAGGTCATACCATGACGGCAAGTGGATTGGCAGTTGATCCCTCTAAGATTACCACGGTAACCAACTGGGAATCGCCAATCGACGTGAAGGAAGTCAGGAGTTCTCTCGGACTCGCAGGGTATTACCGCAAGCTCGTAGAAGGATTCTCCCGCATCGCGCCACCTATGACGCAGCTCTTGAAGAAAGGCAAGAAGTTCGAATGGACGCCAGAATGTGAGGCAAGCTTCCAAGAGTTGAAGAAGAGGCTAACCACCGCCCCGGTATTGGCCACTCCAGATATCAGCAAGGAGTTCATGATATATTGTGATGCCTCTAGGACTGGGCTAGGTGGGGTTCTAATGCAAGATGGCAGGGTCGTGGCATACTTGTCGCGGCAACTGTGCCTGCATGAGGAGAATTATGCCACCCATGATCTAGAGTTGGCAGCAGTAGTGCATGCCCTGAAGACATGGCGACATTACCTTTTGGGGAAGCGATGTGAAATATACACCAATCACAAGAGTCTGAAGTATATTTTCACCCAAAGGGAATTGAACATGAGGCAACGGAGATGGTTGCCGTTAATCAAAGACTACGACATGAACATTCAATATCACCCCGGTAAGGCAAATGTAGTGGTTGATGCCTTGAGTCGGAAGACTAGCACCTTAAACATCATGCTTAAGGAAAGGCAGCCCGCCTTATACAAAGAATTGGAGAACTTCGGACTGGAACTGGTGGAACCAGGATTCCTGGATAATCTCGAAGTCAAACCAACACTGGAAGACGACATCAAGGAGGCCTAGAAGGGTCACAAGAGTATCGAAGGTATCAATAAGAAGATTCCAGAAGGCAAGGACCCAGGATTCTTGGAGGATGATCAAGGAGTGGTGTGGTTTGGGAAACGTTTATGCGTACCCAACAAGGCCGAGCTCAAAGAACACATCCTACGGGAAGCTCATGATGCACCCTACTCCATTCACCCGGGTGGTACCAAGATGTATCAAGATCTCCGAGGAAGATTCTGGTGGCACGGCATGAAGAGGGAGATCGCGTCGTATGTGGCCAGGTGTGATGTGTGTCAGCAAGTTAAGACTGAGCATCACCAACCTGCAGGACTGCTGCAACCTCTCCAAGTGCCGGAGTGGAAGTGGGACAAGGTAGGGATGGATTTCATTACCGGTCTACCAAGGTCTAGCAAGGGACATAACTCGATATGGGTTGTTGTCGACCATTTGACCAAGGTGGCCCATTTCATCCTTGTCAACATCACTTATGACAGGAACAAGTTGGCTAGTCTCTATATCGAGCGCATAATAAGCCTTCACGGAGTTCCCAAGGAGATTGTATCTGACCGAGGCACGCAGTTCACCTCAAGGTTTTGGAGGAAACTTTAGGAAGCCCTCGGTACCAAGCTCTCTTTCAGCACCGCCTTCCACCCAAAGACGGGAGGACAGACGGAAAGGGTGAATCAGATACTCGAAGATATGCTTCGCGCATGCGTCCTAGCGCACGGAGCTAAATGGGAAGACTGTCTGCCGTTCACTGAGTTATCTTACAACAACAGCTACCAGTCTAGTCTCTAGATGGCCCCGTTCGAAGTGTTGTACGGACGAAAATGCCGCATCCCGCTCAACTAGTCAGAAACCGAAGATGGGCTAATTTTCGGACCAGAAGTTTTGCACCACGCAGAAGAGAAGGTGCAACTAGTCCAAGAGAATCTGAAGCCTGCCAAGTCGATACAAAAGAGTTATGCATACTCCCACCGCAGGAATGTGGAGTTCATTCCCGGAGATCTGGTGTACCTCCGAGTCACACCTCTCAAGGGACAAAAGTGTTTCCACGTTAAGGGGAAACTCTCTCCAAGGTTCATTGGGCCATTCAAGATCACGGCAAGGCGTGGTGATGTCGCTTATCAGTTGGAGTTACCTCCGGAGCTTTCGAGTGTGCACAACGTTTTCCACGTGTCACAGCTTCGGAAGTGTCTCCAGACGCCAAGTTGTTCTGATCCTTATAAGGACATTGATCACCAGGCCATTGACCTTCAGTCTGATCTCACCTATCGCGAGAGGCCAATCCACATTCTGGATGAAGCAGAATGATGTACTAGAAGCCGCGCCGTCAAGTATTTCAAGGTTCAATGGAGCAACCACACCGAATCCGAAGCTACAAGGGAGCGTGAAGACTATCTCCGATCCGAGTTTCCACACCTTTTTAGAACCTAGCTTAGGAATCTCGGGGACGAGATTCTTGTAAGGGGGATAGGTCTGTCACACCCTGTTTTTGCTATCACCTGTTTGTGTTGTAAAATTCTGAGCTTGATAAAACTTTTTCAGAACTAATGTTGTGAGTGCCAGGATTGACATTGTATGCTTGTATGTTTGATCATGTGAGGTTTAAAACCCTAAAATCCTTTTTGGTATTTTTCTGATTTTCCAAAAACTTTGATAACCAAAGTAAAACCACCTTGAGTTGCACTACATGTCCTTGATAGCAAGCAGTGCTTCCACTCATATTTGGTAATCTGATTTTTACCTATCTTTATATTTCAAAAATGGGATTTGTGGGACTTAGTTTGCCCACACTCCCTTTGGATGGAACAGATCTGGTCATATTGGAGTGATTTCAAGTTTACAAATCTAAACTTATCCATTGGAGCTCAAATTTGGTGGAACTCCATGGTTTATCCCTAAAACCAAACCTGTTAAGTCTCAACACCAGTGGTGGGGTGCAACCCCTTATGACCACTGTCGAACACCTTCTGACAGAGAGGAAAAAGCCACCTTAGCCACAGCTAAACCAAACTCCTTTGCTTCAAACTCTTAGATTCAGTAGCCAGCACCAGTAGCTAACCCGAGTCAGCTGGCCCCTCACTTGTTCAAAGTGGAAGGGCCAAAAACCCCAATTTGGACATCAGTTCATGATTGACAGCTTCAGTATTTCTTGCCTCCTTTCACCAGCCGAAGCTCCCACTAAAACCAAATGGCTAGCCACACCCCGAGCAAGTGCCAGGACATGCTAGACACGTCGAAAGTGCCCCAGAGCACACCAGCAAGCCGTGGCATGCCAAAACTGCGCTTTGGGCGCACTACAGGGAGTCTCTGAGGTGGGGGCGACGCCCTAGTTCCAGCCTCCCCCGAGATGTCCAACCTCCTCCCCGTCAGCCCCTCTGCGTCAGGCCAGCCTCAGGGCCCCTCCTCTCTCGCGCAAGAGCTCGCGCGACGCGTGCCCGCGCGCTCCAGATTCGGCCAAGCTTGCCCGGCCACGAATGCATCTCTCCTCTCTCTCTCTCTCTCTCTCTCTCTCTCTCTCTCTCTGCAGCACACGGTTCGGGCAGTCCAATACCACGTCCTGAGACCGTGGTTTCAACCCCAACGTCTCTCTGCACCCCCATGCGCTCCATGGTGAGTCACCGGCGCACCCAAGTCTGCTCATCGTCCCGGGCCTATAAATAGCCCTCCGCCTCGCTCCAGCACCCCTCAGATAGCTTCGCCGCATCCACTAGCACCTCCCTAGCCACCCCAGCAACCCAGCAGAGCCCCGGTGCTCGAGATCGACCGAGGCCCTTCCCCCTCGAAGCTCTGGTCGATCTCCGGCTACACGACGGCTCCTGCGCCCCTCAACCCCTCAAACTGACCCCATTGACACCAGGAAGTTTTCCCCAAACTCGCCCGAGCTTTCCCGTGTCTCTAGCAACATCCTCGACCACTTCCCGAAACCCCTCCGCCACGGCCTCCTCGTCACCGGCGAACCCCTGCCTCCTCATCGTTGTTTCGACCACCAGCAGGTAGGCGACGGTTCGGTGAACCCATTCACGTGTTCATTGGAGTTTGAGCACGTCGGCAGCCATGCCGGCGTCCTCTTCCTCCTCTCTGGCTGGAAGTAGGAGACGACCCCGATAGGTGTGCCCCTCCTGTCGGTGGCCCAGCCTCCTCCCCCGCGGTGGCCTCGGCCACTGACCGCAGGGCCCCGCGCGTCAGGTTCAAACCTGACGGCGCGCGCGCCTGGGCAGGCCGTCGGCTGGCCATGGGCCAGCCCAGCTCTCGGCCGAGCCAGGCCAGGAGCTGGCCTATGTTTTTCTTTTATTTTTAAAACCTGGATTTCTAAGATTTTTATAAAAACATTTAACCAGTGTAAAAATATAATTCTTCCACTGTTATTTTTCTAAAAATGTGTAGTATTTAATGATATGCTTAGATGAATTTTTCCAGCAACTAATCTATTTTGCAATATTAAAAAGGACTAAAATGGAATAGTTTTGCTTCTACTTGGTTGTTTAAAAAAATATTCCTTCAAGGAAAATTTAGGCAAGTATTTTTAAAAATGATATCTTAGATTTATCAGAAATAGGGAACATTTTTTTAAAATGACTTTATTGACTGTTTTTGTGTGAGCTATTTCTTATTTGTGGTTTAATCGATGATAGAAAACCCATGTGACGAGGGAATCGGAGCGGAAGACCTCGAAGACCCCAGATACATAGCTCACCAAGGCAAGCATTCCTTTGACCATGACTGAGCATATGTTACTTTGCATGTTATAAAAGCAAGTATTCCCATTGCATATGATCATAAGTGTCGGTAATCATCTGATATGATTTTACCGAAGGCTCCCCCGGAGCACATGCATTGATCTTGACCCTACCCCTTGAGGGTCATGCTAATACCATGTTGACAAGTAAAAATAGATGTAGTATTATCATGAGCATGATGTTGTCACAAAGCAAGAGTTTATGAAAACCCCGGCGGGTGCCACTAATGCCCGAGGGTGATGTTGATTTGGTGGTCACTTTTGGTGAAGTGATGCACCCGGTGTTTTGTGTGAGTACGATTTCGGAAATGGTATTAGATTTATGATGTGTCGACCATCCCAACCTTATCAGTACGACCACATAACCCCTTATGGGACGGGGCTATGTTAATTACTCTGGTCGGTGCTCGCAAAGAGCCACATTACTAGTGGCGGGAGTGATTGTAGTCACTCTCGTGATGGGGTCGTGCCGGGTAGGACGACTATGCCATTTTTATGAGTTCCAATCACACTGTTGGTCCCCGCATGGTCGGCACGGTCCAGAGTTGGTGCTCGTAAGACGTACGACATGTGGGCGGGGTACCAATTGAGTGGATCTCTTTGTCTATTGTTGGGGCATAGTTTATGCCTAAGTAATTTTGGTGAATGATGACAGTACTGTACATGACTAACCGTGTGTGTTAAGGTTTCAGATAACACACGTCAACGGCACAAGACGACACGTCTCCTCATTCATGGAACGGAAGCACGACGCTCTCCTCGATTCTCTTTATTTGAGTCATAGGAAAGCCGTACTATTAAGACGGGATCCGTAGTGGAAAGGTTTGGGTGGAATCTATCTTTGCACACGCACACTTCAAATTCTCCCTTTCCTTCATCTTTGGAGCGGCCCCCGCCACTTTGTTTCTCGCATCTTTGCAAAATGGTCCCCAGCGGTAGTACCGCTGGCTCTAGCGGTAGTACCGCTGGATTGCTGGCGGTAGTACCGCTAGCTAGCGGTAGTACCGCCTCTGGCCAGTGGTAGTACCGCTCCAGGAGCTTTGTTCCACCTGCCTAGCGGTAGTTCGTGGACGGACCTTTTTGCGAAGACTTTCTTGGCGGTAGTAGTGCTTTTGCACTAGCAAAGGGCCAGCGGTAGTACCGCTGGTGTCAGCGGTAGTACCGCTGGAGTCCTAGCGGTAGTACCGCTGCATCCAGCGGTAGTACCGCCAGGCGACGGTAGTACCGCCCCTGTTCAGCGGTAGTACCGCTGGAGTGCCAGCGGTAGTACCCCTGGAGCTCGGGCACAGATTGGGAAAACGGTCTGATTTTCTCCCCCACTATATAAAGGTTTCTTCTAGCTGAGGAACCTTATCTCTTACCTCTCTAAGCTCCATTGTTGCGCCCCAAGCTCAAAAGTGCCCGATCTCTCTCCCTAGCCAATCAAACTTGTTGATTCTTTAGGGATTGGTTGAGAAGGCCTAGATCCACACTTCCACCAAGAGAAAAGTTGATTCCCCCACCAATCCCCTGCGGATCTTGTTACTCTTGGGTGTTTGAGCATCCTAGACGGTTGAGGTCACCTCGAAGCCATATTCCATTGTGGTGAAGCTTCGTGGTTCAGTTGGGAGCCTCCAAGCTTTGTGTGGAGTTGCCCCAACCTTGTTTGTAAAGGTTCGGTCGCCGCCTTCAAGGGCACCTATAGTGGAATCACGGTACCTTGCATCGTGCGAGGGCGTGAGGAGAATACGGTGGCCCTAGTGGCTTTTTGGGGAGCATTGTGCCTCCACACCGCTCCAACGGAGACGTACTTCCTGTCAAAGGGAAGGAACTTCGGTAACACATCCTCGTCTCCATCGGTTCCACTTGTGGTTATCTCTATCCTTTACTTTGTATTTGCTTATGCTTGTGACTATATCTTACTTGTCTTAGTAGCTCTCGTTGTTAGCTTCTATATGGTTCACCTCATTGTCGTATTATTTGTGAACCCGTTGAGTGTTTACCTTAACTTGCTATGATTAATTAAAAAGTTGTCGTTGTCTATTCACCCCCCCTCTAGCCAACCAGATCGATCCTTTCATCTATTATCTTCAGGGGAAAGGCATTGATCGGGTACTTACCTCGGGTATGTCATATACGCGAGTCGTGGATGACATGGAAGTTTCCCGGATCTCGTGGGTCCAGCGTACTACATCTGTAGAGTGTAAACTATTCGAATAGCCGTGTCCACGGTCAAGGACAGTTGGGTAATCCTACTTAAACTACGTCCGTATATTTCCGCATAAACCAAGTGTGCATGAGTGAGTGTATGTGTGGTGTTAGAAAAAGGTGTTGTTATGAAAGTAATAATAATATGACCAATTTTGGTGACTTGGCATATAGGGTGAACCCGGATGGTTCAGCCCTCAACAGATATATTGATATCTGTAACCTGTTCTTCAAGAGTAATTCTTTAACTTGATGCATATTCATGATCATTCCACCCAGATGAGTTACACTAAAGATGCATGATATTGTTATACTTCACTTTCATTGTTCATATCATGGGCTGTTTGCGAGTACATTCAAAGTACTCATTGGCTTGCCACTCGTTATGTTATTTGACCAGACATGGAAGGACCGGAGTTTGGAGATGAGTACGTCTTCGGCGACACCCCTGCGAACTAGGACACTTCCGAGTCAGAATGCCTGTCGGTGTAGCCTTGATGGCATGGGCACCCGCTTAGTCCCGTGTTTGTGCTATTAGTGTATTCGTGTGATTTGGTCTTCGACCCTGTCTTGTGAACTTGACCCTTCGGTCACGCTTTGTAATAATCAGTACTTGTATGTAAGACTCTTTATTCAGTATCTGTGTTCGGTGAGCATTGATCTCTGGGATCACTGAGCACGGCGATTCTAGACTAGTAAGTCGGGGTCCCCACATTATTTCATGTGATGTCACCTTGTTTTGTTTTCCCTTGCATCCCTGCATCCTTTCAACCATGCCTATTTTTTGTTATTGCCTTGTAATCATGTGTATGTGATGTGATGATGTGATGATGATATGTGAAATGATGTGGGTGTTGTTTGAAAGTAGGAAGGACAATGTGGTTTGCATTAGGATTCAAAACTTTCCCCCTCTCTTTTATCTCAAGCCCAAGATTCTTTTGCTCCATTCCTGTTTCAAAAATGACCATGCTTTAGTGCTATTTGTGGTGGATGTGATGCTATGAATTTGCTGATTTGTAACTATGTTTTAAAGGTGCAAATATTCACAAAACAGATCAAACAAAATCTGTTTTGTAAATATTTATTTGCTCCAAATATTCCTTTTCCATTTTATTTAAATGGGTCATAATTCCCTTATGACCAGGATTATTTTGTTTTATTTTTAACTCCAACAGGTTTGCCTTTGCTTTATTTCTTTTCTCTCTTTATTTTAAATGAGAAGACCCCAGAGGGTTTTCTTTTCCTGCCTGGCGCCACCTAGTGGGCTTTCTCCCCCTGCGTGGCCCAAACCACCTTCCTGTCGCGCGCATCTCATGCCCTGTAGACGCCGTCTTCTTCCCGTCCTTCCTCTGTCAGTCTTCTTCAGAGAACAGAGAGACAACAGCAACGCCGTCAAGGACGTCGAGGCGCGCATCCCTCGCCTCCTCCTCCTCCTCCATATACACCCCCTTGCCGTCCGTGCAAGGCCAGGGTTCCTCCCTTGCGCCGCCACCCTTTTCCCCATCTCCTCCTCCCTCTCTATCGTCGGCATCAGGTAACGGATCAAGCTCCTCCGGCATGGTCGCAAGCTGAGGATGTCCGTGCCGTCGCTGCCGTACCCCCGCGTCGTCTCCAACCCCTCGGCATGCACGCGGGACCTCCAAGGGACCCATTCCCGCAGCTAGGAGAAGAGGATCTGCTCTGCTTCCTCTTCTTCGACGACGACGGCTTCCTCCCCAACGATCTTCCCCGTTGTTGCTTCTTCCCCTTCTTCCTCTACCTCCTCTCCAGCAGGCACGACGACCTCGTCTAGTGGGTGAGCACAAGCTTCTTTTCCTTCCTCGTCTAGTGGGCTAGCGGTAGTACCGCTGGAGTCCCAGCGGTAGTACTGCCAGGCGGCGGTAGTACCGCCTCTGTTCAGCGGTAGTACCGCTGGAGTGCCAGCGGTAGTACCGCTGCAGCCAGCGGTAGTACCGCTGGAGCTCGGGCAGAGAGTGGGAAAACGGTCTGATTTTCTCCCCCACTATATAAAGGGTTCTTCTGGCTGAGGAACCTTATCTCTTACCTCTCTAAGCTCCATTGTTGCGCCCCAAGCTCAAAAGTGCCCGATCTCTCTCCCTAGCCAATCAAATTTGTTGATTCTTTAGGGATTGGTTGAGAAGGCCTAGATCCACACTTCCACCAAGAGAGAAGTTGATTCCCCCACCAATCCCCTATGGATCTTGTTACTCTTGGGTGTTTGAGCATCCTAGACGGTTGAGGTCACCTCGAAGCCATATTCCATTGTGGTGAAGCTTCGTGGTTTAGTTGGGAGCCTCCAAGCTTTGTGTGGAGTTGCCCCAACCTTGTTTGTAAAGGTTCGGTCGCTGCCTTCAAGGGCACCTATAGTGGAATCACGGTACCTTGCATCGTGCGAGGGCGTGAGGAGAATACGGTGGCCCTAGTGGCTTTTTTGGGAGCATTGTGCCTCCACACCGCTCCAACGGAGACGTACTTCCTGTCAAAGGGAAGGAACTTCGGTAACACATCCTCGTCTCCATCGGTTCCACTTGTGGTTATCTCTATCCTTTACTTTGTCCTTGCTTATGCTTGTGACTATATTTTACTTGTCTTAATAGCTCTCGTTGTTAGCTTCTATAGGGTTCACCTCATTGTCGTATTATTTGTGAACCCATAGAGTGTTTACCTTAACTTGCTATGATTAATTAAAAAGTGGTCCTTGTCTATTCACCCCCCTCTAGCCAACCATATCGATCCTTTCAATTGGTATCAAAGCCACGTCTCTTTTTTAAGGGTTTAACCACCCGAAGAGTATGGAAGGCGAAGAGGGAATTAATCATGGGCAACCCGAGGCCATGGACTTGACTTCGGTCACAAGGGACGACTTGAATACGGCTATGGCCGCTGTCAAGATGTCCTTGACGAACGAGGTCAAGACCATGCTTAAAGAGTTAACTGAGGGATTTAAAAGTTCACCCGAACCGGCTATAGTGGTTAAACCCACCGTTTCCGATTCGGAGGCCAACTCCTCTAAGGAAGCGGCTAAAGGTATGCAACCTCCCTCGTCTCATGAAAAGGATGGGACTGGAACATATGCCTGAGTTCCACCCCCCATGGTCTATGGAGGATCCGTTCCCGCACCACGTCTTAATCCTGTTGGTCCTCTTCCTAAGCTTGTGAAAGGTGACTTTGCTAACTGGGTATTTTCTATTAAGTCTCATTTGAATCACAGCTCAACAAATTTGTGGAGAATCATTGAGCAAGGATATTATCCCCATGATCCAAGCAACCTCACTCCGAGAGAAGATGCGGACAATCAATACAATCTCTCTGCTTTGTTTATTCTCCAGTCTGTTTTGCCACCTGAAGATCTTCCCCACTTACGTCCCTTCACATTGGCCAAGGATTGTTGGGAGCATATTATGTTGTTGTACAAGGGAAGCTCAAGCATTCAACGATCCAACTATGAAGTGATACTTGATAAGGCCGATGAGTTTGTGATGAAGGAAGACGAGGACCCTCGTGATCTCTATCGGAGGGTGACTGCTATTGCTGTGGCACTAAAGGATCATGGGAGTAAGGATGTGGATGATACATGGGTCAAGCGCAAGTTTCTCAAAGCCATCATGCCTTTCAACAAAGCCATGTCATCTGTCATTCGTCAGCGGCCAGACTTCCACTCCTTGTCTTGAAGTGAAGTGTTGGATGAGTTCATAGCAAGGTCAATCATGAACGAAACAGCCGACAATGCTCTTGCTCGTGTTCGATCAAAGACAACTTCACCCAACCTTGCGTTGAAAGCAAGAGCAATGCTTGAAGAAGAAGAAGAAGATGAGGAAGAGGAGAGCTGCCCTGAAGACACAAAGTATGCCTATCATGAGCACATGGCTCTTGCATCAAGGCAATTCTGGGGCAATAAGAGGAACTCAAGACCCAACTTCACCAAGAACAACTGGAGTGGATTCAAACCCAAGCAACGAGTAAGGACATGTTATAACTGTGGCAACGTGAGTCACTTTGTGGCATAATGTCCCTATGACAAAAGGGAAGACAACGGAGGCAAGCTCATTCGCAAAGACAAAACAAAATCATTTCCAATCAAGAACAACTTTGTGAAGAAACCTCACCCAAAAGGGATGGTGGCCCTGGAAGAGTATCCTTCCGATGATGATGGTGATGATGATACAGTGGCAACGACAACTGTTGCTATTGCCACTACCTCTTCCCAGAAGGTGTCTCTCTTCAACGCCCCCAACGAGAACCACATGACCAAGTGCCTCATGGCAAAAGGTATCAATCAGGTAACTCC
This sequence comes from Hordeum vulgare subsp. vulgare, assembly GCF_904849725.1. Taxonomy (NCBI): domain Eukaryota; kingdom Viridiplantae; phylum Streptophyta; class Magnoliopsida; order Poales; family Poaceae; genus Hordeum; species Hordeum vulgare. Next base: position 319,478,619 of record NC_058521.1, read on the forward strand.
CATCATTAAGACCAACATTGCTTCTGCTCCTTCATTGTTAAATTGTGTTGAAGATAGTGATGTTGGGGAACTTAATGAGCATGATCTTGATAAGTTTCTGTGCACTATTAAGGGAGAACCCAAGAAGCACTTTGTTGCTCTCTTGGAACAACTGGGTGAGGCCAGTGACCTCATTGAGTCTCATGAGGAGACCATCTCCGAGCTACAGGGACATAGTCGTGACTATGCAAATGAAATTGCCGAATTATCTAGTGCTCTAGAGGAAGAGCGCACTCTTCGTTTGGCTCTTGAGGAGTCATGTAACGATGACTGCGCTAAAATGCAAAAGAAACTAGATCATGATGTTGTTCTTACTCGCATGCTTAAATCTGAAAAGTATGCTCTTGAGGTTGGCCATGACAGACTCAAAGAGGAGTTTGACATACTTGACAAGGCCCACAAAGCCTTGAAAGGTGCTCATTTCTCTCTGAAAGAGTCTCATGATCAACTCCAAGCAAAGCTTACCAAGGAGATCTCTACTTGTCCTCCCTTTGTGTTAATTGATAATACTTGTGCAACTAACCCCTGTTGTGAGCATGTTCATCTTGTGGAGGAAAATGCCAAGTTAAAGGAGAAACTTGAGAAGGGCCTTGTGGCATGCATACAACGTGAGAAGAGTCTGAATGATCTCTTGAGCACTCAAAAGGGTGCTGTAGGAAAGGAAGGACTCGGACTTACCTCGAAGTCAAAAGGTAAAAGGAAGAACAAGAACAAACGATCTCTCACCCTCATGGACATCTTCGTCAAAGAGGGTGAGGGGACTCAGAAGGTGAACAGGAACAAGGTGGACTATGGGAACCCCAAGAAGGGCAGAACCGTTCCTACTAACACAGCCGGCAAACTCAATTCTTCTTATGTTTTATGTTGTGCTAGTGATGGGCATGTTTATGCCAGATTTGTTGGTTCCTACGATGAAGATATTGAATGGGCTATCTGGGTTCCTAAGACCCTTATCTCTAACATGAAAGGACCCATTAAAAAATGGGTACCTAAAACCAAGCCTTGATCTATTGCAGGAGTTTGCTTCCGGTGGGGTGTCATGGTTGCTCGATAGTGGAGCAACAAATCATATGACCGGAAGCAAGGACTTAGTGGTGGATGTGCATCCTTCTCCATCTATGCCCACCCATGTCCAATTCGCTGATGCATCCTCTTCAAAGGTATTGGGATTTGGTAAGGTGGTTGTCTCTCAAGATTTATCTATTGAGAAGGTCATGCTTGTTGAGTCACTTGCCTACAATTTACTTTCGGTTCGTCAACTTGCAATTATGGGTTTTTCCACATTCTTTAATATTGACACTGTGGTCCTCCTGAGGAGCAAGACTCTTAAAGTAGCCTATGTTGGACATGTCGAAAATGGTCTTTATGCTGGTGAACTTCTCAAAGCGACCCACTAAGACTGCGACATGTTTAATGGCTAAAGTTGACATGGGCTGGCTTTGGCATCGCCGTTTAGCTCATGTCAATATGAGATCTTTGCAAAGTCTTCTGACAGGGGACCATGTTCGTGGACTAACAAATGTGAGCTTTGCTAAAGATCGTGTCTGCAGTGCTTGCATTGAAGGAAAGATTCATGAAACTGCTCATCGTCTAACGACTCTTATCTACACCAAGAGGCCATTGGAACTTCTCCATATGGATCTGTTTGGTCCTCCAACATTTGATAGTCTTGGAGGCAGAAAATATTGCTTAGTGATTGTTGACGACTACTCAAGATATACCTGGGTATATTTCTTTAAAAGGAAGACTGAAACTCAACAAACGGTCATCAACTTTGCTAATGAAGCGCAACGTCAACATGAAGCAAAGATCTTGATGATTAGGAGTGACAACGGCACCGAGTTCAAGAACTACACCTTAGATGAGTTTCTAGGTGATGAGGGAATAGAGCACCAATATTCTGCACCATATACCCCTCAGCAAAACGTTGTGGCAGAAAGGAAGAACCGGACCTTGATAGACGCTGCAAGAACAATGATGGCAGAATTCAAATCTCCATATAACTTCTGGGCAGAGGCCATGAACACAGCATGTCATGCATCCAATCGGCTCTACATCCGCAAAAGCTTGAACAAGACTCCTTATGAGATTCTAACTGGAAACAAACCCAATCTCAAGTACTTCCGGGTATTCGGTTGTAAGTGTTTCATTCTCAAGAAAGGAGCATGATTAGCTAAATTTGATTCTAGAGCACATGAGGGTATCTTTGTTGGTTATGCTACAAACTCTCATGCTTACCGTGTCCTCAACAAGTTCACCGGACTAATTGAGGAGACGTGTAACGTAGAGTTTGATGAAAATAATGGCTCCCAAGTGGAGCAAAGTGGTATTTGTGATATAGGTGATGAAATTCCTCCCGAAGCCATAAGAAGAATGGGGATTCGTCAAATACTCCCCATTGAGGAACCCCTTGTGGCCGAAGGAGAAGGACAATGCTCTACTCAAGTGGAGCCATCACCCCCACAAGCCCCACACGCTTCCGATGAACAAAGAGAAGACTCTCAACAAATTGAACAAGCTCAAGGTCAAGATCAATTGCCCAACAATGGTGATGTGTCCCATGATATTCAGGCACTACCCCAAGACTCCGAACCGGCTCATGATCAAGATCAAGTGCAACCCCGAGATTCAGACCAAGTAGAAGCACTAGATCAAGATCAAGAGCAACCACTAATACAAGAACAAACTAGTGAACCTGCTCAAGTCGAAGGACAAGATGATCAGGAGACTGTCTCACAATTCCCGTCTGGAGCTCCAACAACCGGCTCAAGACGCAAGGGCAAGCAAAAGAAACAAGTCGATGCTCCCCCATTATCTAATGAAGAACTCTTGGAGCGTCGAGCATCCAAGAATGCGAACAAGCTGAGAGTCAAGTCACATCTTATGAAGAATGTACTTGGCAGTTTAAAAAGGGGAGTATCCACCCGTCAACAGCTTTGGAATTATTGTGAGCATCACGCGTTTGTCTCGTATTGTGAACCTCAACAGGTACAGGAAGCGCTCGATGATGAGGATTGTCTTATGGCCATGCACGAAGAACTTAACAACTTCGAGCGCAACCAAGTCTGGGATTTAGTACCTCGACCAACGGAGGAACATAATGTCATCGAAATGGATATTCAAGAACAAGCAAGATGCCAATGGAATTGTGATTCGAAACAAGGCAAGATTGGTGGCTCAAGGCTACTCCCAAGTCGAGGGTATCGACTACGGTGAAACCTTTGCCCCTGTTGCTCGTCTAGAATCTATTCGCATGTTACTTGCATTTGCTTCTCATCATAACTTCAAATTACAGCAAATGAATGTGAAAAGTGCTTTTCTTAATGGTCCTTTGAATGAGTTGGTCTATGTCAAACAACCCCCGGGATTCGAACATCCCAAGCTCCCCAATCACGTGTACAAACTTAATAAGGCACTCTATGGCCTTAAACAAGCCCCACACGCGTGGTATGAGTATCTTACTGAGTTGTTACAAGATCGTGGGTTTGAAATTGGGAAGATAGATCCCACTCTTTTTACTAAGAGGGTTAAAGGGGATTTGTTCATATGCCAACTATATGTTGATGATATTATCTTGGGCTCTCCTAACATTTCATTCAATGAAGAATTTGCTACACTAATGACCGAGAAGTTTGAGATGTCCATGATGGGAGAGTTGAAGTTCTTCCTCGGGTTCGAGATTAGACAAGGTCTAGAAGGGACATTCATCAAACAAGCCAAGTACACTCAAGACATGCTCAAACGGTTCGAGCTCGAAGATGTCAAGCCGGTAAAGTTCCCCATGCCAACAAGATGCAAGCTCGACAGTGATCTCAATGGTAAAGCAGTGGATCAAAAGGTATACCGCTCCATGATTGGATCCCTCCTTTACCTTTGTGCATCTAGACCGGATATTATGTTGAGTGTAGGGATATGTGCACGGTTTCAATCCGCACCAAAAGAAAGTCATTACATGGCTGTTAAGCGAATCTTTTGATATTTGGCTCATACCCCAAACTTTGGCCTCTGGTATCCCAAAGGAGCAAACTTCAATCTAGTTGTCTATTCTGACTCAGATTGGGTAGGAGATTGTGTGGAGAGGAAGTCAACGTCTGGAGGATGCCAATTCCTTGGTCGCTCTTTGGTCAGTTGGTCTTCAAAGAAGCGGAATTGCGTCTCCTTATCATCCACCGAAGCTGAGTATGTGGCAGCTGCAAGTTGTTGTGCACAATTGCTATGGATGAGGCAGACTTTAAAGGATTATGGTGTCACTTGTGACAAAGTGCCTCTTCTATGTGACAATCAAAGCGCTATCAAGATTTCCCTCAACCCAGTGCAACATAGCAAAACCAAACATATTGATATTCGTCATCACTTCATTCCTGAACATATCAAGCTAGGTGATATTGAGGTTCACTTCATCAACACTGAAGAGCAACTTACAGATATTTTCACTAAGCCTCTAGATGAAGCAAGGTTCCGGGAGTTAAGGCATGAGCTAAATATCATTGATTCAAGTAATGTGGATTGCAACTAGGCATATTGCACCTCACTTTGCATTCCATCTTGGTCTAGATGTAGGCATGGACATAGGGGGAGTGTTGTTCTCTCAATGAACTTTCCCTCCCCCCATTATGCATAAATCAATCTAGTCTTTCACTTTAGCCATTGTCAAATGGCACTTGTGCTTCAAAGACGAGCATTGGTCATGAACCCAAGGATAATTCTTCGCGGTGTCATACCATTGTCTCAAACATAGGTGGCCTCGGCCACCGCCCCTCCATCCTTTCTTGCGTATAGAAGAAAGGATATACAATGACAAGTCAGTACATTTTCCTAGATGCTATCTATTTTTACTCACTTGTCATGTGCCCAAGTTCATCTCTTTTCCTTAGCCGCATTGCGACATTTACAGCGGTACTACCGCCAGGGTAGCGGTACTACCGCCAGGACCCCAACGGTACTACCGCCAGGGGTAGCGGTACTACCGCCAGGACCCCAGCGGTACTACCGCTAGGGATAGCGGTACTACCGCCAGGATTCCCATCTAACACGACCGGCTAGGAAATTTTTAGGGCTGCCTCAAGGGGGAGCGGTACTACCGCCAGGACCCCAGCGGTACTACCGTTGCATCTGGCGGTACTACCGCCAGGTAGCGGTACTACCGCTGGGATCTCAGCGGTACTACCGCTGGCGCGTACCCCTTGGGCTATATAAAGGAGGGGGAGCCCGTTTTTCTCAACCTGTTTCTTCTTCCTCGCGGCTCCTCCCTCCCCTAGCCCAAAAACTCCGTGTTTGGATCTCGTTTCGCGGAGCTCCTTCTCCCCGTTGGTTTGGAAGGGTTGCTCCACCTCTCCTTCCTCCGCCAAGAGCCATGAATCCCGGTAAAGCTCCTCCCTTCTTCTATTTGGTTGATGTTCTCGTTCTAGAGATAGGAGCATTGGGGATTGAATCCATATGTTTGATCTTATGGCTAGTTCTTGGGTGGCATGAAGGAGATATTTGAGGGGAGTATAGGTCCAATGGATTGTTGTTGATTATGTTGCCATGCCCTAGGATTTACTTGTTTTAGATCTAGCACTTGAACTTTGTTTGGATTAGATCTAAAACTTGCTCTCTCTTGCCTAGGCATGTACTTATTTCGTGCTACTAGTGTTCCTCATGTAAAGTAGGGCTGGGGTGGAGTTCTTCATGTTCATATAGAGCGCATGCCCTCGTAACAATTTTTATCTGTCAGATCTGAAAAGTCAAACCCCAGCGGTACTACCGCCAGGGGTAGCGGTACTACCGCTATGACCCCGAGCGGTACTACCGCCAGGGGTAGCGGTACTACCGCTATGACCCCCAGCGGTACTACCGCCAGGGGTAGCGGTACTACGCTAGGCCCCAGCGGTACTACCGCCAGGGGTGGCGGTACTGCCGCCAGGAGCATTCACTGTGTATTCCTTTTATGTGGTTAGCAACGCGTGTTTATTTCTTCTGCGTTTTCAAAGATTCGTTGCCTTGACTCTTTTTGTCGCCTCTTTTCGCTGTGTGTTTTGTGTCACAGGTGGCTCTCGCCGTTCGAACCCCCTGGTGATACGCAGTCAAAGCAGTATCGCGACCAAGAGGCTCCCGAGGGGTCTGCCACCTTAGGTCTGCAACCCAAAAGGCAGTCCTTCAAGAAGGTCGCACACAAGGAGAAGAGGGTCAATGTCCGTACAATGTCCCCCAAGGACTTTCTGCAGTTTCGCACTCAGAACCACTATCTCAACGAGAGGGCTGTGATCAAGGATGTTGACCATGTCTGGGCAAGGGATCAGTGCAGGATCTACCGGTATGTTGTTGCGCATTTCAAGAAAAACCATGTCTCCGTTCAGTGGATTGACCTAGCCCATCTTCAGCGGAACCTGGACTATTTTGGTGATGCCCTCTCTCTGATTGACAAACTGGGCATCAAGGACATCATCACATACAAGACAGATTTTGATCCCACTGTTGTTGCTCAGTTCTATGTCACGGTCCACTTCTCTCCTGATGCAGAGCGCTCTATGGTGTGGATGGCTGGGACTCAGAAGATGACCGGTACCTGGCGTGAGTTCATGCAATTCCTCAACATTGACTTCCAGGGAGCCGACACTCCACTTGGGCTGCGTCCTCATGCTGCAGCCCCCGCAAAGGACAGACTACAGAATCTCTATGTGAGGAAGGGTGGGCTCCCCAAGCATCTGGACATCATGCACCGGATCCTTCGAAACACCCTCTTCCCTCGCATTGGTAACTTCGACGAGGTTCATGGCTCCCTGGCTAAGATGCTGCTGCTTTGTGAGGAGGCTATGTCTCAGGAGTCTGCCCCTTTGGATATTTCTGATGTGATGTTCACGGAGCTCTGGAACTGCATCCTCATGCGTAAGGTTCCCATCTATGGGCCCTACCTGTTTGCATATATTCGCCATAAGTGGCAAGAGGCTTTTCCGGAGGAGGTGCTCTACGCTCAGTCCGACTACATTGTGCACGACCCGATTAAGCTTCGTGTCAAGGACAAATGGGCCAACCCATCCACTTCCTCTCAGCACATGGATACTGACACTGAGACTGCTGCTGACAGAGGAACCGCCTCTCAGTCCCGCCCTTCCGCCATGCCATCTTGGGCCATCAAGCTGCAGGACAAGATGAAGACTCTATTCTGTATGCAGGCTAAGGGTCAGTACCAGGCGAACGTGGCTCAGAAGGAGAGCTGCCAGAGGCATAAGCGTGTCCTCAGGACTCTTGATGTGGACATCTCCAGCGGATCTGAGGACGACATCACTCCAGAGGCTACTTGGATGCAGGCCCAAGGATACCAGTGGTCTGGGGATGAGGCGGACGAGGAGGAGCAGGCCGATTAGGAGGGGACCGATGAGTCTGGCGATGCTGAGGATGTGGAGTAGCTACCTGTGGCATTAGGTGTGCCCCTTTTTGGTGTCTTGTGCCAAAGGGGGAGAGAGTCTAGGAGCCGAATTTGCTTTCATATTCGAACTTTGCGTTGCTTTGCTTTATTTCTTATGGTTTGCTTCGAACTTGGTTTGCTTAGTTTGCTATCTTGTGTGAGACATGAACTTATGAGAGATTTTATTTCCTTCATATGCTGTGAGTCATATGCCCCGTATTGTCATATATCTCTATCCTTTTGTTCTCATATTATTATCTGTGCAAATCCGGTATTGTCATCAATCCACCAAAAAGGCGGAGATTGTTGGGGCATAGTTTATGCCTAAGTAATTTTGGTGATTGATGACAGTACCGTACAGGACTAACCATGTGTGTTAAGGTTTCAGATAACACACGTCAACGGCACAAGACGACACGTCTCCTCATTCATGGAACGGAAGCACGGCGCTCTCCTCGATTCTCTTTATTTGAGTCATAGGAAAGCCGTACTATTAAGAGGGGATCCGTAGTGGAAAGGTTTGGGTGGAATCTATCTTTGCACACGCACACTTCACATTCTCCCTTTCCTTCATCTTTGGAGCGGCCCCTGCCACTTTGTTTCTTGCATCTTTGCAAAATGGTCCCCAGCGGTAGTACCGCTGGCTCTAGCGGTAGTACCGCTGGATTGCTGGCGGTAGTACCGCTGGAGTCCCAGCGGTAGTACCGCTGCATCCAGCGGTAGTACCGCCAGGAGGCGGTAGTACCGCCAGGAGGCGGTAGTACCGCCCCTGTTCAGCGGTAGTACCGCTGGAGTGCCAGCGGTAGTACCGCTGCAGTCAGCGGTAGTACCGCTGGAGCTCGGGCATAGAGTGGGAAAACGGTCTGATTTTCTCCCCCACTATATAAAGGGTTCTTCTAGCTGAGGAACCTTATCTCTTACCTCTCTAAGCTCCATTGTTGCGCCCCAAGCTCAAAAGTGCCCGATCTCTCTCCCTAGCCAATCAAACTTGTTGATTCTTTAGGGATTGGTTGAGAAGGCCTAGATCCACACTTCCACCAAGAGAAAAGTTGATTCCCCCCACCAATCCCCTGCGGATCTTGTTACTCTTGGGTGTTTGAGCATCCTAGACGGTTGAGGTCACCTCGAAGCCATATTCCATTGTGGTGAAGCTTCGTGGTTTAGTTGGGAGCCTCCAAGCTTTGTGTGGAGTTGCCCCAACCTTGTTTGTAAAGGTTCGGTTGCCGCCTTCAAGGGCACCTATAGTGTAAGCACGGTACCTTGTATCGTGCGAGGGCGTGAGGAGAATACGGTGGCCCTAGTGGCTTTTTGGGGAGCATCGTGCCTCCACACCGCTCCAGCGGAGACGTACTTCCTTTCAAAGGGAAGGAACTTCGGTAACACATCCTCGTCTCCATCGGTTCCACTTGTGGTTATCTCGATCCTTTACTTTGTATTTGCTTATGCTTGTGACTATATCTTACTTGTCTTAATAGCTCTCGTTGTTAGCTTCTATAGGGTTCACCTCATTGTCGTATTATTTGTGAACCCGTAGAGTGTTTACCTTAACTTGCTATGATTAATTAAAAAGTGTTCGTTGTCTATTCACCCCCCTCTAGCCAACCATATCGATCCTTTCATCTATTATCGTCAGGGGAAAGGCATTGATCGGGTACTTACCTCGGGTATGTCATATACCGCGAGTCGTGGATGACACGGAAGTTTCCCGGATCTCTTGGGTCCAGCGTACTACCTCTGTAGAGTGTAAACTATTCGAATAGCCGTGTCCACGGTCAAGGACAGTTGGGTAATCCTACTTAAACTACGTCCGGATATTTCTGCATAAACCAATTGTGCATGAGTGAGTGTATGTGTGGTGTTAGAAAAAGGTGTTGTTATGAAAGTAATAATAATATGAACAATTTTGGTGACTTGGCATATAGGGTGAACCCGGATGGTTCAGCCCTCAACAAATATATTGATATCTGTAACCTGTTCTTCAAGAGTAATTCTTTAACTAGATGCATATTCATGATCATTCCACCCAGATGAGTTACACTAAAGATGCATGATATTGTTATCCTTCACTTTCATTGTTCATATCATGGGCTGTTTGCGAGTACATTCAAAGTACTCATTGGCTTGCCACTCGTTATGTTATTTGACCAGACATGGAAGGACCGGAGTTTGGAGATGAGTACGTCTTCGGCGACACCCCTGCGAACTAGGACACTTCCGAGTCAGAATGCGTGTTGGTGTAGCCATGATGGCATGGGCACCCGCTTAGCCCCGTGTTTCCGCTATTAGTGTATTCGTGTGATTTGTCCTTCGGCCCTGTCTTGTGAACTTGACCCTTCGGTCACGCTTTGTAATAATCAGTACTTGGATGTAAGACTCTTTATTCAGTATCTGTGTTCGGTGAGCATTGATCTCTGGGATCACTGAGCACGGCGATTCTAGACTAGTAAGTCGAGGTCCCCACATTATTTCATGTGATGTCACCTTGTTTTGTTTTCCCTTGTATCCATGCATCCTTTCATCCATGCCTATTTGTGTTATTGCCTTGTAATCATGTGTATGTGATGTGATGATGTGATGATGATATGTGAAATGATGTGGGTGTTGTTTGAAAGTAGGAAGCACAATGTGGTTTGCATTAGGATTCAAAACTTTCCCCCTCTCTTTTATCTCAAGCCCATGATTCTTTTGCTCCATTCCTGTTTCAAAAATGACCATGCTTTAGTGCTATTTCTGGTGGATGTGATGCTATGAATTTTCTGATTTGTAACTATGTTTTAAAGGTGCAAATATTCACAAAACAGATCAAACAAAATCTGTTTTGTAAATATTTATTTGCTCCAAATATTCCGTTTCCATTTTATTTAAATGGGTCATAATTCCCTTATGACCAGGATTATTTTGTTTTATTTTTAACTCCAACAGATTTGCCTTTGCTTTATTTCTTTTCTCTCTTTATTTTGAATGAGAAAACCCCAGAGGGTTTTCTTTTCCTGCCTGAAGCCACCTAGTGGGGTTTCTCCCCCTGCGTAGCCCAAACCACCTTCCTGTCGCGTACAGCCCATGCCCTGTAGACGCCTTCTTCTTCCTCTCCTTCCTCCGTCAGTCTTCTTCAGAGAACAGAGAGACAACAACAACGCCATCAAGGACGTCGAGGCGCGCATCCCTCGCCTCCTCCTCCTCCTCCATATAAACCCCCTTGTCGTCCGTGCAAGGCTAGGGTTCCTCCCTTGCGCCGCCACCCTTTTCCCCATCTCCTCCTCCCTCTCTATCGTCGGCATCAGGTAACGGATCGAGCTCCTCCGGCATGGCCGCAAGCTGAGGATGTCCGTGCCGTCGCTGCCGTACCCCCGCGTCGTCTCCAACCCCTCGGCATGCACGCGGGACCTCCAAGGGACCCATTCCCGCAGCTAGGAGAAGAGGATCTGCTCTGCTTCCTCTTCTTCGACGACGACGACTTCCTCCCCGACGATCTTCCCCGTTGTTGCTTCTTCCCCTTCTTCCTCTACCTCCTCTCAAGCAGGCATGACGACCTCGTCTAGTGGGTGAGCACAAGCTTTTTTTCCTTCCTCGTCTAGTGGGCCAGCGGTAGTACCGCTGGTGACAGCGGTAGTACCGCTGGAGTACCAGCGGTAGTACCGCCAGGCGGCGGTAGTACCACCCCTGTTCAGCGGTAGTACCGCTGGAGTGCCAGCGGTAGTACCGCTGCAGCCAGCGGTAGTACCGCTGGAGCTCGGGCAGAGAGTGGGAAAACGGTCTGATTTTCTCCCACACTATATAAAGGGTTCTTCTGGCTGAGGAACCTTTTATCTTACCTCTCTAAGCTCCATTGTTGCGCCCCAAGCTCAAAAGTGCCCAATCTCTCTCCCTAGCCAATGAAACTTGTTGATTCTTTAGGGGTTGGTTGAGAAGGCCTAGATCCACACTTCCACCAAGAGAAAAGTTGATTCCCCCACCAATCCCCTGCGGATCTTGTTACTCTTGGGTGTTTGAGCATCCTAGACGGTTGAGGTCACCTTGAAGCTATATTCCATTGTGGTGAAGCTTCGTGGTTTAGTTGGGAGCCTCCAAGCTTTGTGTGGAGTTGCCCCAACCTTGTTTGTAAAGGTTCGGTCGCCGCCTTCAAGGGCACCTATAGAGGAATCACGGTACCTTGCATCGTGCGAGGGCGTGAGGAGAATACGGTGGCCCTAGTGGATTTTTGGGGAGCATTGTGCCTCCACACTGCTCCAACGGAGACGTACTTCCTGTCAAAGGGAAGGAACTTCGGTAACACATCCACGTCTCCATCGGTTCCACTTGTGGTTATCTCTATCCTTTACTTTGTCTTTGCTTATGCTTGTGACTATATCTTACTTGTCTTAATAGCTCTTGTTGTTAGCTTCTATAGGGTTCACCTCATTGTCGTATTATTTGTGAACCCGTAGAGTGTTTACCTTAACTTGCTAGGATTAATTAAAAAGTGGTCGTTGTCTATTCACCCCCTTCTAGCCAACCATATCGATCCTTTCAATTGGTATCAAAGCCACGTCTCTTTATTAAGGGTTTAACCACCCGAAGATTATGGAAGGCGAAGAGGGAATTAATCATGGGCAACCCGAGGCCATGGACTTGACTTCGGTCACAAGGGACGACTTGAATACGGCTATGGCCGCTGTCAAGATGTCCTTGACGAACGAGGTCAAGACCATGCTTAAAGAGTTAACTGAGGGATTTAAAAGTTCACCCGAACCGGCTATAGTGGTTAAACCCACCGTTTCCGATTCGGAGGCCAACTCCTCTAAGGAAGCGGCTAAAGGTATGCAACCTCCCTCGTCTCATGAAAAGGATGGGACTGGAACATATGCCTGAGTTCCACCCCCCATGGTCTATGGAGGATCCGTTCCCGCACCACGTCTTAATCCTAAGCTTATGAAAGGTGACTTTGCTAACTGGGTATTTTCTATTAAGTCTCATTTGAATCACAGCTCAACAAATTTGTGGAGAATCATTGAGCAAGGATATTATCCCCATGATCCAAGCAACCTCACTCCGAGAGAAGATGCAGACAATCAATACAATCACTTTGCTTTGTTTATTCTCCAGTCTGTTATGCCACCTGAAGATCTTCCCCACTTACGTCCCTTCACATTGGCCAAGGATTGTTGGGAGCATATTATGGTGTTGTACAAGGGAAGCTCAAGCATTCAACGATCCAACTATGAAGTGATACTTGATAAGGCCGATGAGTTTGTGATGAAGTGATACTCCGAGAGAAGATGTGATGATGATATGTGAAATGATGTGGGTGTTGTTTGAAAGTAGGAAGCACAATGTGGTTTGCATTAGGATTCAAAACTTTCCCCCTCTCTTTTATCTCAAGCCCAAGATTCTTTTGCTCCATTCCTGTTTCAAAAATGACCATGCTTTAGTGCTATTTGTGGTGGATGTGATGCTATGAATTTTCTGATTTGTAACTATGTTTTAAAGGTGCAAATATTCACAAAACAGATCTAACAAAATCTGTTTTGTAAATATTTATTTGCTCCAAATATTCCTTTTCCATTTTATTTAAATGGGTCATAATTCCCTTATGACCAGGATTATTTTGTTTTATTTTTAACTCCAACAGATTTGCCTTTGCTTTATTTCTTTTCTCTCTTTATTTTAAATGAGAAAACCCCAGAGGGTTTTCTTTTCCTGCCTGGCGCCACCTAGTGGGCTTTCTCCCCCTGCGTGGCCCAAACCACCTTCCTGTCGCGCGCAGCCCATGCCCTGTAGACGCCGTCTTCTTCCCCTCCTTCCTCCGTCAGTCTTCTTCAGAGAACAGAGAGACAACAGCAATGCCGTCAAGGAGGTCGAGGCGCGCATCCCTCGCCTCCTCCTCCTCCTCCATATAAACCCCCTTGCCGTCCGTGCAAGGCCAGGGTTCCTCCCTTGCACCGCCACCCTTTTCCCCATCTCCTCCTCCTTCTCTATCGTCGGCATCAGGTAACGGATCGAGCTCCTCCGGCATGGCCGCAAGCTGAGGATGTCCGTGCCGTCGCTGCCGTACCTCCGCATCGTCTCCAACCCCTCGGCATGCACGCGGGACCTCCAAGGGACCCATTCCCGCAGCTTGGAGAAGAGGATCTGCTCTGCTTCCTCTTCTTCGACGACGACGGCTTCCTCCCCGACGATCTTCCCCATTGTTGCTTCTTCCCCTTCTTCCTCTACCTCCTCTCCAGCAGGCACGACGACCTCGTCTAGTGGGTGAGCACAAGCTTCTTTTCCTTCCCCGTAGCTAGATCTTGAGCATAGGGACCGTAGCTTCGTCGCCATTCCCCTCTTTGTCGCCGGCGCCGCCGCGAGTAGTGGAGTCATTGCTATAGGCCTTCCCGAGTAGAGTTAGATGTAGAAATGGAACCCTGGGAGTATATTCTTCCTTCCATCGACGAGCAATAGCCCAATTTGATGTGTAATGCCGGCGAGGTACTTCCCCTGTTCCGGCCATCGTCGGGCAGAGGAAATACAACAGGGGGTTGCTCAATAGAGTTTACTCCCCTTCTCTGTTAAGATCCAAAGCAGTAGCAGAGTGGTAGGTGCGTTTTGGTGCAGTGGACAGATCGTGGGTTCGAAACCCCTCGGCGCACCCCTTTTGCATTTCTTGTTCGGCACAGTAGCGCAGGGAGTGTATTACCCTGTTAAACACCTCTGTTCTGTCAAGCTGGTGGCAGTAGCAGAGTGGTGTGCTCCTGTGTGGTAATACAGGGGTTCTTGGGTTCGAATCCCTCCCCATTCCTTTTATTTTTGTTGCATTTCTTTTACTGTTTTGCATTGTTTGCTTGCATAGTTGCTGTGGTGTGCTAGATCACCATGTGAGGTATTTTTGTTGTCTCCCAAGCAGCAGGTTGACCTTGCTTATGATGCTAGAGAGAAAGTGTAGATATATCTTTGTGTGGTGCATGTGTAGGTATTTGAATTCTAGTGTATGTTGAGCTAGCTCATGTATGTGAGTGTGTTAGCATGTGTATATCCACTAGGGTAGTGATGCATTTGTTTATGTGCAAGCTTCATGATGTGCATGTGTGTGAAGCATCACCCAAGGGTGTTTAGTGTGTGTGTATGGGGGAGGGGGGGGGGGATTCCCCCCCGCCCCACATACCTTGTGTGTAGGATGTGCTCTTGTGGTGTGTGTATGTATGTGTGTGTGCATGTGTGTGTGTGTCACACATGCCCAGGGCATGATGTGACTGATAAGCACATGTGGCTACTTGTATGTGTAGGTGTAGGATGCTTGATGTGAGTGTAAGTTACTGGAGTGTTCTAACTAGCATGTGTAGGTGCTTATTATGCATGTGCTTGATGTATGTGTGTGTGTGGTGGTGTACTAAGGCAGATGAACATGAGGTCTACCCCTCATGTGCACCATTGGGTACGTGAGAGTGTGCAAGTGCATGTGCAGATGATGATCTAGTGATTAGCATGTGATATAGCACTATTCACCCCCTTGTGATTCCATTTAGTTTTTCCTTTCAAGTTTTTGACCATTTGTTCTATGCAAGTGCCTATGTATTATATATGTTTTTGGGGTAGAATCATCCCAGGAATCCAATGGTGGGTTTAGATTCCACTTTGGAACACTTTCTGGGAATGTAATATTTCTGTTTTGTTCCATGTGATGTGATGAGCCCAAGAGGATGATTCCTTGTTGTGGCAGTAGAGGGTGAACCCCTCTATAGCATGTTGGTTTTGTTTTATTCTCATGAGTTTATATGTGCAAGGTTTTCTCAGTCCAAGTAGCCATGTGGCTAAAAATTTCAGCTTAGTGAAAATCTGTGATTTTCACCAAGTGTGAGAAACTGCTGATATTTTCTTCGCTTGTAGTTGTGCTTGTAGAAGTTTATGTGTTGGGAATCAGCCCCTGCAATCAACTGAGAAGTTGTAGCTTTTGTGTTTGTCTAGATCTCTGTCAATTCTCATTCCATTTGGCTTCTTGTAGATATTGTTTTGGGTGCTGTGAAAATGCTTCAGAGCATAAACACCTAGTGAGAATCTGAGATTTTCAGAAAGTCCCTGAAAACTGATATTTTTGTCCAAGTTAGCAGCTGTAGAACTTTCTGTGTGTAACTCCTTTGTATTATCTTTTTGCTCATGATTGTAGAGCTTTTGAATAGCTTCTGCCACATATCCTATTTGGGTGGCTGTAGATGCTTTGCATGTAGCTCTCAAACTGCTATGATGCTGTTTAGGACAAAATGTATAGTTTTGATGTTTTGATGCTTGTGAGTGCATAGTTGATGTTGTGGTGATATTCCTTGCATCACCCCATCACAACTTGTTTGCTTTGTGATATGGAAACCTGGGAATACCATAAGTTTGCCATTGGAGTGTGTTGTGGTGGATTTGATTCATTTCTTCTTTCGTTGTTTCCAGTTGATCAGTAGCTCCATTCGTAACGTTCTTTATATGTTTTTGCATCATTTTCGCGTGAAGCATCTGTTCATCTCATCCTCATGCATGTAAAAATAGTTTAGAGTCCAGTTATGTCCAGAAGTTTGTAGTTTCTTCTCATGCATGTGCAAGTGACTAGAATAGAGATGCATGCTACGTTTTCATCTCATGCATCATGTGCTTGTGGCATCTTGTTGTGTTGTTATTCAGTGGATGCTATTTTTATGTTGGGTAGCAATGGGATCGGAAAACGACTACGTGGATCCGGGAGAGTACGTGCAGGACGAACAATAGCAGTTCCAAGCTGAGGACATCACATGCAAGATGATATGACCTTGATTCCATCTCTAGACTTGTTATGCTATATTCACGTTTCCTTCATCATATGCTCGCTACCTACCACTTAAATAATTTCCTCCTGATATTTCCATGGCTAAGTAGGCTTGCTCAGCTTCTAATGCTAGCGTTGCTAGTTGCAGGTGCATTTGTCTCATGTGATAACATGAGTTTGATATCATTATGTTAAACCTTTTATTTAATTAATGCACCTATATACTTGGTAAATAACGGAAGGACTAGCCTTTTGCCGGGTGTTTTGTTCGGTTATTGCCAGCATAATTTCCGGCTACCGGTGTTTGCTTCCATAACTGATCATTCCTAACACGTTCGGGGTTGTTATGGGGACCCCCTTGATAAATCGTGTAGTGTTAAGACTTGTCCGGCAGGACCCAGCATTGGTGTTAATTTGCTAATCACTTAATAATAATCTACATAGGGAATAGCTACCCCGAGAAATTAACCAACAACCCAGGCCAGTGCTCCTCATGAGTGTTGGTCCAAACCAGAGCACTATGCGGGGCCAACTCAGGGCAACTTGAGATATTTCTATCAGGCCACTCTACGCGTTGCTCAAACGTTGTGTTCTGAGACTGAGATACGCGGTTCTTATCGGGGTCGTCGACACGACGGGAGGTCCTGCTATTGTTGTCTTACCTTAGCGATATATCTTGCGTATAGGAATCCTGGTGAAGCTTTAGTTATCCCCAGAGTTGAGGTTTGCGTCTAAGGAATTCGACGAGATCACGAGTTTTGTGATAGAGGATTACACTGCGGCCCGTGACCGTTTGTGATGGACTAGTTGGAGCACCCCTGCAGGGTTTAATCTTTCGGAAAGCCATGCCTGCGGTTATGTGTCAACTTGTAATATTTGTTAACATCCGGTTATAGATAACTTGAACTAATTATAAAAAAATGCCAACTTTGTGCGTAACCGTGATAGTCCCCTTCGAAGACCTCTCTTTGATTGGGAACACGGCGGGGTTATGATTGACGTAAGTAGGTGTTTAGGGTCACTTATTGATCAGCTAGTCATCGCCCGCTAGCATAGACCACCACCAATACTTGTTCCACGTAAGTTAGCCACCATAAATGCTTAGGATGCTGCAACCTAAACACTGAACCTTCCTTACCTAATAACTTGACTAGTTCTGGCATCGAGGTCATAGATTGTTGAGTCCCTGTGGCTCAGAGATTACTTCAACACACCAACAGGTATAGGTACGCCCGGCACAGGTGATCCAGATGGCACGCAGCTAGCGTGGCAGTACGATGAGGAGAACGACCGCTTGTACGTGAACTATCCTGAAGATTGAGGCATGGTCGTGATCGTGGGCAAGCATGCAGGGTAGCATAGCCTTTTCTCATGTTATGTAGTCTGTAGCGGAACTACCTTGTTTGAATAAATGCGTGATGTAAACTCTGATATTATTTATGAGATGGCAGATGAATCCCTATTTGTCATTCTATTATTATGTATGTGCTATGTTATCGTGCTTGCGAAACACTTAGATGCGCTTCTTTCCATTTTGGGGCCTCGTTCGCTAAATCGGAAAGGACCGCATCTTAGTCGTTACACCCTGTTACCCCTCCGGCTCCCATCTTCTGCTATCAGGAGGGTTTTGTCCCAGAAAAAATCAGGAGAAGGCTTTCGGGAGGAATCGCCGCCGCCACGAGGCGGAACTTGAGCAGAACCAATCTAGAGCTCCGGCAGGGGAAACTTCCCTCCCGGAAGGGGAAATCATCGCCATCGTCATCACCAGCACTCCTCTCATCGGAGGGGACTCATCTGCATCAACATCTTCATCAGCACCATCTCATCTCCAAACGCTAGTTCATCTCTTGTAACCAATCTCCGTCTCACGATTCCGATTGGTACTTGTAAGGTTGCTAGTAGTGTTAATTACTCTTTGTAGTTGATGCTAGTTGGATTACTCGGTGGAAGATCATATGTTCAGAGCCCTAATGCTATTCAATACCTCTCTGGTCATGAACATAATTATTCTTTGTGAGTAGTCACTTTTATTCCTAAGGATATGGGATAAGTCTTGCTATAAGTAGTCATGTGAATTTGGTATTCGTTCGATATTTTGATGCGTTGTATGTTGTTTTTCCTCTATTGGTGTTATGTGAACGTCGACTACATAACACTTCACCATTATTTGGGCCTAGAGGAAGGTATTGGGAAGTAATAAGTAGATGATGGGTTGCTGGAGTGGCAGAAGCATAAACCCTAGTTTATGTGTTGCTTCGTAAGGGGCTCGTTTGTTCCACTAGTTTAATGTTATGGTTAGAATTAGTCTTAATTCTTCTTTCGTAGTTGCGGATGCTTGCGAGAGCGGTTAATCATAAGTGGGATGTTTGTCCAAGTAAGGACATCAACCAAGCATCGGTCCACCCACATATCAAACTATCAAAGTAGCAAACACGAATCATATTAACATGATGAAAACTAGCTTGACAGAAATTCCCATGTGTTACTATTGTTACTTGCTACGTGCTCCGAATCATCTTATCACACAACTATCTATTACCGATAATTTCAGTGCCTGCCGAGAATACGTTGCTGAAAACCACTTGTCAGTTCCTTCTGCTCCTCGTTGGGTTCGACACTCTTACTTATAGAAACGACTACGATAGACCCCCTATACTTGTGGGTCATCAAGACTCTTTTCTGGTGCCGTTGCCGGGGAGTGAAGCGCCTTTGGTAAGTGGAATTTGGTAAGGAAACATTTATATAGTGTGCTGAAATTTATTATCACTTATCACTATGGAAACTAATCCTTTGTGATAGCCTGGCTTATTAGGGATGATAGACTACTCATATCAATAAGGAATTCCTTCTTTTCCGGGAGCCCATTCGAACAGAACTCTCAGGTTAAGCGTGCTAAGCTTGGAGTAGTTCTAGGATGGGTGACCGACCCGGAAGTTGATCCCGGGTGCGCTTGAGTGAGGACAAAGTGCGCAGAAAAGACTAGTATTGATATGTGGGGCCAATCTAGATCCCGGCAGGAGTAACGACTGCCGGCGGGTGTGTCCGGGGCGTTATAAGATTGGTATCAGAGCCGACACTCGCGGTTACATGGATGTTTGCGGACAGGTGCGCAGTGATGTTGTTCATAACGTTTGTAACCCGACGTGGCACACGACATGGTACATGTACTGGACTCGATGCACAGATGTTTGTGCCAAGAAGGAACGCTCCTATGGCCCTATGAGGACTTCGGTTCCTCTGAGTGGTGGTGTATGTGATAGCCTGGCTTATTAGGGATGATAGACCACTCATATCGATAAGGAATTCCTTATTTTCCGGGAGCCAATTCGAACAGAACTCTCAGGTTAAGCGTGGTCAGCTTGGAGTAGTTATAGGATGGGTGACCGACCAGGAAGTTGATCCCGGGTGCGCATGAGTGAGGACGAAGTGTGCAGAAAAGACTAGTATTGATATGTGGGGCCAGTCTAGATCCCGCTAGGAGTAACGACCGCTGGCGGGTGTGTCCGGGGCGTTATATCCTTTGAGGAGATTGTTCGGGGTATCTTCACCTCGACCGGAAGCACAAGGAGTTGCTCCTCAACCTACTGCAACTACTGAAAATATTTATTATGAAATTCCTTCGGGTATGCTAGAGAAACTGTTGGCTAATCCTTTTACAAGAGATGGAACATCACATCCCGACTTGCATCTAATCTATGTAGATGAAGTTTGTGGTTTATTTAAGCTTGCAGGTTTGCCCGAGGATGAGGTCAACAAGAACGTCTTTCCATTATCTTTGAGGGATAAAGCATTGACATGGTATAGGCTATGTGATGATACTAGATCATGCAACTACAACAGATTGAAATTGGAATTTCATCAAAAGTTTTATCCTATGCATTTGGTACATCGTGATCGGAAAGTATCGCTCAAGCTTGGGGGAGGCTCAAGACAATGTTATATTCATGCCCCAACCATAACCTCTCGAGAGAAATTATTATTCAGAACTTCTATGCTCGGCTTTCTCATGATAATCGCACCATGCTTGACACTTCTTGTACCGGTTCTTTTATGAAGAGAGATATTGACTTCAAATGGAATTTATTGGAAAGGATTAAACGCAACTCTGAAGACTGGGAGT
This sequence comes from Hordeum vulgare subsp. vulgare, assembly GCF_904849725.1. NCBI lineage: Eukaryota > Viridiplantae > Streptophyta > Magnoliopsida > Poales > Poaceae > Hordeum > Hordeum vulgare. Next base: position 319,498,905 of record NC_058521.1, read on the forward strand.
TTGACAAAGGTAAGGAGTCAGGTATGAATCTTAAGTTTGATTGCGTTAAATCCTTCGTTGAACCAAATACTTTTTGTGATTTGAGCGCTAAACATGGACTTGACTCTGAGATAGTAGCTTCATTATGTGAATCATTTGCTGCTCATGTTAATCTTCCTAAAGAGAAGTGGTTTAAATATCATCCTCCCATAAAAGTCAATGTAGGTAAACCCAATATTCTTGAAGAGAAAGTCATTGCTTATAATGATCCTATTGTTCCTAGTGCTTACATTGAGAAACCACCTTTCCCTGTTAGAATAAAGGATCATGCTAAAGCTTCAACTATGATACGTAAGGGCTAGATTAGAACACCTACACCCCCTGACAAATTAAAGTTGAACCTAGCATTGCTATTATCAAAGATCTCTTGTCCGACAATGTTGATGGGCATGTTATTCACTTCTGTGAAGATGCTGCTAGAATTGCTAAACCTCATCCTAGAGACAAACATAAGCCTGTTGTTGGCATGCCTGTTGTTTTTGTTAAGATATGAGATCAATGTTATCATGGTTTATGTGACGTGGGTGCTAGTGTTAGTGCAATACCTCGATCTTTATATTATGAAATTAAAGACGAGATTGCACTTGTCGAGATGGAATCTATAGATGTTACTATTCAGCTTGCCAATAGAGATACTATCTGCCCTTTGGGAATTGTTAGAGATATTGAAGTCTTGTGTGGTGAAACTAAGTATCCTACTGATTTTCTCGTTCTTGCTACCACACAAGATATCTTTTGTCCCATCATATTTGGCAGACCTTTCCTCAATACTGTCAATGCTCAGATTGATTGTGATAAACAAACTGTCACTGTTGGCTTTGAAGGTGTGTCACATGAATTCAATTTCTCCAAGTTTGGTAGACAACCTCATGAAAAAGAATTGTCTAGTAAGGATGAAATTATTGCCCTAGTTTCTATTGTTGTGCCTCCGACTGATCCTTTAGAGCAATACTTGCTTGAGCATGAAAATGATATGCATATGCATGAAAGGAATGAGATAGATAGAGTTATCTTTGAACAACGTCCTATCCTTAAGAATAATTTGCTTGTTGAACTACTTGGAGATCCACCCCCACCAAAGGGTGATGTCGTGTTTGAGCTTAAACAGTTACCTAATACTCTTAAGTATGCTTATCACGATGAAAAAGAGATATATCCTGTTATTATTAGTGCTAGCCTTTCAGAGTATGAAGAAAAGAAATTATTGAAAACTCTGAGGAAGCACCGTGCTGCTATTGGATATACTCTTGATGATCTTAAGGGCATTAGTCCCACTCTATACCAGCATAAAATTAAAACTGATCCTGATTCCAAACCAGTTGCAGATCATCAACGGAGATTATATCCTAAGATTAAAGAGGTAGTAAAAAAAGAAATACTAAAGCTCCTCGAAGCAGGTATTATCTATCATGTTGCTCATAGTGATTGGGTAAGTCCGGTGCATTGCGTCCCTAAGAAGGGACGTATTACCGTTGTCCCTAATGATAAAGATGAATTGATCCCACAGAGAATTATTACTCGCTATAGGATGGTAATTGATTTTAGGAAATTGAATAAAGCCACTAGGAAAGATCATTACCTTTGCCTTTTATTGACCAAATGCTAGAAATATTGTCATAACACACACACTTTTGCTTTCTAGATGGTTATTCTGGTTTCTCCCAAATACCGGTTGCACAATCTGATCAGGAGAAAACCACTTTTACCTGCCCTTTGGGTACCTTTGCTTATAGACGTATGCCTTTTGGCTTATGTAATGCACCCGCTACCTTTCAAAGATGTATGATGGCTATATTCTCTGACATTTGTGAAAAATTGTTGAGGTTTTCATGCATGATTTCTCCGTTTACGGGTCTTGTTTTGATGATTGCCTGAGCAACCTTGATCGAGTTTTGCAGAGATGTAAAGACACCAACTTTGTCTTGAATTGGGATAAATGCCACTTTATGGTAAATGAAGGCATCGTCTTAGGACATAATTTTTTTGAAAGAGGTATTGAAGTCGATAAGGCTAAAGTTGATGCGATCGAGAAAATGCCATGCCCTACAGACATTAAAGGTATAAGAAGTTTCCTTGGTCATGTTGGTTTCTATAGAAGGTTCATTAAGGACTTCTCTAAGATTTCTAGGCCTCTTACAAATCTCTTGCAAGAATATATTCCTTTTGTTTTTGACGATGATTGTGAGGAAGCATTTGAAATACTTAAGAAGGCCTTGATAACTGCGCCTATTGTTCAACCACCTGATTGGAACCTACCTTTTCAAATTAGGTGTGATGCTAGTGATTATGCTGTTGGTGCAGTTCTAGGACAAAGAGTTGATAAGAAATTGAATCTTATTCATTATGCTAGTAAAAATCTAGACAATGCCCAAAGAAACTATGCTACTACTGAAAAGGAATTTTTAGCATTCGTGTTTGCATGTGAAAAGTTCAGATCTTATATTGTTGATTCCAAGGTTACTATTCACACTAATGATGCTGCTATTAAGTATCTCATGGAAAAGAAAGATGCTAAACCTAGACTTATCAGATGGTTCTCTTGCTACAAGAATTTGATTTGCATGTTGTTGATAGGAAGGGTGCTGAGAACCCCGTAGCAGATAATTTGTCTAGGTTGGAGAATTTTCTTGATGACCCACAACCTATTGCTGATAACTTTCCTGATGAGAAATTGAATGTCATCAACGCTTCATGTAGTACACCATGGTATGCTGATTATGCAAATTATATTGTTGCTAAATATATACCAGCTAGTTTCACATAATAACAGAAGAAGAAATTCTTCTTTGATTTGAGACATTACTTTTTGGATGATCCTCACCTTTATAAAGAAGGAGTAGATGGTGTTATTAGACGTTGTGTTCCTGAGCATGAACAGGGACAGATCCTACAGAAGTGTCACTCCGAGGCTTACGGAGGACACCATGCGGGAGATAGAACTGCACACAAGGTATTGCAATCCGGATTTTACTGCCAACTCTCTTCAAGGATGCCTATAAGTTTGTCTTGTCTTGTGATGAATGTCAAAGAATAGGTAACATCAGTAAACGTCAGGAAATGCCTATGAATTATTCACTTGTCACTGAACCATTTGATGTTTCGGGTTTTGATTATATGGGACCTTTTCCAAAGTCTAACGTGTATACTCATATTCTAGTTGCTGTCGATTACGTTACTAAGTGGGTAGAAGCTATCCCAACTAGTAGTGCTAATCATAACACATCTATTAAGATGCTTAAAGAAGTTCTTTTCCCTAGATTTGGAGTCCCTAGATATTTAATGACTGATGGTGGTTCACATTTTATTCATGGTGCTTTCCGTAAAATGCTTGCTAAGTATGACGTTAACCATAGAATTGCATCTCCCTATCATCCTCAGTCCAGTGGTCAAGTAGAGCTATGTAATAGAGAAATTAAACTAATTCTGCGAAAGACTATTAATAGGCCTAGAAAGAATTGGTCTAAGAAGCTTGATGATGCACTGTGGGCTTATAGAACTGCTTATAAGAATCCCATGGGCATGTCTCTGTACAAAATGGTTTACGGTAAAACATGTCCTTTACCTCTTGAGCTAGAGCATAAGGATTATTGGGCAATCAAAGAGCTCAACTTTGATTTCAAACTTGCTGGTGAGAAGAGGTTATTTGATATTAGCTCACTTGATGAATGGAGAACTGAGGCATATGAAAATGCCAAGTTGTTTAAAGAAAAAGTTAAGAGGTGGCATGATAAAAGGATACAAAAACATGGGTTCAATGTAGGTGATTATGTCTTGCTATACAATTCTCGTCTAAGATTTTTTGTAGGCAAGCTTCTCTCTAAATGGGAAGGTCCTTACATTGTTGAGGAAGTATATCGTTCCGGTGCCATAAAGATCAACAACACGGAAGGTAATTTTCCGAGAGCTGTAAATGGGCAAAGAATCAAGCATTATATCTCAGGTACTCCCATAAATGTGGAAAGCAATATTATTAATACCATAACTCCAGAGGTACTCCCATAAATGTTTTGGAATTTTTAGAAAATTAGAAAAATTTGAAGTAGTCCGGAAAGCGCACGAGGAGGCGACAAGCCTGTTAGGCACGACCTACCCCCTGGCTGCGCCTGGGGGGCTTGTGAGCACCTCGCGTGCCTTCCGGACTCCATTTTCTTGTGGAATACTCCTTTTGGTTGGGAAAAATTCATTATATATTCTCCCAAAAGGTCAGACCCTCGTATCACGCAAATATCCTCTGTTTTCATTTCGAGCCTGTTTCTGCTACAGATATAGGGCAAGGATGTCGTCTCACGAATCTGTCGTGGAGAACGATTTCCCTCAAGTCTATGAAGAAGTAAAAGCTGATCTGAAAACAATGGAGGTCATGGAGGCCAAGGAAGGGACGCTGGAAGAAACTAAGGGCAAAAGTAAGGAGGAGAATCTGGCGTCGGACGAAGGGCAATCTGTGCTCAACAAGGAAGAAGTTGAGGAACAGGATTTTCTTCAACCCTACCTCCACCTACTATCTCCATCCTTGATCAAACTCTTGAGGTTATGTGAAGTAACTCGTGTTCGTAATACTTATCTCCCACGTGAAGTTGTTTTGCTGGAGAAACAAATAACAGAGCTCCAAAGTATAAATCGAAGATTGATGGCCCTCTTGAAATTGAAAGACAGGACAACTCCACCACCATCACCTTCGGATGAAGACAATTAAGCATGGGTATGGGCAATCCTCTTGGGTTGTGCCAAGCTTGGGGGAGTTGCCCCGGTATCGTATCACCATCACATCTTTTGCCTTTACCTTTATCTTAGTTCGATCCTTTTTGCTTTTATCTTTCTCTCGTAGAATAAAGTTCTTAGTATGATCTAGGCTTGAGTTTTGCTTTGTGTTACCCCCAATGTATTCGAGTCCGTGAGTCATATAATAAAGATTATTTTAGTTAAGGGCCTTGCTTCATGCCCTGATCTAAAGAAAAGAATAATATAGAACAAAAGCATGAAAGATCATGTAATGATCTTATGGGAAGTGATGGCTTCACATATAAAAAGTATGTTGATTGAAACTTGTTGTGGGTGAACAAACGTAGACCTTGGCCATTGTTGCAATTAATAGGAAGTAATAAAGAAGGACAGCTTCACATATAAATATATCATTTTTGGCGGCGTCTATGATTGTGAACACTCATTAAACTATTACATGCTTAGAAGTAGATGTTGGACAAGGAAGACAACATAATGAATTATGTTTGCTTGGTTCCGAACAATGTTATATGACTACAGATCCCTTAGCATGTGACGCTTGTTTCCACCTCATATCAGCCAAAACTTCCTCATTAAGTAGAGATACTACTTGTGCATCCATAAACCTTCAACCTAGTTTTGCCATGAGAGTCCACCATACCTACCTATGGATGGAATACGATCCCTCAAGTAAGTTGTCATCGGTGCAAGCAATAAAAATTGCTCCCTAAATATGTATGATCTATTAGTGTGTGGAAAATAAGCTTTGTACAAACCTGTGATGAGGAATACATAAAAGCGACAGATTCCATAATAAAGTTCTTTATCACAGGAGGCAATATAAAGGGATGTTCCTTCACACTAAGAGGTCACACATCCAAACCTCAAAAGCGCATGACAACCTCTGCTTCCCTCTACGAAGGGCCTATCTTGTACCTTTACTTTTTTTTTCTTTAAAAGAGTCGTGGTGATCGACACCAATTCCTTATTTCGCCATTATCTTGGCAAGCGTCATGTGCTAGGGAAAGATCTATATTCATATGTCAACTTGGAAGTAAGTATTCATGAATTATTATTGTTGACATTACCCTTGAGGTAAATAGTTGGGCGGCGAAACTATAAGTCCCTATCTTTCTCTATGTCCAACTGAAACTTTGATCTCATGAGTACGACGTGAGTTTTAGAAATTGTAGAAGACAAAAGGATGATTGAGTATGTGGATTTGCTTTACAAGCTCTTATTTGACTCTTTCTGATGTTATGATAAATTACAATTGCTTCAATGACTAAAGGCTATTGGTTGTTAATTCTCAATAAGGTTCTTGATCCATAGTTCACTTTGTGAAGGAATTGTCACTTTAGCATAAGAGATTATATGACGTTATTGTTGTTCTAAATATGATCAAGATGCCTGCATATTTGTCGACACCTCTATCTCTAAACATGTGGGCATATTAATTGATCTCGGCTTCCGCTTGAGGACAAACGAGGTCTATGCTTGGGGGAGTTGATACATACATTTTGCATCATAATTTTATGTTCATAATTATCGCTTTATGGGCTGTTATTGCACTTTACAGTACAATAATTATGCCTTTTCTCTCTTATTTTATAAGGTTTACATGAAGAGGGAGAATGCCGGCAGCTGGAATTCTGGGGTGGAAAAGAAGCAAGTTTGAGATACCTATTCTGCACAACTCCAAAAGCCGTGAAAATCAACAAGGAATTATTTTGAATTTTATAAAAAATATTGGGCGGAAGAAGTACTGGAGGGGAGCCACCAGGAGGCCCCAAGCCTGCCAGGCACGACCTAGCCCCCTGGTCGCGCCTGGGTGGCTTGTGGGCACCCTGTTACCCCTCCGGCTCCCATCTTCTACTATAAGGAGGGTTTCGTCCCAGAAAAAATTAGGAGAGGGCTTTCGGGAGGAATCTCCACCGCCACGAGGCGGAACTTGAGCAGAACCAATCTAGAGCTCCGGCACGGCCGTCCTGCTGGGGAAACTTCCCTCCCGGAGGGGGAAATCGTTGCCATCGTCATCACCAACACTCCTCTCATTGAAAGGGACTCATCTGCATCAACATCTTCGTCAGCACCATCTCATCTCCAAACCCTAGTTCATCTCTTGTAACCAATCTAAGTCTCCTGACTCTGATTGGTACTTGTAAGGTTGCTAGTAGTGTTAATTACTCTTTGTAGTTGATGCTAGTTGGATTACTCGGTGGAAGATCATATGTTCAGATCCCTAATGCAATTAAATACCTCTCTGGTCATGAACATAATTATGCTTTGTGAGTAGTCATTTTTGTTCCTGAGTACATTGGATAAGTCTTGCTATAAGTAGTCATGTGAATTTGGTATTCGTTCGATATTTTGATGCGTTGTATGTTGTTTTTCCTCTAGTGGTGTTATGTGAACGTCGACTACATAACACTTCGCCATTATTTGGGCCTAGAGGAAGGCATTGGGAAGTAATACGTAGATGATGGGTTGCTAGAGTGAAAGAAGCTTAGACCGTAGTTTATGCGTTGCTTTGTAAGGGGCTGATTTGGATCCACTAGTTTAATGCTATGGTTAGACTTAGTCTTAATTCTTCTTTCGTAGTTGCGGATGCTTGCGAGAGGGGTTAACCATAAGTGGGATGTTTGTCGAAGTAAGGAAAGCATCCAAGCACCTGTCCACCCACATATCAAACTATCAAAGTAGCAAACACGAATCATATGAACATGATGAAAACTAGCTTGATATAAATTCCCATGTGTCCTCGGGAGCGCTTTACCTCATATAAGAGTTTTTCCAGGCTTGTCCCTTGCTACAAAAGGGATTGGGCCATCTTGCTGCACCTTTGTTACTATTGTTACTTGCTAGTTGCTACAAATCATCTTATAACACAACTATCTGTTACCGATAATTTCAGTGCCTGCAGAGAATACCTTGCTGAAAACCACTTGTCAGTTCCTTCTGCTCCTCGTTGGGTTCGACACTCTTACTTATCGAAAGGACTACGATAGATCCCCTACACTTGTGGGTCATGGCTGGTCTCTCCTAGATAATCTTGATGTGATGTA